>NC_069690.1:37569127-37870190 GCF_023699985.2 Odocoileus virginianus | reverse complement strand
CCTCAGACCTGACCTTCAACTGCAGCTGGTGCCACGTCCTCCAGAGGTGTGTACAGGCTCACCCTCTGGTGCCCACAGGCAGACTGTGCGGGGGGCAGAGGGTGGCACCGCCCTGCTCCCTGCCTCAGGTCTCAGGGCCGACATGTGTAACTTTGGCCAGTGCTACTCCGACGCTTAGGACAAGAATATTATGGTAGTGAGTGTCTCCCTGAGGCTTGTGACCCATCAAGGTGACTATATGTCACCCTGAAGTGACTCTAGACTTTGGAAGGCCATTCAGAGATTCCAGCTACTGCAGCTCCCTCCTCACAGCCAGGGGCGTTGGTTCATCCTCTGGCAGGCCTTTTCCAAGAGTGGTCCACAGCTGTGAGCATCCCAGAATCAGCTAGGGCTTGAATTAAATGTGCAGATTCCTGGGGCCCACCCCCGGCCCCCTGCATCAGGGTCTTTCAGAAAGAAGTCAGGGAGCCTGCATTTTTACCTCATTGCCTCATCTGCAAGCAAGTGTGAGACCTGCCAGCTCAGGGGTGAGCCTAAGACCCACCGTCTATGAGCAAGAGCCCCACGATCCCAAAACCCCATCTCAAGACTGTTCTCAGGCTACAACAGGGTTCCCTGAAATCCAAGGGTGTGGACACTGCAGGCATCTGTGGAAAGCTGGGACAAGTTACAAAGCTGTGTTTGTTTGGTTTTGGAAGCAGGGAAAATTCTGGATGAGATTCAGTTTCAGGGATAAAGTTCTTAAATCCTACTCATCTTCTACTCCTTGTTCTGCAACCATTTCCTCACAGATTAGACTCAAAATTTGACCCCTGTTCTCCTGTCCAGGATAAATAAATGGTGGGGGACAGGGGGAATTGGGGGGAGGAAGACTTTCTTGGGGGATTAGAGCTCTCATGAGATTGGGAAGACCTGTGAACTCCAAGAACCTTGGAATCTTGAAACTTGTAAATTACAGAGGCTCTGAGTTCCGTGCAGCTGTCCTGTAACTGTCAGTATTTCCTGTGCTCCTTTCCAATGTCCTGGTGCAGAAATAAAAGGCACTGCCTTTACAGGCGGCCTGCCTAGCACACAAGGCATGGCTCAGGGCCAGGAGGAGAAAGGGGCCTCATCAGGTCTCCCAGCTGTTCTTCCCACCAGCTGTGCGCTTATTCACTCTCTTATGCCCTCAGTTTATTTTCCCTGTAAAATGGGCTGGGGTTATGTCATTCAGGGAGATGTGGGTGAGGAACATGCCTGTTATTTTAACTCCTCAAATACCAGATAGAATTTTTACAAAGTGTTCAGAGTCCTTCACATGAAAGGCACAGAGCCTCAGAGAACACACGGGGGAGACCCGAGATTGCGTCTTCCTGGCATGGGGACTTGCGGTGTGATCCATCTTGTACACTTTCAAGTGTGAGAGACCTATGTGAGTGTGAGGCGATAATCCAGATGACCTCAGATGAGCCCTGGAATGCTGCGTCCAGCTGCCACCATGTGACTCAGCATCGTCCAACAACAGCTGAGCCATGAGGACTGCATAATGGGTCAGACGAAAGCAAAACCCTAGCTTGCAACACCCCCACTTAATGCATATGCCCAAACCCAGAAAACCATGTCAATTTAATGAGAGTTGGTGAGGGGGAGGGCAGGGCCTTGGCTGTAGACATTGTCTTTGCTGGATTATGTCTACTAGAAGACAGAAAAGCTCCATCAGGGATCCTGTCCCCAGATGTACGTGGGCCTGGGCTCACCTGAGCCAGGCCTGTTCCTTCCTGACAGATCTCTGGAGCCTCAGCTGAGAGCTGACTCCAGATTCCTAAAAAGCCAGAGAGCAGGGCTGCTGCAGGGTGGCTGGCCACCATGGTCTCTCCCACCAACTGCTGCTTAAAATCCCCTCATGGTTCTTGGCTTCGCCTCCACCTGCTTTGCCCTCGGCAGCCTTGCAGAGCCTCCCTTCCCTGCATGGAGGGGCTGGATCTGACTCAGATGATTTCACTTATCATGCAGATATTTTCCTTTCATCCCACATTGTCCCCTAATGGCCCACCTTGGAGTCTGTGGGTGACCCTGACTCCAGAATTTGGCTCAGAAAATGAGGGTCATAACCCTTGCCTTACGGTGTCATCGCAAAGGTCCCGAGAGATGGCATAAGGGCAGCATGTGACTGGGGCAACACCTGGCATTCAGAAGACGCTCAAACAGTGGCCGTTTCTCATGCGTTTCTCCTTTGCGTCTGGGTTGGTTGGCCCCAGGCTTGGAATGGGATGCTTTTAGACCTATATCCAAGGCTCAGTCCTTGAAAGAACTGGTTAGTTTGGCCTAAAGGAAACTTCAGTTCCCAGCTCCCAACAGTGCCCCTGGTCTTCCACGCCTTGAAGGAGGGGGGCATGGAGGACCCGAGAGAGGGGGCTGTGGACGGCTCCGCTCGGTGTCCCTGCTACAGGAGGAGCAGCTCAGAGGCGTCTTCAGAAGGAAGGACTGACAGAGCCTGGACGCCTCTGCCTCGCCAGGTCTTGGACAGATGGGCAGGCAGTTGCGGTGCAGAGTTCACCAGCCTCACATCCTTTCTCAGCATTGGTGGCTAGTGATACTGGCTTCCCATGCAGAGGTCCCTGCACTTGAATAGGACTTGGGGGATTCTCCTGGCACCAAAGAGTGAAGAACGGAACTTTGAGCATGATGCCGTGAAGAATATTCTCTGGTTCATCCTCGTACCCCACCCCTGCCCTAGGGAAGCGCTTGATGTCTTCCAGCCCAGCTGAGCTGTGCGGTGTCCTCTCAGGGGACCCTGGTCAGCCAGGATCTCATCTCCCAGTCTCTGGCAGGACCCTCACTTTTGCCCTTCAGTGACCACATGGTGGATGTTGGCCAGATTGGCTGATGTCCATCCTTGGCCCCGCCCATCCTTGCCAAATTTAGGCTCCTCCACAAAGAAGGGGGGCTCAGCGAATGAGCAAGACTTTCCCTAGATGAGAACATGTGTGTGAACTCCCTGGTTTCTCAGCAATTTCTGGGCTGCCTGGAGTTGCAGGGCAGGGCTTAAGGTCATTAGAGATCATGCAGTCTGTCAGCTCCATAAATACAGAGACACATACAGACACGCAGATACACACACACACACACATATGCATCTGGGTGGGTGTGGCCTTGGTCCTGGGGAGCTGGGTCAGA
This sequence comes from Odocoileus virginianus, assembly GCF_023699985.2. Lineage (NCBI taxonomy): Eukaryota > Metazoa > Chordata > Mammalia > Artiodactyla > Cervidae > Odocoileus > Odocoileus virginianus. The sequence continues at coordinate 37,867,034 of NC_069690.1, read as the reverse complement.
AGAAGGGTGGGGATGCCACAAATAGCTTCCCCTCCTTTGGGGGAAGGAGTAGAGGGGGCAGGAGGGGCTTGATCACAGCCACCTGGGGCTGGGGCACCTGCTCAGTGGTCTTGGGTAGGTTCGCCTCCTCCTTGTTCCCCTTGGAGAGCTATTACTGCATGGAGGGGAGGGGAGGGGAGGGCTTCCCTGTCAATCCCATCACACCTCCGGCCTCTTGGCTCCCCCTGCAGATGTTCCAGTGGCTTTGACCGCTACCGCCAGGAGTGGCTGGCCTACGGCTGTGCCCAGGAGGTGAGAGGCTGAAGTGAGCGGGTGGGGGAAGGGCAGGGCTGCAGGCCCACCCCTTGCCTGGTTGCTCTTCTCTTGGTGACATGCTCCCCTCCACTGGGGCTTGCCTCCCTGTCTGATCTGTGTCTGATCTGTGAGACCAATGTGGGAGGTTTTTGAGGGCCTGGTGGGTCCTTGAGACAAGCACTTCTCCTGGTGACTTGGCCCAGAGCAGCAGTTCTCCAGGGGCTCTCTTGGTCCTTGCAGAGGGTATAGTGGGTGTGGCCTTGGCCATACTGGAATCTTCTAGGAGGCTGTGTGCCTGGTAACATTCAAGAAGTCACTGCCCCAGCTCCAACCTTCAGGCATTTAAGGAAGGCGGTCATTCTGGGAGCAAAGTGGGTTGTACCTGGCACCTCCCATTTAGAATCCCATACAGGTTCGACCCCTGGGTTGGAAAGATCCCCTGGAGGAGGACATGGCAACCCACTCCAGTATTCTTGCTTGGAGAATCCCATGGACAGAGGAGCCTGGTGGGCTACAGTCCATAAGGTTACAAAGAGTCGGACATGGCTGAAGTGTCTTAGCATGCATGCACAAGCACAGGTTCCGTCTCACTTGGAATTTTCCAGAATGCTCAATGCTCTGGATGGGTCATGTCCTATTCTCACACCTTTTACTGACACAGAGAGACTCATTCATGTATGCATCCTTTCCCCTCCCTTCCCCTCACTTTCCCTTCTTGCAGGGCAAGCACATGGCATGTGCCCAACACTTGCTCTGATTTAATCCTATCATGGTCCCAGGAGCTAGGGAACAGTGTCCCCATTGATCAGAGAAGGAAACTGAGCCTCAGAGAGGTTCAGTGACTTGGCTGGCAGCTCACAGCTGGTGAAATGGTGAAGGTGTCGGGCCCAGGATTTAAATATGAACCTCCAGAATTACTGCTATGCTCTCACTACCATCTGTTTTATCATTGAGGCTGGGTGAGCTGTTTCTGGTCTTCAAAAAAAAAAACCCCAAACCCCTTGTCCATCCAACAGCCTGTTTCTGACATTGGCTGTTGGTAAATGTACTCATTTGCTTTATTTATTTAAGATTGGCATCTCAGCTCCTTCAGGAAGGATTCGAAGCAGTTGAGAGATAAATTGCCCTGTAAGATAAGATACTTTCAGGATAAAGTGGAAAGCTCAAATGCATTCAGAGCCCAGCTTTGGTTAGATTACCATGCCTGAACCACTCACTGGAATCTTAAATCTTCTGGCCGCTGAGGGATGAAAGCACCCCCAGGGTCCTTCTGTGTGCGACGGAGCCACTGGTAAGGCCTCTGTCCATCGCAGCACCGGGTCTCTCTTGCAGGCAGAAGGCAGAACATGTGAGGACTTCCAGGATGAGGACTCCTACTCGTCCTCCCCCGACAGCTCCTTCAGCCCCTTTGACGCAGACCTCACCACCACCTCCTCCTCCCTCTTCATTGACAGCCTCACCACGGAAGGTACGAATGGGGAGGAGCCATGGCCCTGAAGCATCCCTGCCCCTGATGGGGATTATCTCAGGGAACAGAGTCGTTGCTTCCTGTCACATCTGAGGCTCCCAGAGCCTGGGTCACTTGCCAGTGAGACCCAGAGCTAGGTTTAAGACAAGTAGACTCCATGCCCGCGTCAGAGTTGTGAAACAGAGGGTGACAGAAAAAATTACTGTCCCAGCACAATGCCAATTATTTTACATAATAACTTGATTCATCTTAATAGCAATTCTCAGAGAACCTGTGAGATCTTAGCATCCCGGTAGCAGGTATGAACTCAGGCTCACACACTCAGACGTCAGAGAAAGATTGCATAATTTTTCTGTGACTTCCCTTCTGGTTCCCACCCCTCATTGGGCTGGCATGGTGGGAAGTTCCACCCCCGCCGTTCTGGGGCTTGGCTTTCCACTGCTGTGATGTCCAGGGGGCAGAGGGGAGTGCGGGACATCTCTGACCATCTGGGTTGTTGCTGAACTGCTTCTTCAGGCCTGGATGTCCCTGGGGCCTTCTCTGCCATCCCCATGTTACTGGTGGAATGGTGATTCCTGGGTTCTTGTCCTCAAAACGGAAAGAAATCAATCTAGAGACATAGAACAGTTTTAAGCAGCGGGAGTTTTAATAAGCAAAGCAATATGTACACTCTTGAGAAGGGAGGAGAGCAGACTGTCTGGGGGCCAGAAGCAGCCCCACAGTGAAGGTAGAGTTGGGTTGTTCAGAGTGATGGAAAGTCCCTCCCTGTGTCCTGCATCACTGGATTGATGAGTTGATTGACAGCTTTAGGTTATGTAATTTTCTCCCATAAGCCCCCAAGTAGAAACGGGTTGGGGGGGTGGTGGGCAGGGAATGGCAATACTAATTTATTATAAATACTGTATAATGAACCCCAGGCTATTCTGAGTCACCTCTTAGGTCTGGTTGCACCTACACCAACCAGTACTGGCGGTTTGGAAAGCCCTGTTGGGTTTTTATTATCTGGCTTGGTCCTGATAAGGCTGGAAATTTTGCAGACCTTAACCATAAAAAGGGAGTTCTCTGGGCATGTTCTGGTCACCAGGGTCCAGGTCAGGCAGGGAAAGGTGACCCCGTCTAGGATGGGGTGGGCCCTGCTCATGTCTGACTTGCTGTCTAATAGTCTTCAGCTCCAAGGTCAAGTTGTTTCCATTTCTTTGAGGCCAGTTCTCAGGACTGTGGCAGTGATGTCATGGCTACAGTCTGGTCATCACGCAGTTAACTACTTCCACCGGGTGGAGGTTTTGGTGTCCAGAGGTCCTTGACTCTGCCTAATGTCTATATTATCATTCAGTCTTGTTGAACTGTTTTCCTGTTTTTGTGTTTTCTCACCTCTCTGACTAAACTTATTCTTTGGTTAAAGTTTTTCCACAGAGATAGGTAGGCTGAGGACATGGGGGGCAAGGCCCATAGGATCCTGCTCTGTTTCACTCAGGCCTAGGGTTTTATCGAAGCTGCCGGAGGTCCATCCACCCTGTGGGGAAGACCAGGCAGGGTCCCCGGATTCTTTGGCCATCTCTGAGAAATTCCTTCCTCATCCTTTTTGGATACATGGCATCTAGATTTTAATCCCTTGCCCTAAATCTAAGACTGAAAGATGTATGGGGTCTTCCTACCTCCCCTGAGCCAGATTACCTGTTTGAAAGGAGCAAATGGAAAGGAGGAAAAAGCTGGTATTTTTAAACATTATTCATCCACAATCCCATTTTATAGACAAGGAAATGGGTTCATGAGGGGCAAAGTAGGCTGCTCAGCAGTGGAATATTCTTTCTGTGGTCTCCCCCTGCCTTTGAAATGCAGCCTAGAGAACCGGAAAGCAGGAACCCATGGATCTGGCTGGAGGGAAGTGAACAGTTGATAGAAAGAGCAAACATTTAAGGGGACTGACCATGGGCCAGGTAGGGTGCTGACATTGTGTACCCATTAATACTCAATCCTCCTAATTATGCTGAACTTTGATGCTCTTTGATCCACAGTTTACAGAGGAGACACTGTGGCTAAGAGAGGTTGGTGGGCTTGCCCAAAGTGACACAGTCAGGAAAATGTGGCATCGGGTCTCATCTGGTTCCCAAAGCAGCAGTCTGGCTCGCTCGACCCCAGTGCTTTTCTCAGTGCTGAAAGGAATAGAAAAGGGTCTTCATGGGTTCACTGGGTAGAAAAATAGTGAAGCATGAACAGTGAGGCAGGGAATTCAATACATTACTTGAAAAAGGAGCAAGAGGAGACCTTGCCCTCAGGAATTATAATGGAGTTCAGGGGTGACCTTCCAGTTAAAGGAAACTCCACTTAAAAGAACCCCCTGGCCAGTCACCCTTGAGTTAACACTATGTGCTACTGGGGGCTCAATCTGAGCCCAGAGCTGGGCTGGGGTCTGCAGACATTAGGTGAGAACCCAGCCTTTCCCTCAGGGGTTTAGGGGTGAGCCATGGTGCCTGAGGCCAGAAGGGTGGCTGCGGTGGGGATGGAGAGAGCACAGTGTCTGGCATCTGGAGGTTGGGTTCAAACCCTGACTTGGAATTATTTTCCTTTAGTCCCGGGCCACTGCCATGAAAGGCTGTCCCTACATCAAAGGCTGTCCCATTGATCAGTTTTATCACGTGTGTGTCTCCTGTCATCCCAGGAATGTGTTCCTCCTGTTTGCTATGTAATAAAATTCTACATGGGAAACATTAATTAGAGTAAGGACAGTTATGGCTTTATGGCTTTCCAATCCTGGAGGAGGTGGCAAAGATTAGCAAGTTGCCTTTATAAGAAAAAAATGTGACAAGCACTTGTCCCCACAACAAACTTTCAAGGTGTCTGGAGGGACAGGTTTGGGTCACCCCCTGTCTATGTTATTACAGCCCACACAGGGAGATGACGTCCTGGGGGCAGAGCTCAGGGTCCCTAGCTCAGGGTCCAGGAAGATGAGGTGAGCGATGGGGATACAGCTCTTCAGCCAGGGGAACCCACCTGGTCAGGGCAGAGGTGGAGAGCAGAGAAGTTAGTGGGAGCGGCTGCTGAAGGGTGGTGGACCCCTTCTCTCCCCAGCCAGCCAGAAAAGCAGAGAGGGCCAGGGAAGCAGGAAGTGTGGCAGCTGGATTTTAAGTTACTTAGTTGCTTAAATGCCTCCCACTTAAATGAACCAGAATGACTTCAGAGTGGCAACCAGCTGCCACAAAATCTATGCATTTTATCATAAGGACAGACAGGCACTGACCTGGAATATCTGTGCAGTCTAAGGACTCATCTGATGAGCAGCTGAACAGAACATGTTGGTAGCAGCAAGAAGTGACTGCTAACCACAAAAAATGACCACTCATTCAGTAGACATCACACACGTGGTGAATGTTCATGGGCCTGGACCACAATCCATTAATTAGGGAACCAGTTTGCATTCCGAGGACCCCCAGCAAGGTAACATCGGGGACCCAGCCCTCAGTGAGGGAGAGAAAATCTGCTGCAGGTGCAGCTGGTCACCTTTAGTCATCTTGTGGGAGGGACTGGCTGCAGGTGTCTTTTTGTCTATCAAGACTGGATGTGGCCTGGGCTACAATGTATTTCCAATGGTCTAGATTCAAAACACGTTGATTCAAAAAATCAAGTTAATTTGTCCTATCATGTTTAGGATTACTTTGGTCAACTTTGAGTAATCAATTCATCATTTTCAACTTGTAGTGATGAAATAGATTCAGAGGCGTATATAAATACCTTTATATTTATACCTTATATAAATACCTTTGTGTATTGCAATTCCTGAAGAAAACATATCTTTCTATTTTAAGTCAACAATTCTCTGTTTTGTTTCACTTTGAATTTTTAGGGTGTTTCTGTAATTTTGCTCCTTTACTTTTGACTATGCTGGGCCTTCGTCGCTGCGCAGGCTCTTCTCTAGTTGCAGCTTCTCATTGTGAAGGCCTCTCTTGCCGCAGAGCACTGACTCCAGGAGGTGGGCTTCAGTAGTTGTAGCACACGGGCTCGGTGGTTGTGGCTCCTGGGCTCCAGAGAGCAGGCTCATTAGTTGTGGTTCACAGGCTTAGTTGCTCCACAGCCAGTGGGATCTTCCCAGACCATAGATCAAACCCATGTCTGCTGCATTATCAGGTGGACTCTTTACTTTTTGAATTTAACTTACCTGATGCAAACAGCAAACTCATTGGAAAAGACCCTGATGCTGGGAAGGATTGAAGGCAAAAGGAGAAGAGGGCGGCAGAGGATGAAATGGTTGGATAGCATCACTGATTCAATGGACTTGGACTTGGGCAACCTCTAGAAGATAGTGAGGGACAGAGAGGCCTGACATGCTGCAGTCCGTGGGGTTGCAAAGAATTGGACATGACTTAGCAACTGAACAGCACTGACAATCAATGATAAGCAATTAAATGATTCCAAAGTCAAATCTACAAAAGCAACTATATCCAAAGAAGCTTAGTTTCTAGTTTTCTTCCTCCATTCTATTCCCTCTTTCCTCTGTGAAAGTGAAGTGAGAGTGTTAGTTGTTTAGTCCTGTCCGACTCTTTGCAACCCCATGAACTGTAGCCCACCAGGCTCCTCTGTCCATGGGATTTCCCAGGCAAGAATACTGGAGTGGGTTGCCATTCCCTTTTCCAGGGGATATTCCCGACCCAGAATCGAATCAGGGTCTCCTTCTTTGCAGGCAGATTCTTAACCATCTGAGCCACCAGGGAAGCCCCTTTCCTCTGTGGGGTACTATTTTTAAATTTCCTTCTGGTTTGTTCTTTTACTATAGTGTGATTTTTTGATATTTGAAGATTTATTGGAAACACATAGCAGAATAGGATGCTACATTCAGGTACTGGGAGTGTAAAATGGTTGGTTGCTGAGAGGCTCATAGTCTACGGATGCTCCAGAAACAGATCAAATGCTGTGGCACATGGGAGGACACCCCCATCTATCTATCCTCTGGGAAGTGACAGGGCTGCGACCAGGACCAGACTGAGGTAAATGATACACTCGAAGCAGATATAGAAGTTAAGGAGGCATACACACACAAAAGCAATGATTAAGGAAATAATCTTTTCATGCAATATTTTCAAAAATTGAAAGTAATGCCAGAATTCTATGGTGAACAAAATATCAAAAAAAATTTTTGTAAAGTAATTAGCCTCCAACTAATAAAAATAAATGGAAAAAAAAAATTTTTAAAAAGACAGAATCAGACCCTGTTTCACTTGTGTCATCCTAGCCTCAGCCCTCAAGAGTCCTTTCAGGAGTGGGACTTTTGAAAGAGGAGTGGTGAAGGGGAGGAAGGGCATGTCCTGTAGGAGGAACAGAATATGCAGCGACTCAGAGATCTGAGAAGACTCCGAGGTCTGGAGAGCCTTGAGTCGCTTGTTACACCCACTGTGACGAGTGCTATTGAGTTGACCCAATGACAGGAGAAGAGAAGACTGGGAAAAACTGCCAAGGGTCTTGAACATCTGTAATCCAAGGGGAGTCAGTGGAAGCTCCCCTTTGAATGAGGAGGATGGTGGAGGGGGAGAAGGGACGCAGAGCTGGTTGCAGGCCCTACATTGTGGAAGGTTCCATTGGTTTAATGTTTAGTGCTTGAAGCAGTAATCTCTAGTCATCTAGAATAGTCTCCTGATGTGGAATTTTTGCTGTCCTTTCCCCATAGGAATCTGTGGGGAAGAACCACAGGAAGGGTCAACCATTGGAACTTATTTAGGAGGCTGCAGGGTACACTCCTTGAGGTGTAGAGGGAGTGTATTGGCTGGAAATCTGTCTCCCACATTCTACCCTGGGTGTCTTCAAGCAGATTTGATCTTGTGGCTCACACACACCCCACCTCAAATCCTTCCTCCCCATCCTGCTGCCCCTTAGGATACTGTGAAAGGCCCTGAATTTGGCTTTCCAGGCCGCTGTCCACCCCCACCCCCAGCCTAACTCCCTCTCATCATCCCCTACTCACAGCCTGTCTGCCCTCCAGCTGCACTGAACTGCTTTCTATATCTCTACTGGCCAAATTCTTGCTGACTCCAGCCTTTGCCCCACCGTCTATCTGGGACTCTGTCTCAGCCCCACATCTCATCCCACCTTCTTGACTGCCTTTGTGTGGACAATTTTCATTGTACCTCCATTCCCCGCCCCCCACCCCCACCCTATGACCTCGCTGAGGGCAGAGATCACATCTATCCACAGTACCTACTCCCTGTGTTCAACTGCAAGTAAATACTCAGTAAGTATTTGTTGAACGAATGAACAATAGGAAAAGTTGGCTTGTCTGTGGCCTTCGATCTTTAGACTGCTATGTGACTTTGAGCAAGTCACCTCCCTTCTCTGGGCTTCAGTTTCCTAGCCTTCAGAATGAAGGGCTGAACTGAACCTACCTAAAGTCTCATCCAGTCCTAAAGGGACAAAGGCCACTGTGATTCTGCTAACCTTGCAACTTCTCTCCTTTCCCTTTGAAGATGACACCAAAGTGAATCCCTACGCTGGAGGAGATGGTGAGTACAGAGATGCCTGCCCCTCTTCATCGCACCGCTGCCTCTTGGACTCACCCCCCAAGAGGGTGCAGCCTTCACCTGGCCTCTTTGCTTTTTGGAGAAGGAAATGGCAACCCACTCCAATACTCTTGCCTAGAAAATTCCATGGATGGAGGAGGCTGGTGGGCTACAGTCCATGGGGTTGCAAAGAGTCAGACACGCCTGAGCGACTTCACTTTCTTTCTTTGCTTTTACTCCTTGACTGGGGGAGAGGGAAACGACCACAGCCTGGGCTTCTCCAACCTCCTGCTTGGTGGGCAGGTGCGGGAAGTGGTGGGAGCTTCTGGGCACATACTGCCTAGGCTGAAAAAGCAAATCTACATCTAGACATTTCTCATCTCAGGCGGGAACCTCCTGCAGTTCTTCTGACCACAGTGCTCTTGAGTATTCACTGCCCCGAAAGGAGTGAGAGGCAGAGGAGAGGCTGAGCTAGGGCAGGCATGCCCTAGCTGTCCCCAAGGGGCCTCCCAACCAATGATGGGTGGAGAGTAGATTCTCTCATTAAAGTTGTTGCAGGAAGGGGGACTGCTTCCAGGGACCGAGAGTGAGCTCTTGTCTAACACCCTGAAATGAATTGTCTGAGGAGACACGTGGGCTGAACAAGAGATGTTATTGGGAAGGGGAGCCCGGGTGAAGAGCAGCAGGGTCAGGGACCTCAGGAGGACTGCTCTGCCATGTGGTTTGCAGTCTCTGGTTTTATGGTGATGGTGTTAGTTTCTGGGTTGTCACTGGCCAGTCATTCTGCCTCAGGGTCCTTCCTGGTGTCATGCACTTCAGCCAAGATGGATTCTAGCCAGGATTCTGGGAGGTTGGTAGGGTGTATGAACTGGAGTCTCCTCTCTCCTTTTGACCTTTCCTGAATTATTCCAGTTGGTGGTAGCTTGTTAGTGCCACGTTCCTTACTGGAACCTCCAGTTTAAGATAACTCATTCAATATTAGTGAACTAGGCACTGTGGGATCTGGCCAGGGCAGGATCTGATCAGTGTTTGCCCTAACAAAGTTGCCTTTGATTCCCAACGTGGGTTGGCAGAGAGGACACAAAAGTTGTCCACCACAATTTTACACAGCTTAAGAAGGTAGGGTCCCTGCTCCCAGGACTGCCTGGGGAGATAATCTCCTCTCTGGTGATGTAGGGGTGGGGGGGGGAGCATCTCCCCTGGCCTTTGCCCAGGGCCAGCTTAAGCCCTTACTACAACTACCACAAAGGGGAGATGGAAGAGCCTTCCAGCTCCAGGGGCTGGGAGACTGTTAACCCGGCTCCAACAGGAGAGGAGGGCTGTTAACACATCAGTTAGATGGTTCCTCCCACCAGAGGTGGAGCCACTGCTCCTCTGGGCACCAGGTGTGAGTGTGCATCTGTGTCCACTGGGCTGAGGGGAGGCAGGGGGCTCTGAGCCACGTTCGTTCCCCTTATTCCACATCGTGTGCTCATCAGTCCAAGCCCTGCCCTCAGATCATCAGGGTCACTGAAGGCTGCAGGCTGATGGCCAGGTCAGGAGAGGCCAGCTCAGGGTGTGTCCTCACCACTCCCCGAGCTCTTGGCAGATACCCTGGCGGTGCCCCAGGGTAGTTTGTCTCCTAAGCTTTTTTTCTCCTGCAGACAAAAGGGTATGGGGAACACAATGACTTTGGATGTATGCAACATTTTATTAAAAATCCCCACCCCTTGTTGATTCCCATCACACCCACCAGCGAAATAAAACAGACTTCAATATTTCTGTTGCTCGCATGCTGCTCTGTCTTCTCTATGTCATTATCCCCACATCCTTTTAGGATAAGAAGAAGCAGCAAAAAGTCACCACAGGTAATATTAGTGAACTAGGCTTCTTAGCATCCCTGACTCGATGGACATGAGTTTGAGCAAGCTCCAGGAGTTGGTGATGGACAGGGAAGCCTGGTGTGCAGTCCATGGGGTCACAAAGAGTCGGACACGACTAAGCGACTGAACTGAACTGAACTGAGGCTTCTTAGTGACTGGCACTCCTTGGACGAATCCCTTTACCTCTCTGTGTTTCCATTCCTTCAGCTGTACAAGAAAGGATTGGGTTGGGTGTGCTTGCAGCTCCACAGTCTATGGAAAATACTCAGCCTTCTCCTTGGGCTGTATTTCAAATGCTTGCAATGTTCTCAGAGAGTGTTTGCTGGCTTATTAGCCCTTAGAGGACCTAGTTCATTTCTTTTATTGAGTTCCTCTGATGGGTCTGCCATTTTTTCTAAGAGTTGAGGACCCTGAGATGAATAAGAAACTGTCCCTGCCCTCCAGGAGGTCACAATCTGGTAGTGGACAGTGACAGGTAAAAATGTGGTCATTTTGCTCTCATAATTGCTACACTTATTGAAGTTGTCCCAGAGACTGGCTGTGCTCCCCAGCAGTTGACATGAATTATCTCATTTTAATCATCACTGTAATCCTATCAGGTAGTTATCATTATTATCCTGTTCTACATAAATGATGACTGAGACACACAGAAGTTAAATAAGATGCCCAAGATTACACAGCTAGTGAGTAGCAGAGTCTGTATTTGAAACCAGATAGCCAGACTCCAGATCCCACAACCATCAGATCTCTTAACCATCACATGCCCTTTGAATTCCTTAAAAGGACCTATATGGGATGGGTATGAGAGAGAGCTTTTATGATCCTTAGAAGACATTTGGGCAACTTTTAAGTGATTTTGGAAAACCACCTGAATTGTGCTAAGAACAAAGTTAATGTCACCCTCGTTATAGTTCTGCCCGATCCACCCTTTCATGTATTTGATAAGGAGATCTGAGGGTTCTGTCGGCTTTTATCTCTGGGACTTTGTCAGAACCCAGGACTCCACGGCCCCTGCTTCCTTGATCCCCTGACCTAATGGTCTCTCCGCAGGCCTTCAGAACAACCTGGCCCCCAAGACGACGGGGTCCCCTGTGCACCTGGGCACCATCGTGGGCATTGTGCTGGCCGTCCTCCTTGTGGCTTCCATCATCCTGGCCGGGATCTACATCAATGGTCACCCCACCTCCAACGCTGCCCTCTTCTTCATCGAGGTCTGTGCAGGGTGGGGCCGCCCCTCTGCCATCCCCATCTGCGTCAGCATTCCCCAGCCATTCAGTCCCTATCTCTCCTCATCTCGTCCCTCACCCACCTCACAGCAGGCTCCTGTTTCCACTTGAGGGGCTTCATCAATTCCATCCGGGCGTGTCGCCCACTGGCAGGCGCTCTCTGAGTCCCTAAGCCCCAGGGCTTGGCCCCTCAGGACTCCTCTGGCCTGCTTGTCCTGTCGAATGGCCACTGCTTTGGCTCCACCATCTGTGGAATCAGAACAGTGACCATCCCCAGAGGAAGGAGAGAAAACCACAGATGCCTCACATGCCCTTGAGTGGTTATGTGACCGTCCCCAGTGATTTATGGTTTCTCACACCCAAATTCCAAGGCCTGGGGCATATCCAAAGCCATAATGAAACTGAGGTCTTTGCCTCTTGGCCTGCTGTGTGCGTTTTTCAATTAGATTTGACAGGCCACAGTAATCATAAGAGTCGCTCTGTCTGGGAGCTTTCGTTGAGGATGCTGCAGTTTTGAACGTCTCAGAACTCAGAAGGGGCTGGGCTCCTCCACTGTGGGCTGTTGGGCTCGGGAGCCCCTGCCCACCCCCAACCCGTGGCGGCTGGCCAGCTCTCTGAATCCCACAGCAGGGTGGCCTCTGGGGCCACAACCCTCCACGTGGGTCACACGCCCCTTGACCTCATCATCCAGAGGCCTGGGTGGTTCCCTCCTCTCTGGTTCAATGCCACCTGTTTCTTACAAATTCTAACCAGTCATTGGTAGGTTAACACTAAGACCTGCCAAGGCTAAGACCTACCTGGTTTCACCTGGGGAACCTGCAGATCCCCAGCCACAGGGATGCAGACGGGAAGGTCTGAGACCTGGGAATCTGCGTTTTCTTCAGCTCCCCACCTCTGATGCAGAACCTGTCCTGTCTAGAGGGTTATCTTGGCATTTCCAGAACCTCCCAGATCATTCCATCTCTTACCCATTCCCTCACTTTGCGCAGTCTTAGGGCTCCACTTGATGTGTTGCTGAGTTTTTCACCTTGTGTCCTGCAGTCCACATGGCAAAGCATCAAATGACCTCCTTCCCAACTCCTGGGGCTCCCGGTGGGTTTCCCAGTGCGCTGAGGATCACTGCCGGGAGCCTTCTGGGGAGGGGGTCTACGCTTCACCTGGCTCAGGCACAGTAGCCCCCAAGAGCCCTTGAAAAGTGCTCAGAGCTGTCCCCCGGGGTGAAGGGGAGAGGGTGGGGAGGGTCCCCAGTGGGTGGGGTCACACCCACTCACTCTGCGTCTGTGCCCCCGCAGCGGAGACCTCACCACTGGCCGGCCATGAAGTTCCGCAACCACCCCAGTCACTCCACCTACACAGAGGTTGAGCCCTCAGGCCAGGAGAAGGAGGGCTTCGTGGAGGCGGAGCAGTGCTGAGAGCGCCAGGTCTCCCTTGGAAGGGTACAAAGGAAGACCCGGGGACCTCAAAACACACGAGTCAAAGCAAAGCAGAGAAATGACTTTTCTTGGCCTCCTCTGAACACACCCTGGCTGGGAAAACGAGCCCGTGGTCTGCGGTGCCAGCGCTACAGTTTGGCCATCACACCCCAGATATTGAAGCAGGGGCGGAAAAGCCACAATAACCAGTAACAATCACCTGTGCCAGGGGTCTCCCCTTCTGAGTCTCTCCATGGTCTACTCCGGAGCTGCCTCAGAGGTCCCTTCCCACCTGGAGGTGGACAGATGCCCTGCTCCCATCACCTAATGCCCGTGTGTACGACAAAGAGAAGCAGGCCCTGGATTGTAGCCGCCGCATTCCAGGGTCCATAGACTCAAGAGCAGGTCCTCATGGCTATGGATTCAGAGTATTTTGCCCCAGCTTCTGTGGTCTAGAGGTCTGGAGAAGGACTTCTCACCATCTGTTACACACAGGTACGGCTGCTCCCAGCGCTTTCAGCAAGACACTGATTGGCATGCTGGCATCCGAAGAAACCCAAAGGAGAGAAGAGAGAACTTGTGGGCAGATTGCGTTTTTAGGCTTCGCTTCCCCCAACTTGCCCTATCTGCTGAGAATCAGTTAGTTTCTGCATTGAACACGTGTGTGGCCCATGTCACAGGCTTTATCCAACGGCAGCCCAGCCCACCAGGTGAGCCGTGCTGTGCGCGGCCACATCCATCAGGTGGGCTCTTCATTCCAGGGGCACGTTTGGGGGTCCATTGTCTTCATTGGCCTGGTTTTCCATCAGTGCCAGTCAGTACCTCCAAAGGCAGGGCCTGCCTGATCAATACTTTGCCTCCTCTGAGCTGGAATTTTATAGTCATTAAAGAGATATAAGGTGGGGAGAAGCTTCTTGAAACATACCCAACAGGGAACTTCAGTTGGATTCTGTTGAAAAGCAAAACCTCTAGGACAATTGGGACAGGGGAAGCTGGTGCAGAAAAGAAGGACTTTATATCTGCCGGAATTTCTTGGGGCAGAGAGTTTAGGCTCCCAAACCTAATCTGGTTTTTAAGTGAGTTCTGTCCTGGACATGAGTTGGTGTTGCTTCTGAAGAGCATTTCAAATGAAAACCTATAGTTCACCCTCATTCAAAGTAAAAAAAAAAAATATCAGCAGCAAATAAACATTAAATCACAGGCTCCACTATCCTTTGTTGTTGTTTAGTCACTAAGTTGTGTCAGACTGTTTGTGACCCCATGGACTGTAGCCTGCCAGGCTCCTGTGTCCATGGAATTTCCCAGGCAAGACTACTAGAGTGGGTTGCCATTTCCTGCTCCAGGGGATCTTCCCAACCCAGGAAGCAGACCCATGTGTCCTGCATTGGGAGGCAAATTCTTTACCGCTGAGCCACCTGGGAAGCCCTCCACTGTTCTTAGGTCCGTTTATGCATGTCACCAGCATGCTGCCAAAGAAAGAAGTTTATGTACAAAGCCTCCTGAAGTGGGGGGTAGGAAGTCTGCAAATAGCCAGGCACATACAAACACTGGACTGATGGTCTTGCAGATGCTCCATGGTTTATCCTTGGTGAGAATGCTAATAACCATTGGAGTGGGAAACATGCTGGACCTCGGCTTTCCATAGGTATCCTTCATAAACCAGGCAAGGAAGAGCTATGATTTTGAGAAATTGTATCCAAACTTGAGAAAGTAAAAAGATAATGCAACAAAGAGAATATAGAGTTCTTTTCAAGCTTCTGAAGGTATGAAACAGAGCCCTTCTAATGAAAGAATCGCAGCCAGGCACTGAAATACTCAGGGATGCCAGCACTGCTGGCTGGCAGGAGGGTGATTTTTGCCCTTGGCTGACCAACAGAGAATCTATGACCTTTGTGTGTCTAAAACAGCCAGTGAGGGAGTTCCAGCTGTGACAAGATGCAACGCACAGCATCACAGGTCCCACTCCCAAACTCCAGCATGCTTCTTCCTAACGGGGGCTCTTCCAATCATGCTGATTCCTGAAGGGAAAGAAGACCAAGAATGAAAAAATGGGCTGTGATGTGCTGAGGCCTCTACTAGTAAACACTGCAGGTGGAGAAAGTTCAATATACCTCAGGCTAGTCAGAGCAAGCCTCGCTGGCCCCTGGGATAACAGTGGTGAAGGCAGTGGAGCTGTTTGTCAGCAGGTAGCCTGGTTTGTTAACAGCAAAAAAGAACTAAAGATGTGTCATTCAGAGAGGTCCCTGGCCATTCAGAGCCCCTCAAGTCAAAACAAAGCACTCCCAAGAAATAGCCAGCAGCTCACAGAATTAATGCTGGTTCTCACCTGTTCTTAGGCTCTCTCACGAGATCAAGCATCTCTCAGACCCGAGAGTTTAACTCCAAGGTTTAGAGGGGGTTCACCGGGTAGCTACAGAGAGGGACTCAGCTGCAGAGTGAATGACCAGAACGAGACATAGCTGTTTCGTGGTCAACCAGCAATGGAGTACTTTTGCGCACCATCAACCACAGATAGCTTGCAGACTTCCAGACTCCTCTGCCCCACAGGCAAACAAAATCACCCAGGAGAGCAGGTGGTCAGCAGATCCTTCCCTACATGGTGCCTTTGGGCATCCTCACAGTGAGCCCACTGGAGAGGGGTTGGATGGGTCCAGGAAAGCTCATCACTGTGACAGAAAGCTTCAACCCCATGAAACATCTGTCCATGTGGTACCCAGAAGCCAGAAGCTCTCTGGGAGGCTCTGTTTTACATCAAAACTCTTAAGAGAGTCAACAAGAAAATGAGAAGGAAATCTGCTGGCGGTCCAGAAGTTAGGACTCTGCTTCCACTGCGGTGGCCAGACAGGGAACTAAAATCTCACAAGCCACAAAAGAAAAAGAAAGAAAGAAAAAGAGAAGAAAAATGCAGAGGCCAAGTGTGAGAGGGGACCCCTGGATCAGGCTGTGAGCACAACTTAATTCCCCTGTAATCAGCCGCCCTTAGATTTGTGGATTTGTCCAATAAGGTCCTTGGAGGTTTCTGATTCTAGAACATGAATGCATATAAGCCCAGCCAGCAATTCCAGTACCCAGGAATGCCCCAGGTGAAGCAGATGGGGTTTCCAAGCTGGACTAACACCCCATCACCCTCCTTCCTCAATCAGATATCACCACCCATTCACCCCAGCAGGCCCCTGACTCTGGAGACTGCCTCTTCATGTCTTCAGGTCTCAGCCTGGAGCCTGAGGTTGAAAATGTCCTTTTGTCACTGTTAGAGGTTCTCAATGGGCCTATGGAAACAATTTTTTTAATTTGTGTGTTTTGCCAGGACTCTCCTATGTAATGGAGCCCCTGAGTATGTATATATATTTATACAAACACACATATACATATATGTAAAATTGCTAAAAACATTGGATGAAGCTTATAGCTGTGCTCAGCCTGTAGCTAGATGTGTTATGTTAAGACAGTGGGAAAAGCTGTCAGTCAACCACACTATATGAAAAGCAGAGTATTCACTTGAGCTGTTCACTTATCTCATTGTGGACAGAGCTAAAATTGTCTTCTCTGGGTGCTGGAGCAGATTTTCTCAAAGCACTGATCAGGAGCCATACCCAGACTCCCTATATCAGGTATAGTCACAAATCAAATCAGCCTCTTTCTCTGTCTCTCACCATCTCCCATTCTCCCCTCCCCTAGGTGCCCCCCCTACAACAAAAAGACACCTGAGTTTACAGCACAATTCAAAGGATTTGGGATATGAGGGCACCGTGTGTGTGTGTGTGTGTGTGTGTGTGTGGGTGGGTGCAGTCGTGTCCAACTCTTTGAGACCCCGTGGACTGCAACTCACCAGGCTCCTCTGTCCATGAGATTTCCCAGGCAAGATTACTGGAGTGGGTTGCCATTTCCTCCTCTAGGATATCTTCCCAACCCAGGGATCGAACCCACATCTCCTGCATCTCCTGCACTGGCAAGTGGATTCTTTACCACTGGCTCCACCTGGGAAACCTACCTGTTTTAAATGCAATCTTTTCACGTATTTAGCGTGAGAATTCTTTGCACAGATTCCCAGTGTTAATAATAAAAGGCAACATTCTTTTATAACTTCTGCGTGTGCAAAATTAAGTGCAAAAGATTTTGAGTGACATTATGCAAGTCATCCCACAGCCCTTAGTACTGATGACTGCCTTCTCTGAGGACCTACCCTAAGGAGCAGAGGAAGAGCCTCCAGCAATCTGCCAAGCAGGCGTGTTTTTCCCAAACTCCTGTCCCATCTCAAAGAGAAACAGCCTGGAAAGAGATTCTAGCTATTTATTTATCAGAGGTGTGTAAGTCCCTGGAAGTAAACTACATGGGTTTCTAATCTACTATCTCGAGACAGAAAATAAATCTGCTAAATTGATGCTGCCACATTTCTGAAGATTTTGCATTTGAACCACCTTAGCAGCCTCACCGTGGGTTTTTATTACTTCACAATTTTGCTCACAAAACATGGTTAAGCAAATCAAAACAGAAAGAGGAAAAACTTGAACTCCTCACGGCCAAACTCAGCTATGCCAAATTTCAGGCTCCAAACAAACCAGCTTATAAATAAACATGTTTTGTTTGCCAAATAGAGAGGAGTATATTGGAGAAGGCAATGTGGATTGATGAGAAAGCCCTGGGCTACTCCATGGTGCTTCAGAAGGTGGGAGCTTCGGACCCTGCTCTGCCCCTGAGAAGCTGTGTGTTGTTGGCCAAGTCATCCAACTTCTCTGGGCCTCTGCAAAATAAGGGAGTGGGAGGACTAATTGATCTAAGGAGAGGATGTTTTCCTCTCCTTAGCAAATATGCTTATCTGGCTTTGTTCTTTCCAATTCACAAGCAGCTTGAATGGAAGCATCCCTTTGGCTTCCATTATCCCTGGTGGCTCAGAGGATAAAGCGTCTACATGCAATGCAGGAAACCTGGGTTCAATCCCCGATTTGGGAAGATTCCCTGGAGAAGGAAATGGCAACCCACTCCAGTATTCTTGCCTGGAGAATCCCATGGACAGAGGAGCCTGATGGGCTATAGTCCATGGGGTCGCAAAGAGTTGGACACAACTGAGCGACTTCACACACATCCTTAGTAAAGTGACCAACTTGTTCTAGTTTGCCTGGGACTTCCTGACTTTAACACTGAGAGTCCTGTGTCCCGGGAAACCACTCGATCAAGAACCCACTGGGACAGTGGTCAGTCTATCCTTAGAGTCTATCCTGAACCCACTGGTTGAGGAGATGTCAACAATCTCAAGAACCTGCAGAGCATTAAAGTGTGGTCCATAGAGGCATCCCCTGGGGGTTAACTGGTAATGCAGAATTCAGGCCCACCTACCCCAGACCTATTGAGTCAGGATCTGCAATTGACCAGCTGCTCAGGTGACTCAGGTGAAATGCACGAACATTTGAGAAGCATTTCTAGGAAGCAATTTTACTGACATGATCACAGCCTGCTGGAGGGGCATTATTTTCCCATCTCTCAGATGAGGAAATTGAGACTCAGACAGACAGTTCCCTTGTTTATTTACTCATTCTCTCCATACTTATTAAGCACCTACTGTGTGCCAGGCATCATTAAGTGGCCTGCCCAAGGTCACACAGTAGTTGAGAGAATTCCCAAACTCTGGACTTGGTTCCCACCTGGGGTTGTTCCTCTAGGGCAGGGCAGTGCCAGAGCCATGTGGCCACAGTTTAATTGGGGAGCGGGGACTTCCCTGGTTGTCCAGTGGCTAAGACTCTGTGCTGTCAATGCAGGGGGCCCAGGATTCGATCCCTGATCAGGGAACTAGATCCCACATGCTATAACCAAAGATCCCACATGCCGCAACTAAGACTCGGAGCAGCCAAATAAGTTAAAGATAAACAGAGCCACCCTAGGCCTATAAGAGTCTTAAAAAGATGCAGAACAAGGACATGCACTCGTATCCCCCAAAACTGTGAGCTTATCAGCTATTTATTTACAGAGTCCAAGACTCACTGTTCTTGCCTCCTCAACTGGATCCCCCACCCCAGTAACACTCCCTCAGGAAGATTTGGAAAAACTGTCCTTTTACAGAACACAAGGCCTGCCCTGGGGCTTATTTTTTTGAATGAAGACAATTGATTACTTCACTGTCCCCATGGGGCTGGAGAGAAGGGAGATGGGAGGGGAGGGAGAATCCTTCCTTGAACTGCTAACACCAGAGAAATTCTTCAGGGGGTGGTTTTTCTGATGTTCATAAAACATTTTTACATTTGGTCCCTAGAGATAGCTGAATCATACCCACAGTTTTCCACAAAGCTAAAAGCACAAAGAAACATCTGAATGTAGGCCAATAAAATCTCATCATACACTCCCAGTCTTGGGTGAGAAACTTCTTCCAGCTTCAGTCTTTCCTTTTCACATTTTTCTATTCAGAAAGTGACTATCACCACATGGGGTACCCAAAAGGTATAAGACTCACCATAACCAGTGGCAAGAAGTCTGAAAAGCCTTAAAAAATAACAGATCCCATCTCTCCTGCATTGATCCACCTTACCATCTCTCAGTTTAGACCCCATTTGGTTTTTTTAAATTTTTATTTATTTATTTGACTGACCAGGTCTTAGCTGTGGCACGTAGGAGCTTTAGCTGTGCATGTAGGATCTAGTTCCCTGACCAGGGATTGAACCCAGGCCCCCTGCAGTGGGAACACCAAGTCTTAGCCAATGACCACCAGGGAAGTCCCTTAGACCCCGTTTTGAATGCACAGTTTTGCTGCTCTCAACTAACTCAGGCACAGTGGATGCAAGAGTCTAATGGTGATCTTTAGTCCTTACTGCCCACTCCCCTGCCAAGGAATGGTATGTATTAATAATTCCAAGACCACCCCCTCGAGTTCAAAAGGGCAGCCAGCCCCAGCTTCCCTCCCACCTCCAAAGCTGCAGATACCCCTCTGTGCTCCTTGGGGCTTATTGGGCTGCACCTCTGAGGCCTGTGCCGCCCAATTTCAAGACCAAAGGAAGAGCCCAGAGTCAGCATCAGAGTTATCAATGGTTTCATGAATGCGGAGCTTACACGTCTGAAGCAAGGTCCTAGGGTGACATCCTGCTGTGTGCAGCAGATGGCAGTGGGCAGGACATGGTGGTAGTCTTCACTATTTCCCAAGGGGAGTTTACCAGTTATAAGGGAATTGCCATCAGGTGGGCTCTTTAGTTACCACAGAAACCAGTAGTGGGGCATGCCCCTCACTGCCCCTTTGACAAAAATGATGACTAGCTAAGGCCAGGGGCAAGCACATAGAAAGGTCAGCTGTGTGGGTAAGATAGAGGTGAAGCAGACACTGGCTGGGCAGAAGATGTCCAAGAGCAAGAGAATGGCCATCTTGAGTAGCCCAACCGTACAGAGTTCTTCTCCCCAATCCCTCTGTGTTCACAATTCCTTCTGCCTCCAGAGACAAGCACTCAGCTCTCCCTCACTGTGAAGGAGGAACCAAATCCAAAAATACCCAGGCAAAGCTTACTTACAAAGACCCTGATCAATTTCCTTTTGAGATGATGATCACACAGGTGACAACTCATGTTTGTTAAGTACTGTGTTCCAGGCAATGTTTTATGAGACTTCTTTGTATCATCACCTGTGGGCCAATGCTATTGCTGTATCTACTTTACCTAGGAGGCCACTGAGGGTCAGAACATGAGGGAATTTGCTCAGGGTCACCAGTGAGGTCACTCAGGCAAGGTATCTAGAACTTGGCAAGGGTAACTAGAAGTCAGTTGGCCTTTGGCCCTCAACTTTGGTTCCTGAGGCCAAGGTATGCCCACTCTCCTACCCATAACACCTTGACCCATCCTCTATCAAAGGCACCGTGGACCCTATACTCCACAGAAGACTCATTTCCCAGCCAGGAAGTGAAATTGGGTGGGAAGAGGCACCATTGCCCTAGTTCCAAGTGGAAGTTTTAAATCTCCGAGACCCCACAGATGGGGTGAACCCAGTATACTAGTCTTTTGCCCTGTAGAAATGAACCCTCTTGGGGTGCTCTTCCCAGCCTTGGGCCACACATCTAAGAGACTCTTACCTGATGTTTTCTCATTTGTAAGAGCCCAGTTTGTAAAAATGACTCTCTTGTCCAGCCCCTCAATCCCTGAGTTTCATAGATGGAAAACTGAAGCTTCAGGAAAGTCAAAAATCACACCCAAGACCACATAGGAAGTGAGACAGCTGCCCCCGCTGGTTCTCCATCATGTGTGGAGGGTAAATGTCTCGGATGCTACCAGGCCTGAGCTGAATCCTAGTAATGCCACCTCTGTGACTTCACAAAGTTGCTCAATGTCCCTGCGTACTTTCTGCTTTGGTTAAATGGAAGAGATGAAAAGAACAGCACCATGGACTTCCCTGGTGGTCCAGTGGATGAGAGTCCATGCTCCCAAAGTAGGGGGCCCAGGTTTGATCCCTGGTCAGGGAACTGGATCCCACATGCCTCAACAAAAGATCCTGTATTCCACAACTAAAAAAAGTGTCCCACGTGCCACAATGAAGACTGAAGATCCCACATGCCACAACTAAGACTCAGTGCAGCCAAATTAATAAATACATTTATATATTTAGAGCAGACCACTTTACCTGTCTCCTGAGAACCCTGTATGTGGACCAAGAAGCAATAGTTAGAACCTTACCTGGAACAACTAACTAGTTCAAAATTGGGAAAGAAGTAGGACAAGACGGTATATTGTCACCCTGTTTATTTAACTTCTATGCAGAGTACATCATGAGAAATGCCAGGCTGAATGAATCCCAAGCTGGAATCAAGATTGCTGGGAGAAATATCAACAACCTCAGATAGGCAGATGATACCACTCTAATGGCAGAGTGAAGAGTAACCAAAGAGCCTCTTGGTGGTTTAGTTGCTAAGTTGTGTCTGAGTTTTGCAACTCCACGGACTATAACCACCAGGCTCCTCTGTCCATGGGATTTCCCAGGCAAGAATACTGAAGTGGATTGCCATTTCCTTCTCCAGGGGGCTGCATTTTGTCAGAACTCTTCACTATGACCTGTCTGTCTTGGGTGGCCCTGCACAGCATGCCTCATAGTTTCATTAATTTACACAAACCCATTTGCCATGACAAGGCTCTGGTCCATGAAGATTCTGATACTGGGAAAGATTGAAGGCATAAGGAGAAGAGGGTGGCAGAGGATGAGATGAAAATGAAAGTGAAAGTCACTCAGTCATGTCCAACTCTTTGTGACCATGTGACTATAGTCCATGAAATTCTCCAGGCCACAATACTGGAGTGGGCAGCCTTTCCCTTCTCCAGAAGATCTTCCCAACCCAGGGATCAAACCCAGGTTTCCCGCATTGCAGGTGGATTCTTTACCAGTTGAGCCACAAGGGAAGCCCAAGAATGCTGGAGTGGGTAGCCTATCCCTTCTCCAGGAGATCTTCCTGACCCAGGAATCAAACTGGGGTCTCCTGCATTGCAGGCAGATTCTTTACCAACTGAGCTATGAGGGAAGCCCCTAGAGGATGAGATGGTTACATAGAATCACCAACCCAACGGACATGAATTTGCTCAAACTCTGGGAGACAGCAAAGGACAGGGAAGCCTGGCATGCTGTAGTCCACGGAGTTGCAAAGAGTAGGACATGACTTAGTGACTAAACAATATACATATATATGAAAAATAGCACGTGCCTCCTCAGGCTTTGTGAGGGTTAAACATTTCAGTGTTTGGAGCCAAGCATAGCACTCAGTTACTGCTCCAAAAGTCTTGGCTTCTTTTTAGCTTGTTAGTTACTGAATGCAACACCATCTATTATCCAGGGCAGTGGATGGATTTTCTGGTGCTTCTTGCTGTCTGTATGTCTGAGCATCGCTTCTACAGAAGGAAATGCTCTGCTGGTTAATCTGCTCAGAAAGCATCCGTCTCAGACTGCCTCCCACTTTCCCCGGAGATGGGGACAGACATCAACAGACACCCATGTAACAAGGTGGCTCTGGTTTCTTTCAAGGAAACAGGCATTGAAACTCTTCATTCTAAGCTTTCTATAATTATATTCAAAAGCTCATTTTCGTGTCCTTTAAGGGAAAAAATGGAATATGAGAAAGGAATAGTGCAGAAATCAAACCTTGGAAACTTCCCTCAGTGATTAATTTTGAACGAAGGTCTCAGTACTCAAGGCTGATTTTTTTTAAGTCGACTGGATGAGGCACTGGGCTGCCTTTTCCATTTCGTTTTCTTTTCTTTTTTTAGCTTTTCTATTTCCTTTTCAATGTAAATCAGATTAATTGTTGCAGTTTCTTTTTAAAAACAGATTTAACTAATAAAGCACCCACAATAAGTGCATAACAAGTACTTTGCATATTTGTAAAAAAGATGCATGTAGAAGGAGAGGAATTCCTCTTAACCAGTAACTCTTCCTCACCTAGGAAATCATGGATATTTTGATGAAAAGGAAAAGAGTGAAAAGCCTTTAGTGTTTTTTCAAGGTGAGGCCAAAATAAGCCCAGATGTGGCTCTCCTGCAGGTCCACAGAACAACCAGAAAACCCAAATTCAAAATCCTCATTCCTCTGATTACTAGCTTCCTCTCCTTCATGAGGGGAGACATCGAAGTCCCTGGCCACCCCAGAATCAGGACAACAGGTCGTTGGACACAGAAGCATTTCCCACTCATACAAGACTGAGGACTGGGTCTGCCAGTTTCTGGTTATTTGGGAGAAAAGGCACAAATTAGCTCTCAGTCCTCAGCACCCAAGTACAAGACGTACAAGCAGCCCACTGCATTAGAAAAGGACACAAAATGCAGAGCAAAGTGCCAGCGGCGTTTCTGGAACAAACTGCTTCCAGGCCGGGTCTTTGTAATCTGATTCTCAATTTCTGGGTAAAATCGCTTTTTGCAGTAGAAACTCCCAAGAAGAGTGGGAGGCATGGAAGGGTTCATGGCCCTAGAGGATCAGAGTTAAGCACCAAAAGGCTACAAAGGAATATCCCCTTTCCTGTGTTAATGAAGATTTATTGAAAAGTCCCTTTGAGGGAGTCATTATGCCTCTCAGGGCTCAGAGAAGCATAAAAGCTCCCATGAGCCTTCTCTAAGGTTTCTCCTAGTTCTTTTACTTGGAGCTGATAGTTAAAGAAATATCTACCACAGTGATTTCTGTTAGTTCCATGAGTTCCTTCTTTACAGGCTGTAGATCTGACAACCAGCAATTACAAGAACCTAAATGAATACAGCTCTCACAGCACTTGTATTTCCCTATGCTCTAGGAAAACAAAGCTCCTCACCAGTTTGGCATAACAGGGCCTCCCTCTCCAGCCTCCACTCTCACTCATAATAAAAAGATAACTCCCTTAGGGCTTTACAGCTTTCAAAACACGTTCACTCGTTCAAGTCGTCTGCCTCGAGGACCATCTGGACCCCTGATCCTGTCCTTACTCCCAGCCCAACATCAAGAAAGATGCTGGGTTCAGTACTAGTATAATCATACATGATATAGACAGATCTTCTTGGCTTTCAAAACTCTTTCTCAATATGGCATCTCATCTGAGCATCGTGGTTCTCCTTTGAGATTGGCAGGGTGGAAACCGGCATCTCCTACTAAGGATAAAAGAAACTGAAGCTCAGAACACTGAATGATTTTCTCAGGTCCCACTGCCTCTGAAAGGAAGATCACATTAGAGCTTCACCTCCACCATTAATAATATACCAATGACAGCTAATGTTTATGGAGTATCATTCATGGTCCTGGCAATACTAAGCATCTCATAGGCATTTCAGCCAGAAAGTAGAAAAGAAGCCAGTGACTTCACTTACTGTTGGATTCCTAAGGACACCAATCAAAGTGCACTTTTTAGGCATCAACCTGAGCCCAGTAAAACAGGAGTTTAGAAATACGAAATATAGGGAGTTCCTTGGCTGTCCAGTGGTTAGGACTCGGTACTGTCACCACCAGAGCCCAAATTCTACCCTAGTTGGGGAACTAAGATCGTGCAAGCTTCATGGCACATCACCCCCTATCAAAAAAAAAAAAAAAAAAAAAAGAATACAGGAGCTAGTTGCCTTTATGGTTCTCACTGTAGAGTCTGTCAGAGAGAAGATGAGATGCTTCAAGACAGAAAATGATACAATCTAATTTATATTTATGGCCTAAATTGGTAAGCTTCCCTGGTGGGTCAGTTGGTAAAAAATCCGCCTGCAATGTGGGAGACTTGGGTTTGATCCCTGGGTTGGGAAGATCCCCTGGAGAAGGGAAGGGCTACCCACTCCAGTATTCTGGCCTGGAGAACTCCATGGATTGTATAGTCCATGGGGTCGCAAAGAGTTGGACACTAATGAGTGACTTTCACTTCCTTTCAAATTGGCAAGCAGACTAAACTGTCAGAGTTACAGTAGCTCAAAGGAGAAATAAGATGGAAGATTTAAAATAATTTTTTAAAATATTCATTTATTTTTATTTTTGGCTGTGCTGGGTCTTCATTGCTGCTCAGACTTTTCTCTAATTGTGATGAACGGGGGCTATTCTCTAATTTCAGTGCACGGGTTTCTCACTGCAGTGGCTTTTCCTGCTGTGGCATGTGGGCTCAGCAGTTGCGGCTCATGGGCTCTAGAGCACAGGCTCAATAGTTGCAGCCAAGAAATTAAAAGATGCTTGCTCCTTGGAAGAAAAGCTATGACCAACCTAGACAGCATCTTAAAAAAGCAGAGACATTACTTTGCCAACTAAGGTTCATATGGTCAAAGCTATAGTTTTTCCAGTAGTCATGTATGGATGTGAAAGTTAGACCATAAAGAAAGCTGAACAACGAAGAACTGATGCTTTTGAACTGTGGTGTTGGAGAAGACTCTTGAGAGTCCCTTGGACTGCAAGGAGATCAAACCAATCAATCCTAAAGGAAGTCAATTCCAAATATTCATTGGAAGGACTGATGCTGAAGCTGAAGCTCCAATACTTTGGTCACCTGATGCAAACAACTGACTCACTGGAAAAGACCCTGATGCTGGGCAAGATTGAAAGGGACGACAGAGGATGAGATGGTTGCATGGCATCACGGACTTGATGGACATGAGTTTGAACAAGCTCCGGGAGTTGGTGATGGACAGGGAAGCCTGGTGTGCTGCAGTCCATGGGGCCTCAAAGAGTTGGACACAACTGAGTGACTGAACTGAACTGAACTGTGGGTGTAGTTGCTCCACAGGACAAGGGACCTTCCCGGATCAGGGATGGAACCCATGTCTCATTGGCAGGCAGATTCTTTACTACTGAGCCATCAGCGGAAGCCCCAGATGGAAGACTTAGAGTTGCACTGTTCAGTATGATAGCCACTAGCTACATGTGACTACTGAGAACTTAAAATGTAGCTGATTCAACCTGAACTTTGGATTCTTAAAACTTAATACCAAAAAAATTATTGTAAACATATCACATTAATAATTTTTATCTTGATTACATGTTAACATTATAATGTTCTGTATATATTGGGTTAAATAAATTAGTAAAATCAATTTCACTTTTTAAATGTGGCTTCTAGAAAATTTTAAATTACATATGAGATGCTCATTATATTTTCTTTTTTTTTAATTTAAGAACCCAGGTCTCCTGCACTGCAGGCAGATTCCTTACTGTCTGAGCCACCAGGGAACCCCAATTTAAGTATAGTTGATTTACAATATTGTGTTAGTTTCTGGGGTACAGCAAAGTGATTCATACATATACTTACACTGCATATACATACATATACATGTACATACACTGCATATACATACATATACATACATATACAGACAATGCATTTTTTTTCATATTCTTTTCCATTATAGGTTATTACAAGATATTGAATATAATGCTATACATTAGGGCCTTGTTGTTTGTCTACTTTATATATGTTGTTGCTGTTCAGTCACTCAGTCATACCTGACTCTTTGTGACTCCGTGAATGGTAGCATGGCAGGCTTCCCTGGCCATTACCAACTCCCAGAGCTTGCTCAAACTCATGTGCATTGAGTCAGTGATGCCATCCAACCATCTCATCCTCTGCCATCCTCTGTCGTCCCCTTCTCCTCCTGCCTTTGATCTTTCCCAGCATCAGGGTCTTTTCCAATGAGTTGGCTCCTTGCATCAGATAGCCAAAGTATTGGAGCTTCAGCTTCAGCATCAGTCCTTTCAGTGAATATTCAGGGTTGACTGGTTCCATCTCCTTGCTGTCCAAGGGACTCTCAAGAGTCTTCTTCAACACCGCAATTCCAAAGCATCAATTCTCGGGACTCAGCCTTCTTTATGGTCCAACTCCCACATCCATGGGCTTCCCTGGTGGCTCAGTTGGTAAAGAATCCGCCTGCAATGCGGATACCTGGGTTTGATCCCTGGGTTGGGAAGATACCCTGGAGAAGGGAAAGGCTACCCACTCCAATATTCCGGCCTGGAGAACTCCAAGGACTATACAGTCCATGGGGTTGCAAAGAGTCAAACACAATTGAGTGACTTTCACTTTGTCACATCCATACATGACTACAGGAAAAGCCATAGTTTTGACTATGTAGACCTTTGCTGGCAAAGTGATGTCTCTGCTTTTTAATATGCTGTCTAGGTTTCTTGTAGCTTTTCTTCCAAGAAGCAAGCATCTTTTAATTTCATGGCTGCAGTCACCACCATCTGCAGTGATACTGGAGCCCAAGAAAATAAAGTCTTTATATATAGCTATATATATATATATATATATATATATATACACACACACACATATATATTTATTTATAGCCATTTGTATCTACTAATCCCAACCCCTAATTTATCCCTCCCCTGTCTTTCCCCTTAGGTAACTGTAAGTTTGTTCTCTATCTCTGTGAGTCTATTTTTGTTCTATAAATAAGTTCTTTTGTGTCATATTTTAGATTCCACATGTAAGTGATATCATATTTGTCTTTCTCTCTGACTTACTTCACTTATTATGATCATTTCTAAGTCCACCAACATTGCTGCAAATGGCATTATTTCATTCTTTTTATGGCTGAGTAGTATTCCATTGTGTGTGTGTATCACATCTTCTTTATCCATTTATCTAAATGTCAGTAGACATTTAGATTTCATGTCTTGGCTATTGTAAATAATGCTACTATAAACACTGAGGTACTTGTATCTTTTTGACTTAGAGATCCATCTGGATATATGCCCAAACCCCATTTGTTTATTTTTGCTTTAATTTCTATTGCCTTGGGAGAATGATCTAAGAAAACATTGCTACAAATTATGTCAGATAATGTTTTGCCTATGTTCTCTTCTAGGAATTTTATGGTGTCCTGTCTATTGATCTTTAAGCCATTTTGAGATTTATTTTTGTATATAGGGTGATGGAGTGTTTTAACTTCTTTGATTTACGTGAGGCTCTCCAGCTTTCCCAAAACCACTTGATGAAGAGACTGTCTTTTCTTCATTGTATTATATATTCTTGCCTTCTTTGTTGAAGATTAATTGACCGTCTATGTGTGGCTTTATTTCTGGGCTCTCTATCTGTTCCATTGATTCATATGTCTGTTTTTGTGCCAATACCATGCTTGTTTGGTCACTGTAGCTTTGTTGCATCATCTGAAGTCTAGGAGTATTATGCCTCCAGCTTTGTTTTTTTCCTCAGCATTGCTTTGGCAATTCTAGGTCTTTTATGGTTCCATATACGTTTTAGGATTATTTTTTCTAGTTCTGTGAAAAATGTCATGGGTAATTTGAAAGGAATCGCATTAAATCTATAGATTGCTTTGGATAGTATGGCTATTTTAATGATATAGATTCTTCCAATCCAAGAGCATGATATATATTTCCATTTCTGCAAATCATCTTCAATTTCCTTTATCAATGTTTTATAGTTCTCAGTGTATAAGCCTTTCACCTCCTTGGTCAGACTTATTCCTAAGTATTTTATTCTTTTTGATGTGATTTAAAAATATATTTTTTTTTGCTTTCCCATTCTGATATTTCATTGTTAGTATAAAAAATGCAACAGATTTATGTATGTTAATCTTGTCACCTTGCTGAATTTTTTTTATCAGTTCTACTAGTTTTTGTGTGGAGGCTCACATAATAGTCTATGGGACAATGCTGGTTTTGAATAATGATCAGTCGTCATGTTTTAGATGCCTAACTAAATGCTAAGCATTTTATGTGCATTATCTTATTTAATCATCTCCACAATTTTATTGTTATTCTATTTTATAAATGAAGAAGCCATGGCTTAAACAAGTAAAATATATAACTATGAGAAAAGGATAAGTTAAAACTAATTGTATTGCAATGGAAAATGTCCACAATTAATTGGTTTTTTGACCATGCTGGATCTTAGTTGCCCACCCAAGGATCGAACTGTGCCTCTTGCATTGAAAATGCAACGTCTTAACCACTGGACAGCCAGGGAAGTCTCTAAATTGTTTTTCTTTCTCTCTCTCTCTTTTTTTTTTTGAACAATTATCACCATTATAAAAAAAATAAAATATACCTATATCATTTATTTTAAATAAAGACATTAAGTGACTTGTTTGTGGCTATCCAACTAACTGTAGGGCCAACACTTGAATCCTGGGCCTGTGATGACTTCAACTTCATGCTCTTGTTCCCATGAGGAGCCATAGAGATAAAAAGGCTTTGGAGGGTATAGGAGCCAAACTACCACACATGACAGGTCTTCTTTCTGCAATATTCTTGGAAAGTGGCCAGCTAGGCCCTGCTTGAATACCTATAGTAATGGAGAGTTCATTACCTTCCTAGGCAGCATGCCCCATTGTTGACTACTTAGGAATCTGTTCATCCTAAATTCTGTCAAGTGTGGAATGCTCTTAGTGGAGGTCACCCCCTTGAGTTAGACTGAAAGGATAGGCTGGTTTGCACTGGTCTCTAAGGAGAGTCCAGCACGTTCCCCACTGCTTCATGGGGATGGGAGCCCTAATCTGCCTCCACCCCTCCTCCCACCTCCCAGACCCAGCACTTCCTGTGGACTGACCCAGGTAAACCTTACCAACTCAGCATAGGCTGCCTCATCATGTGGCTGCGGGGCCACAGCTGCTGCAAATGCCTGAATTTCCATTCATGGTAAGCCTCCCTCTGTTGAAAGGATAATCAACTCCCTGCTCCCCTGACAGGTTCTCACTGGGTGAGGGCTGAATGCTGGGTCTTTAGAAAAGACACCAGAAAAGGCAAGTTCTTGGCCCAGCTTTGACAAATTCCCTCAGCCACTTTAAAGAGAAATTGCTGGGATAAAGATTAGGCCATGCGGGATGGGGGGAGGGAGGAAGCGTAGAGAGAAAAGAAGAAGAATCTGGGATGCTAATGAGTTCCCTGTGATCTCACTTTTCTTCTTCCAGCACAGGCTCCTCTACAAAATGGATGGGGCTGCCTTGCCAGCCAGAGCCTGAAAATGTAGACAGAACCCCAAGTCCCTGGACAATCTGTGAAATGCTAGCTGCCTGTGAACAGATGAAAGGGAGGATGGGCAACTGTCCTGGAAGGAAGGATCTGCAGACGGGACCTCCCCCAACCTTGACCATGATCATCATGGGTCTGCTTTCCCGGTCTGACCCCTCCCAGTGACAGCAGACCTGTGAACCCAGGAACACTGACAGCCAAGAAAAGTGGCATCATCAAACCCCTCCCACCGCGTTTTCTCTCCTCTCGTGTCCACTTTCAACATCAAAGAATAATAAACTACTATGTTGCACATCTGAAACTCATATAATATTTCAAATCAACTATGCTTCAGTTTTGAAAAATTTATAAAGAATAAAAATGCTATAAAAGGGGGACTTCCCTAGTGGTCCAGTGGTTAAGACTTCACCTTCCAATGCAAGGGATGCAGGTTTGATCCCTGGTCTGGGAGCTAAGTTCCCACATGCCTCGAGACCAAAGAAACATAAAAAAGATAAAAACAAGAAACTAAATTGTAATAAATTCAATAAAAACTTAAAAAAAAAATGCTGTAAAAGAAATGCCCGCCCCCCCTCAGGAGTTTTAGAAAAGGGTCTGAAGCCTATAATTTGATCCCCAGTTCCATTCCATCTGCCAAAGCTGTGACAGACCCTGCGGTCAAGACAGTGGGCCAGCCATCTGCTTGCAACCATACCATGATTACAGGTTGTTCCTAAGAGTTGGTATAACTAGAGGGTTAGGCTCAAGGAAACTCATAGTAGCATTACTGATTGCCAACCATGTTCTAGGCTTTGCCCTAAGTGCTTTATGTACTTGCAACAAATTTGTGAGCCTGGAATTATTCTTACAAATGTTTTAGGAATTGGAGACTGGTCTTAGAAGCATTAAATGCAAGATTGCCCAGCCAAAAAAATAACAGGAAGGGATTTGAACCTAGATCAGTCCTGGGCTAAATATCTGTGCTTTAAAAAAATAAATAAAATGAAACAAAACATAACAAAACAAAACTTTTTTATGGAAAATTTCTAACATACATAACACCTTCACAAACTAGTACCATGAACTGCCATATACCCCCTCACCAAGTTATAATGACCATTAACACAGGGCCATCCTGTGGCAGCTCTACATACACCCATGCTCCTTTATTGGGTTATTTTGAAGCAAACTTAAGTTGTGTCATTTTATCTGTAAATAGTTCAGCCTGTGTCTCTAATGGAGAGGGATGCTCAAAACCTGTGCTCTTGACCTCCTCAAAATAATGACACAATAATGAGAAAGTACCCCCAAATATGCAAAATTTCCATTACCTCCAGAGGGGAATGAAGCATTTTCTGGCTGCATCTGACCTTTCCACGTAATGTGGGGAGGGTATAGTCATTATCTGTTAAGTCCAGGAATGCCCATCTGGCAGTCCAACATCATGGGGACTTGGCCACCAGGCCACGTGCATAACATCCCTGCCAGTTACCCCTGAGTAACATTTGTCTGCTGGAAAATATCACCTAACCAGTTCTCTCCAGCTGCACTGTCTCACAACTTGTTACCTTGTTGGCTGTTGTGTGCCCATGGAATAACGTTAACATCAACTTGGCATACCTACCATATATTAGACACTGAGCTAGGGGCTTCCTTCCTTATGTGTCTGGAGCCAAATGCGTGATTTTATAAAATTTCAATCTGAATTTTTCTGTTCAAATTTCCACTTAGAGACTTCCTTGGTGATCTGGTAGCTAAGACTCTGCTCTCCTAATGCAGGGGGCCCAGGTTCAATCCCTGGTCGGGGAACTAGATCTGGCATGCTGCCACTAAAACCTGGCACAGCCAAATATGTAAATATAAATTTTTAAAGAACAAATTTCCATTTGGTTCATAATTTCATCCTGCGCGGGAATATTATGGAAAGGAGTCTATATAATCCCTTCAGGGGCTGAATCCATCAATCAGCAGCATTTCTTGAGGATGTACACATTCATAGAAGTCACCCTATGAGTCACCATAGAGGGTACCAAGAATAGAATATAGTTCCTGCCTTATACTACAAGACTTTTCTCTGTATTCAAGTCTGCAAATTACTTAGTAATAAGACAAAATATACGAATAAAAAGATCTACAAAGAGGAACATACCAGCTGGCACAGCAGGTGTAAAAATAACATGTCCAGGGAGTTGAAAGGTGAGAGCATTTACGTGCGACTGAGGGAAACCGGAAAACTTTGGTGGGAGATTGCTTCCCAGGACTTGGTGCAGTTCGCTGTACAGGCCCCATGCCATAGACTCTAGAGGCCACACACTGTGTTCTCCTCATCATGACACTGGCGATGGCCCTTACTGAGTGTAGCTGGCTTTGGTTCCATCTGCATTCTTATTCCATGACTCCAAGGTGCTCCTGACTGCTCTGGACTGCTGCCTCGCCCATGGAACCCTAGCTGCTGCTGCTGCTGTCTCTCAGGATTTGCTTGTTAACCCCAGAAGCGGAGTGATGCTGCAGCTCTCTGCATCTCCAACAGATGTGTTTGCTCATCAAACCATCCGTTTTCTGGGTATTGTGAAGATGAGAAGGCAGTTTGAAGCTCTATTGGAGGAGTTATACCTTCTAAGGTTGGGGGTGCAAATAGACCCATTGTTAAGGTTTTTACAGATAGAGGTGATGGGGGAGGTAACTATAAGAAGAAAGGCAGAGGCAGGATATTCCAACTGGTGGTTGAGTTGCAGTGAAGGGCTAGATGGGGCAAACCATGGAAGTGTATTTGGAGAAGCAGGCTGGGGCATTTTGTGAACACCATAAGAACATATTGAGGACTTACATTAGCAATGAAGAGCTGATGAAGGGACCTGGCAGAACTGTCACTGAACCTTAGGAATGTCAATCGGGCAGAGCAAGTGACATGGATTGGAATGGAGGAAATAAATGAAAGCCAGGAGACCAGTTAGAAAGAAGGCCCAGGGTCTAGCCTCTTTGTAATTATCTGCTTATACTTACCTCCACTGGGAAGTAGTCCTCTTGCAATAAGCCTTCTACTTGTATTGCAGGAAGGAGGACTCTTTCCAGGGCCTGAGAGTGGGCCCTTGTTCAACATTCAGAAATGAATTGTCTGAGGAAACACATGAGCTGACAAAGCAAGAGAATTTATTGAGAAGGGGTGCCTGGGCAAAGAGCAGCAGGGTAAGGAGACCCAGGAGGACTGCTCTGCCACATGTCACAGTCTCAGATTTTATGGTAATGGTGTTAGTTTCCGGGTTGTTTGGCCAATCATTCTGACTCAGGGTCCTTCCTGGTGGCATGTACATGACTCAACCAAGATGGATTCCAGCCAGAAGGATTCTGGGAGGTAGGTAGGATATATAGACTGGTGTCTCCTTTTGACCTTTCCCAAATTTTTCCGGTTGGTAATGGCTTGTTAGTCCTTTACTGGGATCTCCTGTCATAGAATAACTCATGCAAATAGTTACTACAACGCCTGGCGGAGCAGGCAGTTTCAGTCAGTGTTTTCCCTAACACTTGCTCTAAACATCTTGAGGAATGGGTCTGCACTGTCTTAGTTTTTTGTTTCCCTAGTACCTGACATTAGTAGATATTCAATAAAATTATTAGTGCCTGGCACATAGTAGGTGCTCAACAAACAATGTTATAAGAAAGAAAAAAGAGGAAGAGAGAGAAGAAGGGGAGGAAGAGAGAGAAGAAGGGAAGGAAGAAAGGAAAAAGTCACATTTGTGATAAGCTATGAAGACAGCTTAGGGCTCAAGTACTGAGACCTTTCTGAAGGGGTGGCTGTAGTAGAAATGGTTAGGTGGGGGAGCCACAGTATTTCAGCAGGAGCATCTAAAAACCTTGGCAAGTGACTGGATGTGGGAGGAAAGCAAGAGCAAGGACTCTAGGATGGTGGAGAGAATGGGAAGACCACTGGTAGAATAAGACAAGGGAGAAGCCTGTCAGTGGGAAAAGACAGGGTTGTTATCTGAAATCTGGGTTCGTCTCTGGTGAGTGTCAAGCCAAAAGACACAAGCAAGCCAAAGAACAGGAGAAGGGATTTATTACTTGCAGAAAGTAAGAACATCAAGGATCTTACCCAAAGCAGTGTCTCTCTGAACAGCAAAACTAGGGAAGTTGTGAGCTAAGGATACAAATAGCTGAGAAAAGAAGAGAAGCGAAAAGCAAAGGAGAAAAGGAAAGATATAGCCATCTGAATGCAGAATTTCAAAGAATAACAAGGAGAGATAAGAAAGCCTTCCTAAGTGATCAATGCAAAGAAACAAAGGAAAACAATAGAATGGGAAAGACTAGAGATCTCTTCAAGAAAATTAGAGATACCAAGAGAATATTTCAGGCAAAGATGAGCACAATAAAGGAGAGAAATGGTATGGACCTAACAGAAGCAGAAGATATTAAGAAGACATGGCAAGAATACACAGAAGAACTATACAAAAAACATCTTAATGACCTCGATAACCACGATGGTGTGGTCACTCACCTAGAGCCAGACATCCTAGAGTGCAAAGTCAAGTGGGCCTTAGGAAGCATCACTACAAACAAAGCTAGTGGAGGTGATGGAATTCCAAATGAGCTATTTCAAATCCTAAAAGATGACACTGTAAAAGTGCTGCACTCAATATGCCAGCAAATCTGGAAAACTTGACAGTGACCACAGGACTGGAAAAGGTCAGTTTTCATTCCAATCCCAAGAAAGGCAATGCCAAAGAATGTTCAAACTACCACACAATGGCATTCATCTCATAAGCTAGCAAAGCAATGCTCAAAATTCTCCAAGCTAGACTTCAATAGTACATGAACAGGGAACTTCCAGATGTTCAAGCTTGGTTTAGGAAAGACAGAGGAACCAGAGATCAAATGGCCAACAACTGTTGGATTATAGAAAAAAAAAAAAAGAATTCCAGAAAAAAATCTACATCTGCCTTATTGACTATGCTAAAGCCTTTGACTGTGTGGATCACAGCAAACAGTGGAAAATTCTTAAAGAGATGAGAATAGCAGACCACCTTACCTGCCTCCTAAGAAATCTGTATGCAGATCAAGAAGCAACAGTTAGAACCAGACATGGAACAACAGACTGGTTCCAAATTGGGAAAGGAGTACATCAAGGCTGTATACTGTCACCTTGCTTATTTAACTTATATGCAGAGTACATCATGTGAAATGCCGGGCTGGATGAATCCCAAGCTGGAATCAAGATTGCCAGGAGAAATATCAGTAACCTCAGATATGCAGATTACACCACCCTTATGGCAGAAAGTGAAGAAGAACTAAAGAGCCTCTTGATGAAAGTGAAAGAGGAGAGTGAAACAGTTGACTTAAAACTCAACATTCAAAAAACTAAGATCATGGCATCTGGTCCCATTACTTCATGGCAAATAGGTGGGGAAACAATGGAAACAGTGACAGACTTCATTTTCTTGGGCTCCAAAATCACTGCAGATGGTGACTGCAGCCATGAAATTAAAAGACGCTTGCTCCTTGGAAGAAAAGCTATGACCAACCTCAACAGCGTATTAAAAAGCAGAGATATTACTTTACCGACAAAGGTCCATATAGTCAAAGCTTTGGTTTTTCCAATAGTCATGTATGGATGTGAGAGTTGGACCATAAAGAAAGCTGAGCACTAAAGAATTGATGCTTTTGAACTGTGGTGTTGGAAAAGACTCTTGAGAGTCCCTTGGACTGCAAGGAGATCAAATCAGTCAATCCTAAAGGAAACCAGTCCTGAATATTCATTGGAAGGACTGATGCTGAAGCAGAAACTCCAATACTTTGGCCACCTGATGAGAGGAACTAACTCATTGGAAAAGACCTTGATGCTGGGAAAGACTGAAGGTGGCAGGAGAATGGGATGACAGAGGATGAGATGGTTGGGTGGCATCACCGACTTGATGGACATGAGTTTGAGCAAGCTCCGGGAGTTGGTGATGGACAGGGAAGCCTGGCATGCTGCAGTCCATGGGGTCCCAAAGAGTTAGACACGACTGAGTGACTGAACTGAACTGACTGAAGGATATATGCCTATTCATGAAGGACCTTGGGCTATAGGTAGTGTCTAAGCTTTAGTTGATTGAAGTTACAAAGGTCAGAAAAGGTCACATCCTCCCCTAGTTTCCAGTTGATCCAGTTCCAATGGTTGAGCACTTCAGGCTAATCTTTACCATTGGAAAAAGGACTGGGAGTCTTTACAACTGATATATCATCTTTGCTATTGTTACTTCTCTTGCCTGATAAGAGGTAGAGTTCCTGCATTCTTTTGTCCACTTAAGATAATTAAATACAGAGATATGATATATCATCTTTGCTATTGTTACTTCTCTTGCCTTTTCTGGTGTCTTTTCTAAAGACCCAGCATTCAGCCCTCACCCAGTGAGAACCTGTCAGGGGAGCAGGGAATTGATTATCCTTTCAGCAGAGGGAGGCTTACCATGAATGGAAATTCAGGCATTTGCAGCAGCTGTGGCCCCGCAGCCACATGATGAGGCAGCCTATGCTGAGTTGGTAAGGTTTACCTGGGTCAGTCCACAGGAAGTGCTGGGTCTGGGAGGTGGGAGGAGGGGTGGAGGCAGATTAGGGCTCCCATCCCCATGAAGCAGTGGGGAACGTGCTGAACTCTCCTTAGAGACCAGTGCAAACCAGCCTATCCTTTCAGTCTAGCTCAAGGGGGTGACCTCCACTAAGAGCATTCCACACTTAAGGACAGAATTTAGGATGAACAGATTCCTAAGTAGTCAACAATGGGGCATGCTGCCTAGGAAGGTAATGAACTCTCCATTACTATAGGTATTCAAGCAGGGCCTAGCTGGCCACTTTCCAAGAATATTGCAGAAAGAAGACCTGTCATGTGTGGTAGTTTAGATCCTATGCCCTCCAAAGTCTTTTTATCTCTATGGCTCCTCATGGGGATAAGAGCATGAAGTTGCCCAGGAGTGGGATTGCTGGGTCATATGGCAG
The DNA here is from genome assembly GCF_023699985.2 of Odocoileus virginianus. Lineage (NCBI taxonomy): Eukaryota > Metazoa > Chordata > Mammalia > Artiodactyla > Cervidae > Odocoileus > Odocoileus virginianus. The sequence continues at coordinate 37,829,981 of NC_069690.1, read as the reverse complement.
TTCTATTTCCAGTTTTTTTTTTTTTAATTTTCCCTCTCCTCTTCTTTCTGGTAAAGTTTCCATACACACTGGCTCAGACATGCACATGGCAAAGGGCATATACTTGGAGGCTCTGGGCTTCCCTGGTGGCTCAACTGGTAAAGAATCCGCCTGCAATGTGGGAGACCTGGGTTCAATCCCTGGGTTAGGAAGATCCCCTGGAGAAAGGAATGGCTATCCATTCCAGTATTCTGGCCTGGAGAAGTCTGGCCTGGGTCGCAAAGAGTAGGACATGACTGAGTGACTTTCACTTTCACTTTCTTTTGGAGGCTCTGGATTTGAATCTCAGCTCTGTCACTAGTTGATTCACACTGCTTAAGTAGTTTTGTTAAGTCTCAGCTTCTTCATTGTAAAAGAGGAATGATAAAACCTATAGAGAGGGACTTCCCTGGTGGTCCAGTGGCTAAGACTCTGAGCTCCTAATGCAGGGCGCCTAGGTTTGATCCCTGGTCAGCAAACTAGATCCCACATGCCGTGACTAAAGATCCCACCTTCCACAATTAAGACCTGGCACAGCCAAATAAATAAATACATACATACATATTTTTAAAACATGTAGAGAGATATAATAATGGTAAACAATTGTTTTATTATATTATGAATAAAAACTAACATTTATTAACTCAAAAAAAAAAAGAGCATGAAGTTGGAGTCATCTCAGGCCCAGGATTTCAAGTGTTGGCCCTGTGGTTAGTAGAACGGCCACAAGCAAGTCACTTAATGCCTTAATTTAAAATAAGTTATATAGGTATATTTTATTTTTCTGATAATGGATGATCATTGCTTTTTTAAAAAAAAAAAAAAAATTAGAGACTTCCTTGGCAGTCCAGTGGTTAAGACTGCACTTCCAATGCAAGAGGCACAAGTTCAATCCTTGGTTCGTGAGCTAAGATCCAGTATGGTCAAAAAACCAATTTATTGTGGACACTTTCTATTGTGATACATTTATTTTTAACTTACCCTTTTATCATAGTTATATATAGCTCCTTTAAGCCATGGCTTCCTCATTTGTAAAACAGAATAACAATAAAATTGTGGAGATGATGGAAAGATCAAATAAGGGAATGCACATAAAGTGCTTAGCACTTAGTTAGGCATCTAAAACATGACGACTGATCATTATTTGAAACCAGCACGACTGATCATTATTTGAAACCAGCATTGTCCCATAGAATACAATGTGAGCCTCCACATAAAAACTAGTAGAACTGATAAACAAATTCAGCAAGGTAGCAGTATACAAGATTAACATACAGGAATCTGTTGCATTTATTTACACTAAAAATGAAATATCATAAAGGGAAAGTAAAGAAAATATTCCTTTTAAAATCACATTAAAAAAATAAAATACTTGGAAATAAGCCTGATTGAGGAGGTGAAAGACATATGCTGAGAACTGTAAACATTGACAAAGGAAACTGGAGATGATTTAAAGAAATGGAAATATATACCATGCTCTTGGATTGGAAGAATCAATATCATTAAAATGGCCGTACTACCCAAAGCAATCTACAGATTTAATGTGATTCCTATCAAATTACCCATGACATTTTTCACAGAACTAGAAAAAATAATCCTAAAATGTATATGGAACCATAAAAGACCTAGAATTGCCAATGCAATCCTGAGGGGAAAAAAAAAAAACAACCTAGAAGCATCACCCTCCCAGACTTCACATGACACTACAAACCTACAGTAATCAAACAAGCATGGTATTGGCACAAAAACAGACATATGAATCAACAGAACAGAATAGAGAGCCCAGAAATAAAGCCACGCATAGATGGTCAATTAATCTTCAACAAAGGAGGCAAGAATATATACTATAGTGGAGAAAAGACAGTCTCTTCATCAAGTGGTGTTGCAAAAGCTAGACAGTCATATGTAAATTATTGAAGTTAAAACTCTCAGTCACACTATACACAAAAATAAGCTTTTTCTAGTTGAAGAGAGCAGGGGCTCTCTTTGTTGTGGTGCATGGGTTTCTCATTGCAATGGCTTCTCATTTAATCCTGTGATAGACATATTATTATTATTTCTACTAAAATATAAGGAGGTTAAAAGACTCATTCAAAGTCACACAGATAATACACAGAAGAACTTGGGAACAAGAAGTCAATCAAGAGACACTGATTAAAATGCCCAGCCCCTTGTAGGTGCCAAAGATCCCAGAGTAGGAAATAGCTGCTACCCACAAGAAGCTCACAACCCAGTAGAGTGAGCTCCATGCTATAGACAAAGAGGCTCCAAGACATAAATGTGCTCAGCAGAGGTGCTAATTCAGGCGGAGGAAGGGAGAAGTGTTCTTTGTCAAGGGAGGTTTTCAAGGGGAGGTGATGCAGAGATGAGTCTGGAAGGATAAATAGGAATGAGCTGGCTGAGAAGAGTCAAAAGGAGGAAAGCATTCCCAGCAAAGCACACCGGCCTGGGGCCTTTGGGAATTGTGAGTTATTCAGTCTGCCTGCACACCAGGGCAGGTGTGGCCAGGAGAGGCAAGTGCCAAAACAGAAGTAGGGGAGCTTGCATGCTACCCTGAGGGATTCTAATGTGTCCTGAAGGCAAGTGCCCCAGTGAAAGATTTTAAGCAAGAGAACGATACTCTCAGATTTGCATTCTAGAACCTTCACTCTGGAGGACCCCTGGAGGCAGAGTTGAGGGTGGATGCCTGAGCAAGAAAGGATAAGGGCCAGGCTGACTGGGGCAGTAGAATTGGTAACAGAATAGAGAATGAATAATATCATATCATATTATATAGTATTAATTATGTTATTGGAGAAGGAAATGGCAAACCACTCCAGTATTCTTGCCTGAAGAATCCCGAGGACAGAGGAGCCTGGCAGGCTACTGTCCATGGGGTCGCAAGAGTCGGACACGACTTAGCGACTAAACTACTACTACTACAATTACGTATATGAAGGAAGAATTGGTCAGCCTTAGAGGAAGAAGGAGATAAGGAAAAAAGGATACAGAATGATGTAGAATTATTGCCAGATTCTGGCTGAAACAGAAGCAGGAAGAGAAATGGATACTAGTGGAGGTGGACAGCTGAGCAGAAAAATGAGTTTGGGAACTTCCCTGGTGGTGCAGTGGATAAGAATCTGCCTGCCAATGCAGGGGACATGGGTTAGTTCCTGGTTCCGGAAGATTCCACATGCCTTGGAGCAATTAGGCCTGTGAGCTACAACTATTGAAGCCTATGAACTCTAGGGCCTGTGCTCCTCAACAAGAGAAACCACCACAATGAGAAGCTGGCGAACCGCAATGAAGAATAGCCTCCTACTTGCAGCAACTAGAGAAAGCCCATGTAAAGCTATGAAGACCCAGCACAGCCAAAAATATAAATAAATGAAATTGTTTTATAAAATAAAAATAAGTTCGGGACATACTGGGTTGAGAAGACCTCAGACCATCCAGGAGGGGGTGTCCAGTAGATAGTTGGGTATGGGGATCTGGAGCTCATGGGGAGGCTGACCTGGAGATAGATCTTTGTGAGTCATCAACACAGGGTAGTGGATGAAGCCAAGGATGGGGGTGAGTGTTTGGGTAAAGAGAAAATGGTCTCTCTCACAGCCTTGATGAGCACTGGCATTTAAAGAATAGGTAAAAGAAAAGAACTGAGAAATAGGTGAGATGGAGAAGCCAGAGAGACAGGAGAGCAAAAAAAGAAGAAAACCATGTCCCAGAAAGCACTGGGATCTAAGCAGGTCACCTAGGAGGATGCTCCTGAAAGTGAGAGCAGTACAATTTTTGTTCCCTTTCTGAAGGATGGGGGATGGCTTCCTCCAAGCTGGTCAGAGGTTTTAGCAAATAAAAGGAAAGTGAGAAAAAGAAAGGCCCCTTTGAGTTGAGAAATAGAAGAGAGTAGAGTTCATCTCCTCTCCTCTTTGCTGTGTTTTCTTGCTCTTGCTGCAATAATCAGAGCGCTCAGAAAATAAAGCTTGTTATTTGATAAAAAGTGGAGAATCAGATGCTCAAAATGCTTATATTATGTGCTTCAAAACCAAACATGCTGAAAATGGAGACCATCCAATTGCTCATGCTGTCCTTAAAAATGTTCCCTTGATAAACATTAAGCTGGTTCTGTTTACCAGAAATGTTAAGGAGGAAAATAAACAGGGGTATTTAAAAGTATTTAAAAATTGAAGTTTAAACCATGAGAGAAAACAAGAGGCAAAAATGATCCAAAACTGCATGAACATTGCAGACCTCAGCTGCCCTTGAAATCTTTTTCTCTGCCTAACGTTACATAATTCTTCATCAGCCAAAGATATCAGTTTCACATGCTAAATTCAATGAGTATGTGTCATGCTTAAAGGACAGGGTATTGAAGGGAAAGAATAACATAAAGGGATGGAAAAAAGGTTTGGCACATAAAGGCAATGCACTTAAAAGCCTAGGTATTTTCTAAAGAAACTTTATGAATATGATTGAAAATAAATGATGCAGTCTTCCATTTCAGATTGATGGGGATAGAATGGGATAGTTAAACAGGTAGTTGCCGAGGTCCCAGTAGGGGACTGTGGATAGAGAAGGAAATCTAGGAAATGCTGGGAGATGACTATAAGTTAATGATCATTCAAAACAGCTACTGGAACACTGTGGAACAAAGCAGACGTAACTATAAAGCCATAAATAAAAGAATGAGATGTGCCCCAGGTCATTAGATGAAAGAAAAATGTTACCACCCTTCTATTGATTTGAATAAGCAGTATGATAATCCTAGTTTGACCTCATATGGTCAGAAACTCTCCTGCCCAACATGAAGGAGGAGCTAGTGGTATAAGCCTAACATCTACGTGAAGAAGGTGGTCTTTTCTACCTCCCCCACTTTCCTTTGATTATAAAATTGTAGCCCACTTAATCCCACTTGTCCCCTTCCCTGCTCACTTGCATCTCTCACAAGCATCTTACAGTAATAAGTCTACTTCTTGCCTATTATTGTGCCTCTTGCTGACTTCCTTCTGCATGGAGACACAAAGAATTTGAGTCTCAGTAAGTTCCAGACACCAGATGAGTGATTCTAATTAAAAGAACATAGTCCAAGTCCCAATCAGGGTTTTGGCTTTGTTCAAGTCCTAATCTGATTTTAAGCTGATGTCATAAACCCAGATATCATAATTCCCTTACTGAAAACTAAACATTTGGAATAAAATACTCAAAATACCTTCTAAATTCATTAATAAAAATAAGGAATGTTCAGCCAAAACCAAGTGGTGGTAGGAAACCTTTGAGATAAGTGGAGAAATTATCAAACCATGTAGCTCTCAGTTTTCGAGACCTCAGGGAGATCAAGGAATAAGAGAGAGCTCCAGGTCTGCCTAAGGTGGAGATTCTAATTGATACCCCCTCATGTAGGTGAGGCACTTAAAGCCTACACTTTCATTGTTAGGCTAATCCAGAAATAAATCTAATCTTTCCATCTGGAAGGTCTGCAACCAAAATGAGCTGCCTTGATTCTTGATACTACAGGAAAATGAAACAAACTCTGGAAAATGTATAACTAAAAGCTAGACCTAACACAAATCTGCAGCACAGATTCATATTAGTTGGATGGCTTTTTCACATTTCTGAAAAGCCTCTAGCAGAAAATGTAAGGTAAAGTGATCCTAAGTGCTGAAAGAGCAAATACAAAGCCTCTTAGGTGAACCCACCTTTACCCTTGGCCTTACAAAATGCCCATAGACAAAATTTTAAGAAATATTAAATCACAGTCAAAAATCGTAAAACCCACAAACAATAAGGTCCTACTGTATAGCACAGGAAATTATATTCAACATTATATTCAACACCCTGTGATAAACCATAATGAAAAAGAATATGAAAAAGAATATATATATATATATAAATAACTGAGTCACTTGACTGTATAGCAGAAATTAACACAACATTGTAAATCAACTATACTTCAATAAAATTTTTTAAAAATAATTTAAAAAATCACAAAACCCAAGGAAATTATCACCAGAGATGAGATGCAATAACACAGGCAGCAGAATCAGATTTATAAAAACTTTAGATATAGGAATGATCAGAAACATAATATTAAAAATCTACTTAAGAGCTTTTAAGAAATAAAAAGAAATAATACAAGTAAATAAGAAGAGCTACAAAAGTCATTAAGCAGTTTTAAACAATTAAATGCTGGAAATGAAAAAATGTAATAATTAAAATTTAAAACAGTGGACAGAATAGCAGATTAGACACACTGAAGAGAGAATTATTGAACTAGAAAATACCTGAAGAAATTCAGTGAGACAAAGAAATGAAATATGAAAGAATACTCAGATTCAAGAAGCCCAATGAATTTCTTTTTAAAAATATTTTTATTTATTTATTTATTTGGTTGCATTTTCTCTTAGATACAGCATGCGAACTCTTATTTATGGCATGTGGGATCTAGTTCCCCAAGTGATGAAACACAGGCTCCCTGCATTGGGAGCCTAGAGTCTTAGCTACTGGACAACCAGAGACATCCCTCCAGTGAATTTCTAATAGAAATAAAAGGAGGTTTGCAGGGACTTCCCTGGTGGTCCAGTGGTTAAGACTCCATGCTCCCAATGCAGGGGGACAGGGTTCAATTGCTGGTCAGGGAACTAGATCCCACATGCCACAACTAAGACCAGGGTAGCCAAAGAAAGAAAGAAAGGAGATTTGCAATCCAGCACATCATAATAAATTGCAGAACACCAAAGACAGATCAGATCATAAAAGCAGAGAGAAAAGTCAGATAACTTCAAAGCTGCAACATTAGACTGATAGCCAGCTTCTTAACCACAACAATAAAGGTAAGAAGATAATGGGAAAATATCTTCAATGTGTTAAGAGGAAATTACAATCAACCTAGAATTCCATACCCATTGAAAATCTATAAAAAACAAAGGCTAGAAAAGAAGGAATATTAAACAAATAAAAAGGAGTATAGAGTGGTAAGTGATAAAATAATTAATCAAATATTGACCATCTATTTTATCTAAGCAATTGACTATGTAAAACTATAGTAAGTTTCTAAGGCATAAAAAAACCAAAAAGAGGATATCTGTGGTCATCTGGCCCTGGGGCCCCAGTATAGGTCCAGCCACGGCTCCATGCTACCCTGTGTCGCCATGGGCTTAACAAGGGCCAGAAGGGGACCAAGGTCATGACCCAACCAAGACAGAGCTGTGGCCTTGGGCACCTCATCAAGCACATTACCAAGTTCTCTCAGGACGTGATCCAAAAAGTGTGCAGCTTTGCGCTAAATGAGCAACATGCCACAGAACTGTTCAAGGTCTCCAAGGACAAGCAGGCCCTCAAGTTCATCCAGAAAATGTTAGGGACACATATCTGTGCCAAGAGGAAAGCAAAAGAACTGAGCAATGTCCTGGCCACCACGAGGGAAGCAGTTGCCAAGAGACTGAGTCCCCTCCCTGCTCTGTGCATAATAAAAACTTTACAGGAGAAAAAAAACTCAACTAAGGTAGAGCCAAAATACACAGCCCAGTAACATATAAGTCAGAAGGTGGGGGATTGGAATTAAAGTGTTTTAAGGTTCTCACAGTGTTTAGAAAAGACAAAAGAGTAATGATTTACTTTGGACTTTGATGAGTTAAATACTCATAATAAAGTTTTAGATCAAACCACTTAAAGTCTAGGAATAAAATATTTAGCTTCTAAACTAATAGAAACATAGTGATAACAAGTTAGCAATCAAAACAAACTTAAGAGAGAAGAGAAAAAAGAATCATAAAAAGAGGAACCAAATAGACAACTAAAAAAAATTATATCAGTAATTGCAGTAAGTATAATGTAATAGATACTTCAGTTAAAAGCTTATCAGAGCAGTAAAAAATCCAGCTTTATATAAGACCCATATAGAATATAAGGATACAGAAAGGCTGAAATCAAAAGAATGGAAAAGACACACTAAGCAAATACTATGTAAAAGAAAGCTGACAAAACTACATAAGTAACAGACAAAATGTACTTGAAAGCCAAAAATATTATTAGATATGAAAAGTTCACTACATAATGATGAAAAATATACTACAAAAACTGGCAGACTAAAAGATGGGACTGAAAAGTCATCATAACAAGAGACAGTAATATACTCAAGTAATCAAGAAACCAAGCAGGTAACCAAACAAAACAAACTCAGTAAGGATTTATGAAATTTGAATTGAACAATTACCAAGCTCAATTTAATGGACACATTAAATTAATTTAAATTTAATTGATTAAATTAAAAACAATGTCAAAGCAACATTGTAAAACATTATAAGAATAGCACAGAAAGGAAAATTATATGCCAAGTTCTCTCATGAACATAGATGCAAATACCATAAGTAAACTATTAGCAAATTGAATTCATCAGAATTTAAAAGAATAATACACTTTTCTCAAATTGGATTTACCCCAGGAATATCTTGTAGACTGAATATTAAGAAGTCAATTAATTATTCATTTTCCTAGGTGTGATCATTTATTGTGTTTTAATAGGAAAATGTCCTTTATATTTAGGAGCTGTATGCTGAAGTATTTTATGGGTGGTGTGTCATGATATTTGCAGATTATCTTTAAATAGTTAAGAAAAAAGGATATAAGGAATTCCCTGGCAGTCCAGTGTTTAGGACTCCGTACTCTCATTCCCAAGACCTGGGTTTGATCTCTGATTGGGGAACTAAGATCCCACAAACTGAGAGGTGAAACCAAAAATAAACAAATAGATAATAAAATGTGTGGACTCAAAGTTATAAAAGTTAAAAAATACATATAGCCTATTCCAAAAAAATGTATATAAACATATATATTACTTCTATGATACATATGTTAGTTGCTCAGTCATGTCTGACTCTGTGTAATCCCCTGGACTGTAGCCCACCAGGCTTCTCTGTCCATGGGATTCTCCAAGCAAGAACACTGGGGTGGGTTGCCATTTCCTTCTCCAGGGGATCTTCTCCAACCAGGAATCGAACCCAGGTTTCCTGCATTGTAAGCAGATTCTTTACCATCTGAGCCACCAGGGAAGCCCAGATGATACAGAGATAAAGCAAAAATAGTACAATTTTCACAATTTTTATGCCTAAGTCATAGGTATATGTATGTTCACTGTACCATCCTTCCAACTTTTATGTATATTGGAAATTTTTCATAATGCAAAGTAATGAAAAAGGAAAACCAAGTAATGAAATGTACCACATTAACTGAATAAGGGAAAAAAGTTTTTGACAAAATTGAACATACATTAATGATTTTAAAAAAGAAAAACTATTAGCAAACATAATTGTGATATATAAATATTTCCTTTTTAAGACTGGAAACAAGAATGGCTGATTTTCAATACTGTATTGAAAGACCAGAGTAGCAGCACGTACAAAAATCGGACTGAAGGAAACAAACCTGTCATTATTTGCAAATGATAAGAGTATTTACAATGAAAATCTTAAAGGATATACGTGTATATTTGTAGACTTAATAAGAGAATTTAGCAAGAAATTATATTAGAAACAAAACCAATAAATGAATATCAAGAGCACTTCTAAACACCAGCCTCTAAAAGAAATTGTACTTTTAAAGAGATACCATTTATAATAAGATTAAAAATAATGAAGTACCTAGGAATAAATCTAACAAAAGATGTGCCAAATCTCTATGGGGAAAAATTATAAATCTTTGTTAAGAGATATTAAAGAATACTAAAATTGACAGAGGGCTTTATTATGTTCATAGACTGCAAGATTTGCATTAATAAAAACATCAGGTGTCCTCAAATAAAACTTAGATTCATGGCAGTCCCATTCCACAGATGAATTTATTACTGACCAGACTTCTTGGCCTTCCCCAATCAATAGAAAAATAGAAATTGACTAGAGACCTGACAAGAAATTCAGGCAAGGCCTTACTGGGGCCTCTGTGAGAACAAACAACACTTTCCTTTGCTTGCTCCCTGGTGTATGGCGGGGGTGGGGACTGGGGGGGTGGAGTGGGGTGGGGGTGGAGCTTGTTATATAAGGAATAAGCAAGCTTGTTCCTTATATAGGGTGAGGGTAAGGGTATATCCAGGAGTCAGGCTGAAGGGGTGGCTTAGGTGTTTTTTCCACCCCTTAGATGGTGTTGTGTGCAGAGGACTCAGTACCCCATTTTTGCTCCAGACCCCCTGATTTTGCTCCAGGCTCCTCAAAAGTGGCAGTTGGGTCTTTTAATCTCTTGTATCTTTTGTCCAGAATTTGTCCCAACTGCGCACGCACACAGTCATTTTTAGTCCCATGGAGTTTCTTTGTATTTTATTGCTTGAGAAGAGGTGTGTCCAGGTGCAAGCACTGCACTATTGCAGTAAATGGTCCCAGGTTCTAGGCCTATCTTAAATTTAAGCCTCTTTTTAATAGGAAGGATATTCTGACACATGTTACAACATGGATGATGCTCAAAGACTTCAGGTAAAATAAAGGATTAATAATGTATCGATATGATTCCATGTATATAAGGAACTAAAGTAGAGCAATTCATAAATTCACGGCTGCCAGGATCTGTGGGGAGGAGGGGATGAAGGGTTAGTATTAATGAGTACAAAGTTTCAGTTGGGAAAATATAAAAAATCCTGGAGATGGATGGTGGTGATGGTGGCACAACATGCACAACAGTACTCAAGGTCATTGCACTTGTATATTAAACATAGTTAAAATGGTAAATATCATGTATATTTTACCACAATAAAAGCTGTTCAATCACCACATCATGTCCTACTGTTTGAGACCCCATGGACTGCAGCATGCCAGGCTTCCCTATCCCTCACCAGCTCCCAGAGTTTGCCCAAGTTCATGTGCATTAAATCGGTAATGGGATCCAACTATTTCATCCTCTGTCACCCTCTTCTCCTTCTGCCTTCAATCTTTAGCAACATCAATGTCTTTTCCAATGATTCAGCTGTTCGCATCAGGTGACCAAAGTATTGGAGCTTCAGCACCAGTCCTTCCAAAGAGAATTCACGACTGATTGCCTTTAAGATTGACTGGTTTCATCTCCTTGCTTTCCAAGAGATTCTTAAGAATCTTATCCAGCACCACAGTTCGAGAAGTTCAATTCTTTGGCGCTCTGCCTTCTTTATTGTCCAGCTCTCACAATTGTACATGACTACCAGAGAAACCATAGCCTTGGCGACAAAAAGTGGTTAATATTAATTCAAAGCTCCAGGTTAATATTCATCTCTGGGATGAAGAAAGGAGATACAATTGAAGAGAAGTAGGGTCTTGACAATGTTCCCTCTTGGCCTGGTAATAGATTCATAGGTATTCATTGCTGTTTTTTAAACTAAAAGACTGTATTTTTATGCCTGATATTGTATGCATGCCATATTTCTCTTAAAATTTTAAGCACATGTATACATATAAATATTAGGAATATAAATGTATGTGGCAAAACTATCATGAAAAACAGGGGAATTTAGAAACACAAATTCAAAATAATGGTGAGAGGGAAGAGGGGAAGGGAGGAGAGGGAAGGAAAAGGATCTGGAAGGGGGGACCCTAGGGGACATCACTGGTCATGATAGTTTTTGGGTTTTGTTTTTTTTCCCTAAAATTGGAATGGTGAGATATACACAGGAGTCTATTATATCACGATTCTTTTTTCTTACACATATTTTTCAAATATTCTTTTTAATTTATTCTGCATTTAATAAATGTAATTTTTAAAAAGATCCTTAATAGTATATATTTTAGAGGTTTGGCTTTACTTGTAAATCTGACACAGCATCAAACACTGAGGCCAATTGCTTCATTAGACTGGTCTAGGCTACTTCTATCCTACTACCTTTGGGCCATGAGATGACCATAGCCATCTGAAGAAGTACTTGTGATGTTGATAAACAGACAGCTTTAGTACATAATAAACCATAACTCTCCTTTATGCAAGTGGTTAAAAGGAGAATGTGCCCTCCTCTGGGGTATTAAAGTTTTGCTGTGGCTCCTCCAGTTCCTTACAGGGTAGAAACTGGGCCACTATGTCCCTTGGCTGCATTCATTCCATTAGCTTTCTCTGCCTTTTTCCCAACATCAACAAAGGAATAATACATAAAATATAACCATATAAAAGATCCTGTCATATTTGACAAAAGAAACATTTTTCCATGATAAAGTACCAAATATCTCTACTATTATATTAGAAAGTAAGTGGACTTATTATGGGGGACCAGAGGGCTGTTTGGCAGAACCCTTACAGTCTCAAGGAACCCCAAATTTAGATCTTTGACCTCATCTCCAAATAAGATTACAATACAGTCACAAAAGCACACAAACAAGGATTTTAAAAGACATTTGTTATGTAACTTGAAGTGTCTGTCCCAATAGCAGGCCAAGTCCCACTGTTATCTTCTGACAAGAATTTATAAAAAAATACAATAAATTACTTGATTCAGCATTCTAATTTATTAAATGTAAATTTGTTTAAATTTACAATTAATTGTATAACACCGCTTTGATGTTTCTTCATTTTGTAATAAATCAGGAGCCTTTAAAATTTATGATTACAGGTTTAGCAAAGAAACATACAGGAAACCCAGTTAAATTTAATTTCAGATAACCAAGTAATTTTTAGTATGAGTCTGTCCCATGCAGAAATGAACACCTTTTCAGTGTAACCATGTCCCCAATTTTTCATGAGATGGACTCATACTAAAAAACTACTTATCTGAAATCATAAAATTCTACTGGGTGTCCTATGTTTTATCTGGCAGCCCCCATTAATGTACATACCCAGCTTCTCCACTTCTGTGTTTCCCAGAGTGGGTAGAAAAAGAAAGAAATGTTTGTTGAGTGTTTGCTATGTATGAGCCCAGTACATTACAAGTGTGATCTCATTTAAACTTTACAACAACCCAATGGGATACATATTACCATTCCATTTAAAAGTGAACAGTATAGCACAGGGAGGTATATATAACCTAGAAGGGAAAAGAATTTTGAAAAAAAGATATATGTGTGTATATATATAACTAAATCACTTTACTGTACACCTAAAACTAACACAGCATTGTAAATTAATTATATTTCACTTAAAAAATTTGTTTAAATGTATAATTTTGAAAGATAAAAAGAAAAAAATTTTAAATGAACACAAAGCTTGAATAAGTTATTCAAGACGAGACAACAGAAATGAGATGGATGAAGCAGCAGATTCAGGCTTGCTTCCCAAATCTGTCATTTTTCCCTCAGTGCACCTCTCATTTTAGAAAGCTTTCAGATGACCTTCATTTTTTTCTTTTAAGTTTTAACCAAAAAAGGAAAGTGTTCTGAAAATACTCCAAAGGCTTTCCTATCATAACTTAATATTTCATATGAAATATATTTTTCATATCAAATTAACTTGTTTGCTTTGAGTATAAAGTAATTACATGTGAAATTTGCATAGCCTAGTGAAGAGTTTTGCCTTAAGAAGTTCAGATAATCTCTTGCAACTCAATTTCTTCATCTATAAACTGAGGGTGTCCTGTGCTAAAGCTCTTTCCAGTTCCCCATCTTCAGGATTCCACTCATTCAAGAAAACATATTAAATTTTACACAGCTCTCTGCTGTCACCTGCTGGAAAAATTACAGAACCTGTTTCTGCTTGAAATGCACTATTTTCCAGTAGCCATTGAATTCTCTAGATCCTATGGCTTGTTTACTTAATAATTTCAGTCAATTAATGAGAATTATAGAGTTCCAAGTTTTCCCAGTTTTAGCATTCTGCATTTCTTGGGGGGAAAAAAGTGAAAGTGAAAGTCTCTGACTCTCTGCGACCCCACGGGACTGCAGCCCGCCAGGCTCCTCTGCCCATGGAATTTTCCAAGCAAGAATACTGGAGTGGGTAGCCATTCCCTTCTCCAAGGGATCTTCCCAATCCAGGGATCTCATTGCAGGCAGATTCTTTACCATTTGAGCCACCAGAGAAGCCCTGTTTTCCATTTTTAAAACATTTCAAATGAATCAAGCCATCTGAGTTGACCATCTAAAAATCAATTTCCAATACCTAAGACATGGAAGCAACCTAGATATCCATCAACAGATGAATGGATAAAGAAGCTGTGGTACATATATGCAGTGGAATATTACTCAGCCATAAAAAGGAATGCATTTAAGTCAGTTCTAATGAGGTGGGTGAACCTACAGCCTATTGTATAGAGTGAAGTAGACATAGATAAAAACAAATATCACATATTAATGCATATATATATGGACTCTAGAAAGATAGTACTGATAAACCTATTTGCAGGGTAGCAATGGAGACACAGACATAGAGAATGTGGGAGTGGAGGGGGGAGGAGAGAGTTGGACTAGTGGAGAGAGTAATGTGGAAACATATACACTTTCCTTCTCCAAACATATACACTACCATATGTGAAATAGATAGCCAACGGAAATCTGCGTATGACACAGGGAACTCAGACCTGGGCTCTGTAATAACTTAGTTGGGTGGGATGGTGTGGGAGGTGGGAGGGAGGTTCAAGAGGGAGGGGACATGTGTGCACCTGAGGCTGATTCATGCTGATGGATGGCAGAAACCAACACAATATTGTAAAGCAGTTATCCTCCAGTTAAAAATAAATACATTAAAAAAATGAGTTTTTTCCATAACACCCAGTGGTTTGCAATAACTGTCCTCCCAAATCTACTCAAATAAAATTAGCTTCATTAATTACTGTTACTGCTGCATTTATGAGATCTGATAAGAAGTACTCAACAGAACAGAAAAAATGTCTTTCTTAAAGTATCTTATACAGATTTTTGGAATATTTAATTTTTGTCTTCTACAAATACTCAACTACTTTCACACACTCACACATAATCTGGAATACATGTACCTATTTTTAAAATCTGCTTTATATCTGCAAAGTCTAGGGTTTTTAAAAATTATTATTATAACTGGAAAAATGTTCCTGAATTAAAGACTAATTGTTGGCCTTAACTTTTTTACATATAGAGTTTTTTTTTTTTTTTTAGAGCAGTTTTAGGTTCACAATAAAATTGAATGGAAGGTACAGAGATTTTCAATATACCTCCTGCCCCTCGCCTGAGACCCCCTGCTCACAAAACGTCCCTCTGCATCAACATTTCCCACCAGAACGTAACATTTGTTCAACTTGATAGACACATCATCATCACTCAAAGTCCAAAGGACATCAGGTTTCACTTTTGGTGTTGAACATTCTAAGAGTTTTGACAACATATAATGACATGTATCCAGTATTGTTGTTGTTCAGTTGCTAAATTGTGTCTGACTCTTTGTGACCCCATGGACTACAGCATGCCAGGCTCCCATGTCCTCTACTACCTTCTGGAGTTTGCTGAAATTCACGTCCATTGAGTCGGTGATGCTGTCTAACCATCTCATCTTCTGCTGCTCCCTTCTCCTTTTGCCGTCAATCTCTCCCAGCACCAGGGTCTTTTCCAATGACTCAGATCTTTGCATCAGGTAGTCAAAGGATTGGATTCAGCTTCAGTCCTTCCAAAGAATATTCAGGGCTGATTTCCTTTAGGATCAAACTATTTGATCACTTTGCAGTTCAAGGGGCTCTCAAGAGTCTTTTTCAGCACCACAATTTGAAAATATCAATTCTTTAGCGCTCAGACTTCTTTATGGTCCAACTGTCACATCCATACATGACTACTGGAAAAATCATAGCTTTGACTATACAGGCTTTTGTCAGCAAAGTGATGCCTCTGCTTTTTTTAATATGCTATTTGTCACAGCTTTCCTTCCAGAGAGCAAGCATCCTTGAATTTTAAGGCTGCAGTCATTGTCTGCAGTGATTTTGGAGCCCAAAAGAAAATCTATCACTGTTTCCACTTTTCCCCTACTATTTGCCATGAAGTGATGGGACTGGATGCCATGATCTTCTTCTTCTTTTATTTTTAAATAGTGAATTTTAAGCCAGCTTTTTCACTCTCCTCTTTCACCCTCATCAAGATACTCTTTAGTTCCTCTTCACTTTCTGCTAATAGAGTGGTATCATCTGCATATCTGAGATTGTTGATATTTCTCCTGGAAATCTTGATTCCACCTTAAGATTCACCCAGGCTGGCATTTTGTATGATGTACTCTGCATAGAAGTTAAATAAGCAGGGTGATAATATACATCCTTGCTGTACTCCTTTCCCAATTTTGAACCAGTCTGTTCCATGTCTGGTTTGAAATGTTACTTCTTGACCCACATGCAGGTTTCTAAGGAGGCAGGTAAGGTGGTCTGGTATTCCCATCTCTTTCACAATTTTCCACAGTTTGTTTTGATCCACACAGCCAATGGTTTTAGCATAGTCAATGAAGCAGAAGTAGATGTTTTTCTGGAATTCCCTTGCTTTCTCTATGATCCAGCAAAGTCTGGCAATTTGATCTCTGGTTCCTCAGCCTTTTCTAAACCCACCTTGTACATCTGGAAGTTCTTGGCTCACGTACTGTTGAAGCCTAGCCCAAAAGATTTTTTAGCGTAACCTTGCTAGCATATGAAATGAGTGAAATTGTTCAGTGGTTTGAATATTCTTTGGCATTGCCTTTCTTCAGGATTGGACTGAAAACAACCTTTTCCAGTCCTGTAGCCACTGCTGAATTTTCCAAACTTGCTGGCACATTGAGTGCACCACTTTAACAGCATCATCTTTTAGGATTTGAAATAGGTCCGCTGGAATTCCATCACCTCCACTAGCTTTGCTTGTAGTAATGCTTCCTAAAGCTCACTCGACTTCACATCCCAGGACGTCTGGCTCTAGGTGAGTGATCACACCATCATGGTTATCCAGGTCATTAAGTCCTTTTTGTATAGTTCTTCTGTATAAGCTTGCCACCTCTTTTTAATCTCTTCTGCTTCTTTTAGGTCCTTATCATTTCAGTCCTTTATCATGCCCATCCTTGTATGAAATGTTCCCTTGATACCTCTAATTTTCTTGAAGAGATTTCTAGTCTTTCCCATTCTATTGTTTTCCTCCTTTTCTTTTCGTTGTTCACTTAAGGTTTTCTTATCTCTCTTTGCTATTCTCTGGGACTCTGAATTCAGTTGGGCATATCTTTCTCTTTCATCTTTGCTTTTGTGTCTCTTCTTTCCTCAACTATTTGTAAAGCTTCCTCAGATAACCACTTTGTCTTTTTGCATTTCTTCTCCTTTGGTACAGTTTTGGTCACTGCCTCCTGCACAATGCTATGAACCTCTGTCCACATTATGGTATCATAAATAGTTTCCCTGCCCTAAAAATCCTCTGTGCTCTGCCTGTTCATTCTCTCCTCCTCCCTAGCCCCTGGCAACCATTGATCTTTTTACTCTGTCCATAAGTTTTACCTTTTCCACATGTCATATAGTTGGAATTAAACAGTATGTAGCCTTTTCAGATTGGCTTCTTTCACTTAATAATATGTGTTTTAGTTTCCTCCATGTCTTTCAGTAGCTTGATAGCTCATTTCTTTTTAGCACTGCATATTCCGTTGTCTGGATATACCACAGTTTATTTATCTATCCCCTACTGAAGGACATGGTTGGTTCCAAGTTTTGTCAGTTATGAACAAAACTGCTATAAACATCCATGTGCAGGTTTTTGTGTGGACATAAGCTTTCAATTCCTTTGGGTAAATACCAAGGAGTATGACTGCTGGATCATATGGTAAGAACATGTTCAGTTTTGTAACAAATTGCCAAACTGTCTTCCAAAGTGGCTGTACCATTTTGCTTTTCTGCCAACAATAAATGACAGTTCCTTTTGTTCCACATCCTCACCAGCATTTGGTGTTGTCAGTATTTTGGAATTTGGCCATTCCAATAGGTGTGTAATGGGATCTCACTGTTGTTTAAAATTTGCAATTCCCTGAAGACATATGATGCATGGCATCTTTCATATACTTGTTTTCCATTTGAATGTCTTCCACTTTTAATAGTTTTATTTTTTGGCCACACTGCATAGCATCTGGGACCAATGATCAGATCGAACCTGTGCTCCTTGCAGTGGTAGCACAGAATCTTAATCACTGGACTGCCAAGAAGTCCCTCTATATCTTCTTTAGTGAGGTATATCTATCTTTTCTGGTATTTTGCTCATCATTTGACTGGATTGTTCATTTTCTTACCATTTTAAGAGATTATACTATATTTTGGGTAAATTTCCTTCATCAGACATGTCTTTTGCAAGTATTTGCTCCCAATTTATGGCTCACTGGCCTTAATTATTAAAGTAATTAAAACCACTTTCCAGAATTCTCAACAAAATGCTAAAGGTGCAGCCTAAATAATTCAATCATGAAATATAAAATATAGGACTAAATGTATTGCTACTTGGACATGAAAAAGTGCTCAACAATGATAATTATTAGAGAAATGCAAAACAAATCACATTGAGATATCACTTCAGAGAGGTCAGAATGGCTATCATCAAAAAGACTACAAATAATAAATGCTGAAGAGGGTGTGGAAAAAAGGGAACCCTCCTATACTGTTGGTGGAAATGTAAATTCATACAGCCAATATGGAGAATAGTATAGAGGCACCTCAAAATAACTAAAAATATAGCTACCATATGATCCAGTGATCCCTCTCCCAGGCATGTATTCAGAAAAGATGAAAACTCTAAATCAAGGAATTCCCTGGCAGTCCAGTGGTTAGGACTCCATGCTTCCACTGCAGGGGGCATGGTTTCCATCCTTAGTTGGAGAACTAAAACCCTGCAAGCCATGTGGTTTGCCCCCCCCAAAAAGAAACGAATTCAGAAAGATACATGCACCCAGTATTCATAGTAGTGCTATTTACAATAGTCAAAACATGAAAGCAACCTAAGTATCCATTGATAAATAAATAGATAAGAAGATGTGGTACATATATACAATAGAATATTACTCACCCCAAAAAAGAGAATGAAGTAATGTCATTTGCAGCAAAATGGATGAGCCTAGAGATTATCATACTAAGTGGAAATAAGTCAGAGAAAGACAAATATTACATGATATCCACTTACACGTGAAATAAAAAAAATAATACAGATGAAGTTGTTTACAAAGCAGAAACAGACTCACAGACACAGAAAACAAACTTAAGGTTACCAAAAGGGAAAGGAGGAAGGGATAAATTGGGATTATGGGGTTAACAGATATACCACAATATATATAAAATAGATAAACAACAAGGATTTATTTACTGTATTGCACAGTGAGTTATATTCAATATCTTGTAATAACCTATAATGGAAAATAATCTGAAAAAACATAACTAATTCACTTAGCTGTATACCTGAAACTAACACAATATTGTAAATCAACTATACTTCAGTTTTTAAAAATTTATTGCCAGTTGGGACTGAGTTGGCTTCCAAGCATAGGAGCCAACAGCTAGTCCCTTCATATCTGAATCCACAGTATCTAGGGATTTCTTGGTATAGCTGTCTGGACCTTGATGCAGTCTAAGAGGTAATAAAATCAGAATCTTGGCAATCCAAGTGGTTAAGACTTTGTTCTCCCTGCCAAGACTAAAATCCCACAAATCGAAAAGTCAAAAAAAAAAAAAAAAATCAGAATCCAACACCTTTTTAAAAACTAATCTTGGAGGAGGGCTCCTTTTGAAAGGAGACTGGAAAAAGATTTTGGGAAAGGGGGGTAGTGCCCACTAACTTCTGTGTTATTTGTTCCTCTGCCTCATGATTTCCCAGACAGAGCTATCAACTGGCTTAAATATTTGAGTATATTTATTGATTGATATCTTTCAGTTGATGATGATCCTCATTAAAAAATATCCAAAATGACTTTTCAACCCTCTTCCATCTCTTCCATTTGTCCTACAGTAATATGCAACAGTGTATATTTTAAATAATGTTTTTAATAACATAAATAATACATACTCAATACAAAGAGCTTGGAAAACCTAGAAATGCACAAAAGAAAAAAGAACTTACTTCAGTTCAGTTCAGTCGCTCAGTCATGTCCGACTCTTTGCGACCCCATGAACCACAGCACGCCAGCCCTCCCTGTCCATCACCAACTCCCGGAGTTTACTCAAACTCATGCCCATCGAGTCGGTGATGCCATCCAGCCATCTCATCCTCTGTCATCCCCTTCTCCTCCAGCCCCCAATCCCTCCCAGCATCATGGTCTTTTCTTTTTCTTTTTTTTGTTTTTTGCATCAGGGTCTTTTCCAATGAGTCGACTCTTCGCATGAGGTGGCCAAAGTATTGGAGTTTCAGCTTCAGCATCAGTCCTTCCAATGAACACCCAGGACTGATCTCCTTTAGGATGGACTGGTTGGATCTCCTTGCAGTCCAAGGGACTCTCAAGAGTCTTCTCCAACACCATAGTTCAAAAGCATCTATTTTTCGGTGCTCAGCTTTCCTCATAGTCCAACTCTCACATCCATACATGACCACTGGAAAAACCATAGCCTTGACCAGATGGACCTTTGTTGGCAAAGTAATGTCTCTGCTTTTTAATATGCTATCTAGGTTGGTCATAACTTTCCTTCCAAGGAGTAAGCATCTTTTAATTTCATGGCTGCACTTACTTAAATCTCCCTTAATACTGCCATGCAAAAATAACTACTATATTACTCAGTAGAGCTTCCCAGGTGGCATAGTAGTAAAGGATCTGCCTGCCAATGCACGACACTCAGGAGATGTGGATCCGATCACTGGGTTGGGAAGATCCCCTGGAGAAGGAAATGACAACCCACTCCAGTATTCTTGCCTGAAGAATCCCATGAACAGAGGAACCTGGAGGGCTATAGTCTATCAGTTCTCAGAGTCGGACATGACTGAGCAAGCATGCATGACACATGACATAGTGGCATTTCTTCTGTTACCTGAAAACTGGGTTCACCTCTTAGTGGGTACTGAGCCAAAAGAGACACCCAAGCCAAACTTTGGAGGAAGGAGGGACTTATTACTTGCAGGAAGTAAGAAGACCACAGAGGATCTTTCCCGAAGCAGTATCTCCCCAAACAGCAAAATTGGGTAAGGTTTTAAGCCATATATAAGCATACATATATATTCTTGAAGGGACTTGAAAAGAGAAGTCAGCATAGAATTGGGGTAAAGGTCAACAGAATCCAAGTTTTAGTTGATTAAAGCCATGGAGGTCAAAGGGGGTCAATACAATCATCACTTAGATTCCAGTTGCTTTGGTGCTAAGGAGGTTTGAATTCTACAAAACAGCTCAAGAAAGTGCTTCAGGCTGATCTCTACCTTTGAAACAGAACCTGAAATATTTACAACTGATTTGTTATCTTTGCTGCTGCTACTTCTCTTGCCTGCTAACAGATTGTTCTTTTGTTTCCTTAAGTTCATTATTACTGAAAGTGAAGTCACTCAGTCGTGTCCGACTTTTTGTGACCCCATGGACCGTAACCTACCAGGCTCCTCTGTCCATGGGATTTTCCAGGCAAAAGTGCTAGAGTGGGTTGCCATTTCCTTCTCCAGGGGATCTTTCCAACCCAGCAATTGAACCCGGGTCTCCCGCATTGCAGGCAGAATGCTTTACCATCTGAGCCACCAGGGAAGCCTTCTCATTATTACTGAGACCTGTTCAAAGGCCAGCACTGAGAACAGGCTTAGATTACAAAATGGCTTAGGCCAAAAATGGCTTCTCTTATGTCAAAAAGCTAGATCTGAAATAAAAAAGAAAAAGCTAGATCTGGTTCTCTTTCTCCAGGGAGCCTCTACCCTATCAGCTTACACTCCCAGCATTTTATATACTCATGTATACATTTTTTAAATTTTAAAATAGTATATATAACACTATGCACATTATAGTAGACTTTTTTTTGCCTCTTTTTCCTCCCCTTCTTTTTATATAGTAGACTTTTTATTGTTGTTGTTAGGCATGTCCAACTCTTTGCGTCCTGGTGGACTGCAGCACACCAGGCTTCCCTGCCCTTCACTATCTCCCAGAGTTTTCTCAACTCATGTCCATTGAGTCAGTGATACCACCCAACCATCTCATCCCCTTTTACCCCCTTATTCTCCTGCCCTCAATTTTCCAGGCAAAATTTGACATGACCCAAATATAATTACTCAAACTGGCTTTGTAACAAGAAGGAGGCTGGAGTTGAAAATCTTAGGAAAGACACATTTTTTGGACCTTGGTGTCCTTGCCTAAAAACTGAGGAATTTCTTGCCATTCTGTTGTCAACGCCTATTTTTGGATGAAATCTTGTCACCATGTTACATTCTAAGGACTTTATGTAATAGTCTCTGCTTCCATATACCCTCACACGGTTTTGTTCTTATTAGTATATTTTTTTTTGACTGCCCAATTCAAGTGCCCAAGGCACATGATTTGCCTTATTATTTTTGCTGGCAATCTTTCTGATTTAGTTGACTAGTCTTTAAATATAAAAAGAAAATTAAAAAATAAAATAAACATAAAGAAAATACCCATCTTTTCTGCAAGAAAAAAAAAGAGGACCAAAGAAATGATTAAAAAAACCCATCAGTTGGGGAACTTCTCTGGTGGTCTAGTGGTTAGGATTTGTGCTTCCAATGCAGAGGACACAGTTTCAATCCCTGGTTGGGGAAATCCCCATGGGGCAAAGATAACTTTTTAAAAAAAATTAGTCAGTGGGCTTTATTTTTAGTATTTAAAGAAATAAATGCTCAAAAGTAAAGGACAGAAATCACTATGTTTCAATTCAATTCAACCAGTTAGGCTTTAGTCAAAAGAAAAGGTAACAGACTTAGGTCCAAATAAAGCAACATTAAGAGAAGATGAGAAATATCCCAGAAGGATGGAATAGGATTTGGATATGCCAAGGAAATCAAACTAGAAAGGAAATCACTTTGTCTAAAGAAGGGAATTTAGAAATAGCTTTAATCATTTTCAGTGATATAAAAGATATAAGTCAACTATGTGGTCTTCTCTATCAAGAACCAACAGGAAATTGATTTAAGCTATTAGATTAATTTGGACATTAAAAAACTGTTTGCTAAGGGTTGGGAAACCAGAAGATAAAATGTACCAAAAGTGGGAAATGTGCGTACTATTTGTACAGGGACTGTTGTTGTACTCTGATAGCTGTTCTTCCCTTCTTATATAGTAATAGCATCCCCTATTTTTAAGCTGGACACAGGGTCTTCCAAGATATTTCCCAGTTAGGACTGACCATGTTACTAAGTGAAAATGAAGTAGCTCAGTCGTGTCCAACTCTTTGCAACCCCGTGGACTGTAGCATACCAGGCTCCTCCTTCCATGGGATTCTCCAGGCAAGAATACTGGAGTAGGTTGCCATTTCCTTCTCCAGGGGAACTTCCTGACCCGGGATCAAACCTGGGTCTCCCGCATTGCGGGCAGATACTTTAACCTCTGAGCTACCAGGAAAGTCCAAAAAGTCTAGGCCTTAGAATTCTGGCCAAATCCACATCAAGGGAAGGGTCTTTGAACTGTCAGAGAGAAGTCTCTTCTTTCCTTTCCTTCTTCCTGCTGTCTGGAATGTGAACATGATAGCCTGAGCTCAAGAAGCCTTCTTGGGCCATGAGGTGGAAGCCACAGGTTGAGGATGTGGAGCAACTAGACAGAAGGGGCCTGGGTCCCAAATGTTTGCAGAGCTGCCACACCAGTCCTAATTCCTTATCTTATGAGAAAAATAAACTTCTATCTTGTTTAAGCTACTATATTTTGGCATTTTCCATCACTTGAAGCTTTTCCTAATTTTAAATGATAACCTCTTACAACCAAAATTTTAAAAAGTTTATCCTAAAATGAACATACAAAGTGTTCTTTGCAGGATTGTTTAATATAAAAAAATTGGAAAAAAATTAGTGATGCTGAACCAGTTAAACGAATGTCTGGTGTATCTTTATAGTGAAATACCATGTAACTAGTGAAAAAGATGATACAGATCTATATTTACAGACCAAGGAAGATTCCATCAGGAAGGCAGTGTACCAAAGTATTATTATTGGTTACCTTCAAGTAGAAAGATTAAGTTGATTTTTAAGGGATGGAGGGAAAGGCTTGTGTATATTTTTCTTTTTTATGCACTAAACAACGATTTCTAAGAGGAATTTTAAATTATATTTTTAAAGAAAAAACTTATGTATTGGTTTAATCAAAGAAATTTGTGAAATTTCCTTTCCTAAAATTTTTGTGTGATGTTACAAGTAACCAGCTGTTTTTGAATACTTTACATCAGCTCTCCACTTCCTCTGGAATTCACGAATGAAGACATAATTTGATCACTTAGCCTCAGCTGAAGGTAAAAGGAATGATATTCTAGGCTTTCATAACATCAAGTAATAGTTAAATGCTCATTTTATTAAGTAAAAAATAATGGCAACAGGGGATATATGTATACTTGTGGCTGATTTGCATTGCTGTATGGCAGACACCTCTGCATACTGGCGGAGGACACCAGGAACCCAGAAAGGTGGCCCATTCTCTTCAAAAGGAGGTAGGACAAAATAGAAAAGACAAAAAGGGAGACAAGAGTTAGGGATGGAGACCTGTCATGGGGAGGGCGTCGTAAAGGAGGAGACACACAGTAGGAAACTCTCTCACAGGCGGGTCTGTGGGGAGTTTTGGGAGTCTCAGAAGGCAACATAACCGAGAGAAAAAAAAAAAAAAAAACAACCCACAGAATACACACCTAACCACAACTGCACAAAAGAGAGCTTTCCTGCGAAAGGCTCTGACCTAACAGCTTAAGACGCAGCCTGGCCTGCTCTAGGAACAAAGGATTGAGCAAATACAAGAAGAGAGCCAGCTGGCTGCCTATCGGCCCCCTCCCCACCAGGAGTTAGAGAGGCAGGCTCGGAAGGCAAGGGGCTGCTACACTCTTAGCCCCAGAGACGGCATCTTCCACCAAACTGTGAGCAGGCTCCCAGCTGCTAACCACCTCTTCCTGAGATCCTGGATGGTTGACATCTGCCAGGAGGGTCGCAGCTTGAGATCAGCTCTCCAGAGGAGACATTCGGCACACGTGAGACAGTGCTCTCAGGGCACACCCGGGGAATCAAGCGGCCGGGACCAGGGAGGTGATTAAGACACGGCCCACCTGTGACAGTACGCAAGAAACTGACCCAGACAGGCCCGTAAGTGTCCAGGAGTCTCCAGCAGAGGCGTGGGTCAGCGGTGGCCTGCTTCAGGGTCGGGGGCACTGAGTGTAGCAGTGTGTGCATGGGACCTTTTGAAGGAGGTCGCCATTATCTTCATTACCTCTACCATAGTTTGGCTTCAGGTCAAGCAACAGGGAGGGAACACAGCTCCATCCATCAACAGAAAATTGGATTAAAGATTTACTGAACATGGCCCCACCCATGGTCAGAACAAGACCCAGTTTCCCCCTCAGTCAGTCTCTCCCATCAGGAAGCTTCCATAAGCCTCTTAACCCTATCCATCAAAGGGCAGACAGAATGAAAACCACAATCACAGAAAACTAACCAACCTGATCACATGGACCACAGCCTTGTCTAGCTCAATGAAACTGTGAGCCTTGCCAACCAACTGTGAGCCTTGGGCCACCCAAGACGGACGGGTCAAGGTGGAGAGTTCTGACAAAATGTGGTCCACTGGAGAAGGGAATGGCAAACCACTTCAGTATTCTTGCCTTGAGAACTCCATGAACAGTATGAAAAGGCAAAAAGGTATGACACTGAAAGATGAACTCCCCAGGTTGGTAGGTGCCCAATATGCTACTGGAGAAGATGGAGAAATAACTCCAGAAAGCATGAAGAGATGGAGCCAAAGCAAAAACAACACCCAGTTGTGGATGTGATGGGTGATGGAATTAAAGTCCGATGCTATAAAGAGCTATATTGCATAGGAACCTGGAATGTTAGGTCCATGCATCAAGGCAAATTAAAAGTGGTCAAACAGGGGATGGCAAGAATGAACATCGATACTTTAGGAATCAATGAACTAAAATGGACTGGAATGGGTGAACTTAACTCAGATGACCGTTATATCTACTACTGTGGGCAGGAATCCCTTAGAAGAAATGGAGTAGCCATCATAGTCAACAAAAGAGTCCAAAATGCAGTACTGGGATGCAGTCTCAAAAACGACAGAATGATCTCTGTTTGTTTTCACGGCAAACCACTCAATATCACAGTAACCCAAGTCTATGCCCTGAAAATTGAAGAAAGCAGGGAAAACCACTAGACCATTCAGATATGACTTAAATCAAATCCCTTACAATTATACAGTGGAAGTGACAAGTAGACTCAAGGGATTAGGTCTGATAGACAGAGTGCCTGAAGAACTATGAACAGAGATTCATGACATTTTACAGGAGGCAGCAATCAAGACCATCACCAAAAAAACAAATGCAAAAAGGCAAAATGGTTGTCTGACAAGGCCTTACAAATAGCTGAGAAAAGAAGAGAAGATAAAGGCAAGGGAGAAAAGGAAAGCTATATCCATTTGAATGCAGAATTCCAAAGAATAGCAAGGAGAGATAAGAAAGTCTTCCTAAGTGATCACTGCAAAGAAATAGAGGAAAACAACAGAATGGGAAAGACTAGAGATCTCTTCAAGAAATTAGAGATACCAAGGGAACATTTCATGCAAAGATGGGCTCAATAAAGGACAGAAATGGTATGGACCTAACAGAAGCAGAAGATATTAAGAAGACATGGTGCTCGCTTTGGCAGCACATATACTAAAATTGGAACGATACAGAGAAGATTAGCATGGCCCCTGCACAAGGATGACATGCAAATTCGTGAAGCGTTCCATATTAAAAAAAAAAAAGAAGAAGACATGGCAAGAATACACAGAAGAACTGTACAAAAAAGATCTTCATGACCCAGATAACCACGATCGTGTGATTACTCACTTAGAGACAGGCATCCTGGAATGTGAAGTCAAGTGGACCTTAGGAAGCATCATTACAAACAAAGCTAGTGGAGGTGATGGAATTCCAGTTGAGCTATTTCAAATCCTAAAAGATGATGCTGTGAAATTGCTGCATTCAATATGCCAGCAAATATGGAAAACTCAGCAGTGACCACAGGACTGGAAAAGGTCAGTTTTCACTCCAATCCCAAAGAGGCGATGCCAAAGAATGTTCAAACTACCGCACAATGGCACTCATCTCACATGCTAGCAAAGTAATACTCAAAATTCTTCAAGCCAGGCTTCAACAGTATGTGAACTGAGAACTTCCAGATGTTCAAGCTGGATTTGGAAAAGGCAAAGGAACCAGAGATCAAATTGCCAACATCCATTGGATCATCGAAAAAGCAAGAGAGTTCCAGAAAAACATCTATGTTTGCTTTATTGACTACGCCAAAGTCTTTGACTGTGTGGATCACAACAAACTGTGGAAAATTTCTGAAAGAGATAGGAATACCAGATCACCTGACCTGCCTCCTGAGAAATCTGTATGTGCAGGTCAAGAAGCAACAGTTAGAACTGGACATGGAACAACAGACTAGTTCCAAATCGAGAAAGGAGTGCGTCAAGGCTGTATATTGTCACCCTGCTTATTAAACTTATATGCAAAGTACATCATCGGAGAAGGCAATGGCACCCCACTCCAGTACTCTTGCCTGGAAAATCCCATGGATGGAGGAGCCTGGTGGGCTGCAGTCCATGGGGTCACTAAGAGTCAGACACGACTGAGCAACTTCACTTTCACTTTTCACTTTCATGCATTGGAGAAGGAAATAGCAACCCACTCCAGTGTTCTTGCCTGGAGAATCCCAGGGATGGGGGAACCTGATGGGCTGCCATCTATGGGGTCGCTGAAGCAACTTAACAGCAGCAGCAGCAGAGTACATCATATGAAATGCCAGGCTCGATGAAGCACAAGCTGAAATCAAGATTTCCAGGAGAAATATCAATAACCTCAGATATGCAGATGACACCACCCTTAAGGCAGAAAGCGGAGAAGAACTCAAGAGCCTCTTGATGAAAGTGAAAGAAGAGTAGAAAAAGTTGGATTAAAACTCAACTTTCAGAAAACTAAGATCATAGCAACCGGTCCCATCACTTCATGGCAAATAGATGGGGAAACAATGGAAACGGTGAGAGACTTTATTTTGGGAGGCTCCAAAATCACTGCAGATGGTAACTGTAACCATGAAATTAAGAGATGCTTGCTCCTTGGAAGAAAACCTATGACCAACCTAGACAGCATATTAAAAAGCAGAGACAATACTCTACCAACAAAGGTCTCTCTAGTCAAAGCTATGGTTTTTCCAGTAGTCGTGTATGGATGTGAGAGTTGGGACTATAAAGAAAGCTGAGCACTGAAGAATTGATGCTTTTGAAGAAGCATCAATGTTGGAGAAGACTCTTGAGAGTCCCTCGGACTGCAAGGAGATCCAACCAGTCCATCCTAAAGGAAATCAGTCCTGAATATTCATTGGAAGGACTGATGCTGAAGCTAAAACTCCAATACTTGGGCCACCTGATGTGAAGAAGTGACTCATTGGGAAAGACCCTGATGCTGGGAAAGATTAAAGGCAGGAGGAGAAGGGGACGAGAGGATGAGATGGTTGGATGGCATCACGGACTCTATGGACATAAGTTTGAGCAAGTTCTGGGAGTTGGTGATGGACAGGAAGGCTGGCATGCTGCAGTCCATGGGGTCACAAAGGGTTGGACACTATTGAGCAACTGAACTGAACTGATGGCAGAAACTAATACAACATTGTAAAGCAATTATCTTCCAACTTTAAAAAATACTAATAATTGCAACAGATAATCCCTCCCACACATGGCCCATATAAGAGTCAATTTGCATATGGATCCTGGCAAATTCTGAGTATCAATTACAACAACACTAGCACCACTTAGGTTTGGGTCGGTTTACATGTGTATATGGGGAAGTAGCAGAGTATCAAGCAAAATACCAAGTCTACTAACTTTAAATTGAGATTTCACTGTTACATCCTTCAAAGAGCTCACAATCTAACAGGATAACTAAGACCTGTACGTAATTAATTATGATTCAAGGCCAAATGAAGTGACCATTGAGAAGTACTGAAACAGGAGGGAAGGGGGCAGGGCACAACCTTTTAAAAAATCACATAGGTATTGTTATTGTTGTTCAGTCACTAAGTTGTGTCCAACTCTTTGCAACCCCATGGACTGCAGCACACCAGGCTTCCTCGTCCTTCACCAACTCCCAGAGTTTGCTCAGACTCATGTCCATTGTGTCGATGATGCTGCCCAACCATCTCATCCTCTGTCGTCCCCTTCTCCTCTTGCCACTACCAGTCTTTCCCAGCACCAGGGTCTTTCCCAATGAGTCACATCTTTGTATCAGGTAACCAAAGGATTGTAGCTTCAGCTTCAGTCCTTCAAAAGGAATATTCAAGGTTGATTTCCTTTAGGATTGACTGATTTGATCTCCTTGCTGTCCAAGGAACTCTCAAGAGTCTTCTTCAGCACCATAATTCAAAAGCATACATTCTTTGGCACTCAGACTTCTCTATGGTTCAACTTTCACATCCATACACAACTACTGGAAAACCATACCTTTGACTATATGGACATTTGTTGGCAAAGTGATGTCCCTGCTTTTTAATATACTGTCTAGGTTTGTCATAGCTTTTCTTGCAAGGAGCAAGCATCTTTTAATTCTGTGGCTGCAGTCACCATCTGTAGTGATTTTGGAGCCCAAGAAAATAAAATCTGTCACTGTTTCCACTTTTACCCCATTTATTTCCCATGAAGTGATGAAACCAGATACCATGATCTTTGTTTTTTGAATGTTGAGTTTTAAGCCAGGTTTTTCACTTTCCTCTTCCACCCTCATCAAGAGGTTCTTTAGCTATAGGACCTGACAAAAACTGATTAGAGCTAACTAGCTCCCGTAGACCTTAAGCCTCGTTATATGTTCATTGTAATATGTTAGCTAAATGACATACCCACCTGTGTCATGACAGTTCAGAGCTTAACAATAAAAGTCCAAAAAGTGAGCATGGTTCAATTCCCGGAAATGCCCACCCTCTCCCATGCCCCTCCTCCCTACAAATAGTTGAAATAATCCTCCCACTCATTAGCCTACGAAATAGTCCACCCCTTATTTCAGGGCCTCTCACCATCTGAGATGGCCCACACTCCGGAGTGAGGGAGTGAAAGTAGCTCAATCATGCCCGACTCTTTGTGACCCCATTGACTGTAGCCCACGAGGCTCCTCTGTTCATGGGATTTCCCAGGCAAGAATACTGGAGTGGATTGCCATTCCCTTCTCCAGGGGATCCTCCCAACCCAGGGATCAAACCCAGGTCTCCCGCATTACAGGCAGATTGTTTACTGTCTGAGCTACCAGGGAAGACTCTCCACACACTCTGTGAAGGCCATCCTAAATAAATCTACTTCTTACCTATCAGTTTGTCTCTCACTGAATACATTCTGCCAGGAGACATTGAGAACCTGAGCGTCATTAGGTTCTAGGACCAGGTGTGATCTCAATTAAAAGACTGTAGGTTCAAGTCCCAATCTGAGTTGCACGGTTTCAGTACAAGCAAAGAATTAAGAAGTTTCAAAAGAGGAAAAGTATTTCTCATTTAGGAATTGTAAAGTGTTGAAAAGGAGGAGATGGCCTGTGAAATGGCCTGAATCAGCATATCTCAAACTTGACTGTGGATCTGTTAAAATGTAGATTCTGGGGACTTCCCTGGTGGTTCAGTGGTTAAGATTCTGCCCTTCCAGTGCAGAGGGCAAGGGTTTGAGTCCTAATTGGGAACTAAAATCCCACATGCCTCCAGATGAGACAAAAAGAAAAAGAAAAAAGCAGATTCTGATTCAGTAGGTGGTCTGGAGCTTCACTGTCTCCCTTTTCCCAATCTCTGAAGAGATTCTGTTCTTCTATTGCAGAAAACTCTTAAATTTATATATCCAGCCCAGATTTTCTTCTTCAAGCCCCCAGATGTAATTCAACTGCCTTCTTGACATCTCCCTCGATATCTCATAGACACACCAAACTTACCATCTGCAAAATTAAACTTTTTATTTTCTGCTAGAAGAACTCCAGCCTTAGTATCTCAGTAAATGAAATTAACATCTATCCACTTATGGAAGTGAGAAGGCTAAGAATCATCCCTATCTCCTTTTACCTCCCTCCCATATCCAATCCATCAACAAGTTCAGTTACTTTTATCCTCCAAAAATATCTCAAATCTGTCTCTCCTAGGTGATCACTCCAACCCTGCACAACAATTCTAACAGATCTTACCTCTCCTACTCTCACCAGCCTCATTCATTCTCCACATAAAAGCCAGAGCAATTTTAAATAATGTAAGTCAGATTTTAATCTCTGCTTAAAAGACTTCCATGACTTTCCATGACATTGAATAAAATCTAAGCTTTTTTTATCACTCTGTATCTTTGTATCCATTAGGTACTCATGGCCCACTGCCTAGAGGTTGAGATCTTGTCGTGGACCTAATAAAAAACGTTTGGGACAAGAGGAAAAAAAGAAGTAGCTCCAAAAAACTTTGTTTTTTCTGTCTAGTCTTTTAATTCACTTACACATTTAAAATGTATGTGTATATACATATATACAAACAGAATAAACTTGGAATCAGATCATAACTTTCTTAAGACTTAACTTTATAGCCTATGTCATTAAAAAATCTTTGAAAGGATATTTTTAATAATGGACAAAGTTGTAGTGTGAAGAGGCATAATTTATTTAGTCATTCTCATATGATGAATGTTTGCAGAGTTTTTGCTGAGTCTTAGGGTTACCATTCTCATGTATAAACCTTTTATAACATCTCTGATTTTTCTTATAAAACATTTCTAGAAGTGGGATTATTAGGTAAATAGGTATGAATATTTTTGTGGTTCTTGATGGATCTTGCAAAACTACTTTTCAAAAGTGCTCATTAAAAAAAAAAAGTGCTCATTTGCTTGACAATTGACCCTCTGGACTGTCTGGAAATTTGGCAGTGTGTTCATCACATTGCAGAACAAACACATGTTTTTCTACCTGGCTTACAGTGGACACTGTGTGAGCCCACGGCCACCTTCTCCTGTGTGGCCCTTCTAAAGACCCCTGCAAGCACAGTTCACGCAGCACTTGTTTCTCAGAGCCAGCAATCTAAAGGGCTAGGTGCTCTCGAAAGAAATGCAGCTGCATGAGGTGACTTTGTCCGGGTCAGCTCCATGAAGGGCTCCAGAGCAGACTGCAGAACCAAGAAACAGGGGGCACTCCAAAGAGCTCATATCTGAGGAAACACTGCATGCTCAGTCGCTCAGTCGTGTCCAGCTCTTTGTGACCCCACGGACTGTAGGCCGCCAGGCTCCTCTGTCCATGAGATTTCCTAGGCAAGGATACTGGAGTGGGTTGCCATTTCCTTCTCCACAAAAGACTCTGTAAGTCAAAATTAATGAATGTCTGTGACTACATGATATAAGTCAATTAATCCTAAATTTCATCTCAACCATTATGAAGTTACTTATATATTTTATTTTACTGAGGAATGTGGATACATCTTAATTTCTTGCATATAATGTGGAGTGGGTCTGCAAAGACAGGAATTTGTGCTGTGTCTGACTCTTAGTCCGCTAGACTCCTCTGTTCATGGGGATGCTTCAGAAAAGAATATTGGAGTGGGTAGCCTATCCCTTCTCCAGGGGATCTTCTGACCCAGGAATCAAACCAGGGTCTCCTGCACTGCAGACAGATTCTTTACCAGCTGAACTACCAGGAAGAGCCTACTGTGATTCTAAGTTGACTCTCATTTAGGGCCTTTATACAAGGTCCTGCACATCCACATATGTGCTGCCTCTTCAGGGTCTCTAAAGAGTTACTCCTAGTTGCTTGCTAAACTCTTGCCAGCAAGGCTTGCAAATATCTAAAACATACCAAAATCTATACTGTTGTTCCCTTTTCTCCCAGCCCATCTCCTGACTGGCTCCTTCTCCTCCATTAGTTCTCAAATTAAATGTAACCTCTTCAAAGGGACCTCTCAAGCCAGTCCATCTAACATAGGTACATGTTCCCTGCCTCCAACTTTCATATTTTCTGTTTGCCTTATTTCCTCCGTAACACTGCTCTCCATCTGTAGTTTATTTTGTCTGTTCATTCTATATTTCCCATTAGACTAATGAGCTCCAGTAAGGCAGAACACATATGACTTGTTCTCTGTTGTACCTTTAAGACCTGATCCTGTGACTGGCCCAAAGCAGGTTTCAATAAATTGCCAATGAATGAATAAATAAATGAGAACTTATTCTTCAAGGGAGGAGGAGGACCAAGCAAGGAAGATTTGTCTTGGACTCCATCTTGAGATGATGGAGGCACTCATCCTTCTTTGTTCTAGGCACCCAGATAGGTTTAAAAAGGAACACTGGGGGTTTTTCTCAAAAGAAGTTTTCATGAAAGCTCTCGTAACTTAGTAACTTACCGTCTTGGCTGGGGGTCGGGGGGAGTGAGGGGGAGTGAAAGTGGCTCAGTCGAGTCCGACTCTTTGTGATCCCATGGACTAGCCTGCCAGGTCCCTCTGTCCATGGAATTCTCCAGGCCAGAATACAGGAGTGCGTAACCGTTCCCTTCTCCAGGGGATCTCCCCAACCCAGGGACCAAACCCAGGTCTCATGCATTGCAGCCGGATTCTTTACCGTCTGAGCCACCAGGGGGTCGGGGGTGGGGGGCCTGGATTTAAAACCCGGTTTAACTAGATTAAAAGGAAAGGAAATTGTTTGAAACAGATGTGCGGTTCACCACATTGGGGCTCTTCATTTTGCATCCTCCCCTCCCGTTTCTGGGCTTCCCAGAAGGCGCTAGTGGTAAAGAATTCTAATGCCAATGCAGGAGACTTGAGAGACGCCGGTTCAATCCCTGGGTCGGGAAGATCCCCTGGAAAGGTGAATGGCAACCCACTCCAGAGAATTCCATGAACAGAGGAGCCTGGCGAGCCCATGGGGTCGCAGGGTCTGACACGACTTGGCACGCACGCACTCCCGTTTCTAACGGCTCCACCCCTTCCTGTTATCAGCCAGAAGCGACGAGTGGCTTTGGCTTAGGTTCTGGAGCCAAAGACCTACTTCGTCCTCGTTGATTATTCATGAAGTGGGTGGGTCTGTGAGATGTTCTTAATATTTATAAGGGGCGGAGTCTCCTTCCTGAGGGAGCTGAGGTAGGGTTCTAAAATATTCCTCAGGGAGGACGGCACTATGGAATCCGGGGGCGGGGCCTTCTTCCCGCTGGGGCTCCTGGGAGGATTCTAACATATTCTCAAGGCCAAGGGGGCGCCTGCGAGACTGGAACGCAGCTTCGGAGCTGACGGGAGCCGGACTTTCGCTCTTCCTGGCGGCAAAACCTTGAGGAAATACTTTCTTTTCTAAATATTAAGAAATTTGAGGAGATGGGGCAGAACGACTAAGTCCTATATTTTCCTTTAGCCGGAAAACTGTCAAAATCTGTGGTAAAAAAAATTTTTTTCCCCAATAATTTCTGGAGATAGTTTCATCTTTCCATGGACTGGAGACAGTAAAAAATGCATCCCAGTGTGGTTTGGCTCTTAAATTGGGCAGTTTTTATTTTATGGGCTCCCTAGTTTACTTCTTTGAAGATATTTTGAGCTTATTCCGGAGCAGGGGGGGATGGGTCTCTTCAAAGTGTTATCTTATGTTAAAACAAAATAGAAATCCTAGTGAATTGCTATTGGAAGGTTTTCTCTGAGAAGAGGGAGAAAAGTTCATCCAAGAGGTACTTAAAGCCTTTCAAACGTGGGCAAAAGTAGTGAGATGGAACAGGGCACTGAAACGTCATCGTATTACGATTATTTGGGTTCCTGATTCTCATTCTTTAGAGGGCTGAGAGGAAACCAGAAATAATTTGGGATTACACCTTTAGGATTTTCAGAAAGTCTTGTTATCTCCCCTGGAACGTTCAGGTCTGAGTGAGAAAAAGAAGGAATTCTAAGAGGAGACTTTAGTTTTAGCAGAATTTAGATCACTTTGTTTTACTCCTCTCAGAGGTTTAAAAATATATACAGTGTGTGGTTGACACACTAAATCCCCCCAGGTTTTAGGTGTCAGTGAGTTTCTGAAGAGCCCACAGGCTCCCACCCAAGTCCCAGGTTACACAGTGCTCAGAGGAACAGAACAAAACCTAGGCCAGGTGTATATGTTACTATAATGAAAAATGCTACTGTGAGAAATTAAAAACAATCTTATGGATTGAATAAATTTATATTCTTTCATTTGGTGAAATCCCATGCAGTCCTTTTAAAAATATATACTTGTAGAAATATATCTATTGGTATGGAAAGAAATTATAATTTTAATTACAACTGAAAAGGATTACAAAATACTGTGAACAGTGATTTCCTCTGTTTTTATAAAAAACATATGGAAAACTCTAGAATGATATAAGTCAAAGGGCTTGATTTTGTGCTAAAAACCAAATGAATTTAATTTTCTTCTTTTTGTTTTGCTGTATTTTGTAAAAATTTTTGACTGTGTATTACTTGTATAATTTTATTTTTATTTTTATTTTTTTTACTTGTGTAATTTTAATGATTATTTTAAAATATCTACTAGCAAAGCACTATGTAGGGTATAGTTTTAAAGGAAATTCACAATATGCTTTTAACTAAGCTCTAAATTTCTTGGCCACATTTTCAATTGTATAGCTGGTTTTTTTTTTTTTTTTTTAACACTTATTTTTATTTATTTGGCTACATAGAGTCTTAGTTGTGGCATGTGGGATCTAGTTCCCTAACCAGGGATCGAACCCAGCCCCCCTGTATCAGGAGGGCAGAGTCTTAGCCACTGGACCACCAGGGAATTCCCGTATAGCTGGTTTTAACTTGATGTAAATTGACTTGTAACCTTTTAGATGAATAAGTAGCAATGTGATTTTTTAGCAATTTTGTGCCGAAAGGAGAAAATGCATTTTAGTCAGATATATTTGTAACTCTTTAATGAAATGTCTTAGTTGTTTCTTCAGAAATAAGGAGCCCTAGATTGGAGTTATAGTTATGCATGTGTACATATACATGTATATTTACAAAAAAAGTGTTTTCTGAATAGGAAAAGGAATGACACAAAGTCACTGTGTGTGAAAAATACCATTTTTTAAAAAGAATTATTGTTTAGTGTAAGTGAATTACTAGTAACTTCAATAAAATTCTTTCTAGGAAATGTTCAGTTTGAAATAAGTTATGTAGGCCCTTCCTAAGACTTGTCAGTTCAGTCAGTTCAATCGCTCAGTCGTGTCCAATCTTTGCAACGCCATGGACTGCAGCACGCCAAGCTTCCTTGTCCATCACCAACTCCCAGAGCTTACTCAAACTCATGTCCATCAAGTCAGTGATGCTATCCAACCATCTCATCTTCTGTTGTCCCCTTCTCCTCCCACCTTCAGTCTTTCCCAGCATCACGGTCTTTTCTAATGAGTCAGTTCTTCGCATCAGGTGGCCAAAGTATTGAAGTTTCATTATTAGCTGTTATTAAACAAAAGTGATACTGAGGGAAAATTATTCATTAATTTATTCTAGTCTTATTATTTTACAAAACTTTGATTTCATCACACATAGTGAATCATAATGAAACCATCTTAATCTATTAGAGCTAGTCAGTTTTTAAAAGCTGCAAACTAAAGTCTATTTTTTAATCTGTCATTATGGTTCCAACAAAAGAACATGTCAGTATTAAGTTTTTAAAAAATAGAAAAGTTTTAATTCTACATTAATACTTTGAATTTTTTAAGAATTAAAGTAAAAACAACATACTAATTGACAAATATTGAATGGATTGAAATTATAATTTTTTGTGTTATTTCTTTTGCTTTTTGAAAATATAACATTTCTTTTCTTAGAATACATTTCATCTAGATACATACCTCATTTTCTACTAAAACTCTGTCTAAAATATCTGGCTAAGAGGGGAGAGATTTTTAAGTATTTCATACCATCTGGAATGAATAAATAGACTCTACTGGTTGGAATGCCATATACGGGACATCACATTAAAAGTTCTGTAAATATAGAGAGATAACTATTACCCATCAAAATATGAATCTTTCCATTTAAAGAAACAACATCGCTTCATCAATATAATTTCCTTTTTTCTTTGTCTCTTGTGCCTTTTTTTTTCTAATCAGGATAAATTCATGAGATAAGGAAGAGGATGGCGTCTAGAGTAAATACCAGTTTCACTTTGATTCCTAACCAGAAATATAGACGTAGTAATCGTCGATCCAGCTATTTTTCTAACAACTTTGACTCAGATTCTCAGCCCTTATCAACACTTGGAAATTTTAAAGCCTTGCCAGTGGAAATATTCCAAATAATTCTAAAATATTTGTCAGGTGAGGTTTGGTGACTCTAAGTAGGCAACATGGATAATGGAATATTTTATTTTCCCCAAGAAGTAGCTTGTCATCTTAGACCCGGCTAGAATATTAATGGTGTTCATTTCAGTTCAGTTCAGTCTCTCAGTCATGTCCGACTCTTTGCGACCCCATGGACTGCAGCACACCAGGCCTCCCTGTCTGTATTCACATTTAGTCTATTTTTTTAAATTTCATCATTGTTAGGTAAGGGGTACTCAGAGAAAATATGATACTCAGACTCCTTAAAGCATGCTTCTAATTATAATGACATGGTAATTTGACTGTTACATCCCCAAATGTTTCTAATGCATTGAGAACTAGATTTCAAACAATTTTAAGATTTTACCCTTTTCCCCACTTTTATTATTTATTTTTAGTAGTATTATTAATAGTATTATTTAGTAGTATTATTAATGAGCTAACCTGTAAGTTCATAGACTGCTAATAGTGATGTTCTGTATTTAAGTCATTCACATATATGTATATATGTATATTTCTTTTTATAGTGAAGGATATCAGCATGCTAAGCATGGTGTCCAAAACAGTCAGCCAGCACATTATTAATTATATCTCAACCTCATCAGGAAGCAAAAGACTTTTACTACAGGATTTTCATGACCCTGAGCTGCCTGACAGAGAAGACACCACTATATTGGATCACTACAGATCTCTAGGTAATTTATGTAATAAAATAAGAATTGTAACAGGTAAAGAGCTATACTTAATTAAGGGGGTTTTATTATGCAATTCTATAAGGCCTGTGGGAAATGGAATACTTCCTATTTCCATGACACTTTTACTCTTCCAGTGTGAGGACTTTCCCTTAACAGCAATCCTTTTGTTTACTGTTTAGTCGCTCAGTTGTGTTCAACTCTTTGCGACCCTGTGGACACCAGGGTTCCTGTCTTTCAGAATCTCCCGGAGTTTGCTCAGAGTCTTGTTGGTGATGCCATCCAACCATCTCATCCTCTGTCACCCTCTTCTCCTGCTGCCCTAAATCTTTCCCAGCCTCAGGGTCTTTTCCAGTGAGTCGGCTCTTTGCACCAGGTGGCCAAAGGGTTGGAGCTGCAGCTTCAACATCAGTCCTTCCAATGAATATTCTGGGTTGATTTCCTTTAGGATAGACTGGTTTGATCTCCTTGCTGTCCAAGGAACTCTCGGGAGTCTTCTCCAGCACCACAATTCCAAAGCATCATTTCTTTGGTGCTCAGGCTTCTTTATGGTCCAATCTCACATCCCTGCGTGACTACTGGAGAAACCATAGTTTTGGCTATACAGACCTTTGTCAGCAAAGTGATATCTCTGCTTTTTAATACACTGTCTAGGTTTGTCATAACTTTTCTTCCAAGGAGCAAGTGTCTTTTAATTTCATGACTGCAGCCATCATCCACAGTGATTTTGGAGCACAAGAAAAGAAAGTCTGTCAATGTTTCCACTTTTTCCCCATCTATTTGCCATGAAGTGATGGGACTGGATGCCGTGATCTTCATTTTTTGAATGTTGAGTTTTAAGTCAGCTTTTTCACTTTCCTTTTTCATCTTGATCAAGAAACTTGATCAGTTCTTCTTCGCTTTCTGCCATTGGGGTGGTGTCATCTGCATATCTGAGATTATTGATATTTCTCCCAGTAGTCATGATTCCAGCATGGGGTTCATCCAGCCCAGCTTTTCACATGATGCATATAAGTTAAATAAGCAGGGTGATAGTATACAGCCTTGACATACTCCTTTTCAAATTTTGAACCATTCCATTGTTTCATGTCCAGTTCTAACTGTTGCTTCTTTTCCTGCATACAGACTTCTCAGAAGCTGGGTAAGGTGGTCTCTTATTCCCATCTCTTTCAGAATTTTCCACAGTTTGTTGTGATCCACACAGTCAAAGGCTCTAGTGCAGTCAATGAAGCAGAAGCAGATGCTTTCCTGGAATTCCCTTGTTTTCTGTCATCCAGCAAATGTTGACAGTTTGATCTCTGGTGCCTCTGCCTTTTCAAACCCAGATTGTACATCTAGATGCTCTCTGTTCACATACTGTTGAAGCCTAGCTTGAAGGATTTCGAGCATAACCCTGCTAGCGTGTGAAATGAGTGTGATTGTTAGGTAGCATTGCCCTTCTTTGGGACTGGAATAAACACTGACCTTTTCCAGTCCAGTGGCCACTGCTGAGTTTCCAAATTTGCTGGCATAGTGAGTGCAGAACTTTTAACAGCATTATCTTTTAGGATTTGAAATAGCTCAACTGGAATTCCATCACCTCCACTAGCTTTGTTTGTAATAATGCTTCGTAAGGCCCATTTGACTTCACACTTCAGGGTGTCTGGCTCTAGGTGAGTGGTCACACCATTGTGGTCATCCGGGTCTTTAAGACCTTTTTTGTACAGTTCTTCTGTGTATGCTTGCCACCTCTTCTGAATCTCTTTTGCTTCTCTTAGGGTCCATACCATTTCTGTCCTTTATTGTGCCTTCTTTACATAGAATGTTCCCATGGTATCTCTCTTTGCTTGAAAAGATCTCTAGTCTTTCCCATTCTATTGTTTTCCTCTATTTCTTCACATTGTTCATTTAAGAAGACTTTCTTATCTCTCCTTGCTATTCTTTAAAACTCTGTATTCAGATGGGTTTATCTTTTCTTTTCTCCTTTGCCTTTCACTGCTCTTCTTTTTTCAGCTATTTGTAAGGCCTCTTCAGACAACAGTCCTTTACATTACCTTTAAAGATGAGAATGCATTTTAAAGTATCCGTCCTTGTGACTTCATGTGGATACAGTGTCATTGAAGCTTATCATCTGGTGGCTTACCAGTTTAGGGAATTGATGTATTTTTATGCTTTACTTTGTGTGGATGTGATGAGTTTTTTTTTTTTTTTTTTTTTTATATGATGAGTTTTATCTCTGTATTTCTTTTCCTTTTCAACCGTATTAGTTTATAAAATAAATTTAAATATATTATTGTGGAAAATCATTATTCTGTTATCAGAAACAGTGGTTTCCTTTCTTAAGGATCCTGTGCATTTACTAATAAATCATTATGCTATTATTAAATTAACTTTAGCAAAGGAAGTCGTGGACGGTTTCTTCTCTGGATTTTTAATCGTTTTATCTTTCATCCCATTCATTGATTTCATTCTTCCTGAGTGCTAACATAAAATTCTAATTTTGACTTGATGACACCAGTTTAATTATGAAGCTACCTGTAGTTAATCAAAACATGGCAATGAAACTGAATATCTGATGTTGAGAGTAAGTTAAGTGAATATTACCTTTTAGTAGCCCAAGGATTCCTAGTTTTCAAATAATGAAATAAGACTGCATAGATGTGAAATACATCAAACTGTACTTGATAAGTATACTTAATAAGACTAAATGAAAAGTATGTGATCTTGTTACAGTGTTATTGCTCTCAGTACTTACTATTAAGCTTAGTAAAGCTTGCAAAAGAATACATCAATTACTTTTGGCCACTTATTGTAAATATCTTTTTTCAAACATCACCAGTTGTGGAGGAAGTGTTACTTGGGAAAAGCTTATTCTTTAGTTTAATTAGAAAGAATTTTTTCTCCCTGATCAGGCTCAATTGCATAAACAAACAAACAAAAAGCATTAAGACAATTATGTGGATCATTCAGTTAAAAATACAGATATGTGTTGATCTTTAAAGGTAGCTTTTAAACATGATTTTATTTGTGTAATGATTTCAACCTTCCATTTAAATTTGGTGCAGACAGCTAGCTTGTGACTGATTCTTTAGATAAATGTTTGATGTACTTACCATTTCCTCACATAGCCATTCCTCTGTTCTTGTTTTCCGACATTAAAATAACATTTTCAGAATTCTGCATTCTGAGGTTTATACATTTTAATTTGCTGCTTCATACAAAACAGAGCAGATGGCCCATGTGAAAAGAACAGTACATCTGATCTATTTTAGTGAGAAGAAATTAAAGAAGTTGGTCTCTAAAGGGTATAACAGAGCACCTGTGTTAAAAAATAAAGAAGTCAACTGGCATTGGTTTTTATGGGAAATTGCAATCCTTAAAAATAAGCATTCTACATTTAAAAAAGCAACCAGCATGCAATTAGAGTTTACAATTCCCCAGCTATGATATGCCTTGGGACTGGATGCCAGAACATGAAAGGAAAAGGACTCAGCCTGAAAACCAAACACTGAAAATGTCTTTTTATGTACAAAAATAAGAAGGGTTTATCTTTAAAATGCAGTCCTGATAATGTGTTGCCCAAACATAGCAACTTCTAAAAATAAGTTCAATTCCCATAGATTCTACAGAATTATATAAAGTTTATTATATTATGTAAAAAAGTAAATGCAGAGAAGATGAAGACTAAAGAAAGTCATGATATTCAGGTATGCGTTTTCTTACCATATCTTATTTTTAGTTTGAGGATATTTGTCCTTATAGGAATGTTAACAATATATTGCCATTTTAGGAGAACAGAACACTTAAAGTTAGAGAAAACAAATCATACACTTCCTGTCACTGTAGTTCAAGTTACATAGCTCACTGGGAAATTAAAGGCTTTTTAAAAAAATATGTAAACACAAAATTCTATACATTCTTAACATGCAAGCCCCGTAAAAGGATATCTTTAAAGAAAGAGATAAATATTTCATCCAAACTGGATACTTTCTGTGAGGGAAAAAAAGCCTTCTAATCTCTGAAATTTCAAGTACTTATGACTAAGTTTTTGTACAGTATTTGGAGAAAGGAATATAAAATCTCTTCTCTCACTCTTTCCATTAGCAACTCTTAAAATATTTTCCCTTGTGGACATGAGGTTAATTTTAAGAGATACTAGGGGAAAAAAAGAGATACTGGAATATGTTTTTTATGGAATAAAGACAGTAGAGTTTCCCAATTGTATTTTGTATTTGGTTATTATTGTCTTTGGGGGGGCTTGCCTTGTAGCTCAGTGGGTAAAGAATCTGCCTGCAATGCAAGAGACCCGGGTTTGATGCCTGGGTCAGCAAGATCCCTTGGAGAAGGAAATGGCAACCCACTCCAGTATTGTTACCTGGAGAATCCCATGGACAGAGGAGTCTGGCAGACTACAGTCCATGTAGTCCACCATTGTTATCTTTTTAAATTGAAATGCTTTCTTAAATCTATTCTATAGCACCAATTTCACAATTTTTTGTAAGATTTCATGTCATAGCCTCTTGGGTGAATACCAGAGTCATCCTTGGTAAACACCATGTATTACAAGTATAGTGAACGCTTCCTCCCAAACTTCCCCTTAAAAACACTGATATCAGCTCACAGTCCACTATGGTACATCTCACTTTCAGGAAACATTATGCTGTGAGTTATAGATATTCTTAAATTAATTATATTATTGTCATTTTTTTCATGTGTCTCTTTACTTTCTCAGGTCTACTATTTAAAAGATGTACATTGCTGCTACCCACAAAGGACAGACTAAAGTACATTCACAAGATACTTGCAGATGTAAGATCATACTTCTAAATTTGTTCACAATCTTGATTTCCAGTAAAGATGTTTTATTATTAATATCTTATACTCATTTTAAATCTATATTTATTTTCATGGAATTTCATGAATTAATACTAAAAATTGATTGATGATAATTAATACTTTACCAAGTACTCAGATTATAAAACACCAAAATGTAGTATAGGAGTATTTTCACTCAAGTTTATTAGGTTTATCAAAGTAGTAAAAATATTTTTACCTTGTGGGAATTCTGAAGATGTTTTAAAGTGATGATGTAGATATTTTATTAAAATGAAAATAATTTCTATGTGTTAACATTTTGCTGTTTAAATATTAAAAGAATTTTTAATATATAAAGTGACAAACCTTTTATGATAATTTATGACTTGGAAATGTGTATTAATGTGTTAGGGCATAATCTCTGTTAGACATTGAGTTTTGTTATGTAAGTCCAAATATATATCTACTATTACTGATTCAGTTTTACACTCAATAGTATGCAAACTGTTTCCACTGGCTTTTTTCATGTCAGTGTTTGCATTAACTTCAGCCTCTATGTTATTACAGCAACTTCCAAGATGATCTTCCTGCCACACATTTCTTCACTCCCCAAGACATTCTATATGCTGAATCACTTTCATCAGTTTAATTTTCTTGCTTAAAAACCTTTCAGTGGTTACTCAATTTCATCACAATAAGGTCCAAAGTCCATAGGTAGTATTGAGGTTCCCTTTGACAGTGCAAGCTTAATTCCTACTAT
This sequence comes from Odocoileus virginianus, assembly GCF_023699985.2. Classification (NCBI taxonomy): domain Eukaryota; kingdom Metazoa; phylum Chordata; class Mammalia; order Artiodactyla; family Cervidae; genus Odocoileus; species Odocoileus virginianus. The sequence goes on along the minus strand of NC_069690.1, from coordinate 37,786,513 downwards.
CTTGAGCCTGACTAAGCTGCTCATATCTTTCTTTCCAGAGGAACCTTTTTTATTTTTACCTCTGTATAATTTTCCCTTTATTGTTTCCCTCACCAGTACTATCTATTCATTATATTTGAATCCCACTTAAAGACATTAAAGACATTACTTGTTTTACATCCTTCATGAGCTTTTTAAATCATTCTCAGAATGATCCTTTCCCTGATTTCATCATGTCTGATATGTTTATTTGGTCATTGTAGCATTTGTACATATTCTAACCTGAAATGTAAAAATAGCTTCAGGTGTGTATATTGTCCTAAATAAATTGTGAGCTCCTTAAGGCAGAGACTTTGTTTTATACTTTTTTCATAATCCTCCACCTATGTAACATGATGCTAATCAGTTATATATTGTTTTAGTTATTTTCAGTTAAGATTGAAAAAGGTCATTGCATATTTCCACTTAATGTGAATGTCAAATTATTGTACAGTTCCACTGAAAAGGAGGAATTAATAGTTGTTCTCTTTATAGGTTTCCTGTTTTAAATTCAATGGATGTGCATCTCCTTTGCAATGTGTAGGATTACTATGTTATGGCCTATTTTTACAGGTACATTTTTTATTTACTGAAAGAAGAAAAGGAGTTCTTTTTGAACTGTTAGTAAGTAGAGGATGTAATCTGTCTTTCTATAAAATAATAAAAGTGATAATAATCTAAAAAGAAAACAAAATAACATTGTAAAGGTTTGAGAATGTGTTAATATGTTTGCCACCTCAGGTTTTCTTCTTGGATTTCTCACTAGTAAGAAATGCTTAACATTTATATGCTCTATACCAATGTCCTTGAAGTTTCCAGCCAATTGTAATGACTGGAAATATTGTGGGATACAGAGTGTGGATGTGTAATGAATTTTAAGTCTTGGGCTAGTTATTGAAGATGTGATTTTAGAAATCAACTGTATTTTAAAAATTGTGACTATGGGAAATGATAGATACAACTGATTTTATTATGGGGCTTCCCAAGTGGTGCTTGTCATAAAGAACCTGCCTGCTGAAGCAGGAGACAAAAAAGACCCAGGTTCGATCCCTGAGTTGGGAAGTTCCCCTGGAGAAGGGCATGATAACCTGCTCCAGTATTCTTGTGTGGAGAATACCATGGATAGAGGCACTTGGCAGACTACAGTCCATGGGGTTTCAGAGTCGGATATGGAGTGCAACACCTCAGGCTTCCTTGTCCTTCACTATCTCCCACAGTTTGCTCAAATTCATGTCCTTTAAGACAGTGATGCTATATAACCACCTCATCCTCTGCCGCCCCCTTCTTCTTTTGCTTTCTTTGCATCAGGATCTTTTCCAATGAATCGGCTCTTTGCATCAAGTAGCCAAAGTATTGGAGCTTCAGCATCAGTCCTTCTGATGACTATTCAGGGTTGATTTCCTTTAGGATCTATTGGTTTGATCTCCTTGAAGTCCAAGGGACTCTCAAGAGTCTTTGCCAGCACCACAATTGAAAGCATCAATTCTCTGACACTTAGCCTTCTTTATGGTCCAACTCTCACAGCTGTACATGACTCCTAGAAAAACCATAGCCTTGACTATGTGGACCTTTGTCAGCAAAGTGATGTCGCTGCTTTTTCATATGCTGTCTAGGTTTGTCATAGTTTTACTTCCAAGGAGCAAGCATCTTTTAATTTCATGGTTGCAGTCACCATCCGCAGTGACTTTGGAGCCCAAGAAAAGAAAATCTGTCACTGTTTCCACTTTTCCCCATCTGTTTGCCATGAAGTAATGGAACTGGATGTCATGATCTTCTTTTTTCACAATATTGAGTTTCAAGTCAGCTTTTTCACTCTCCTCTTTCGCCCTCATCAAAAGGCTCTTTAGTTCCTCTTCACTTTCTGCCATTAGAGTGGTATCATCAGCTTATCTGAGGATGTTGATATTTCTCCCAGCAATCTTGATTCCAGATTGGGATTTATCCAGCCTGGTATTTCACATGATGTACTCTGCATAGAAGTTAAATAAGCAAGATAACAACATACAGTCTTTATATATATACAGGCTGTATATACAATATACAGTCATACGCCTTTCCCAATGTTGAACCAGTCCGTTGTTTAATGTCTGGGTCTAACTGTTGCTTCTTGACCTGCATACGGTTTTCTCAGGAGACAGGTAAGGTGGACTGGTATTCCCATTTCCTTCAGAATTTTCCAGTTTGTTGTGATCCACACAGTCAAAGGCTCTAGTGCAGTCAATGAAGCAGAAGCAGATGTTTTCCTGGAATTCCCTTGTTTTCTCTATGATCCAGCAAATGTTGGCAACTTGGTCTCTGGTTTCTCTGCCTTTTCTAAACCCAGCGTGTATACCTGGAATTTCTTGGTTCACATACTGCTGAAGCCTAGCTTGAAGGATTTTGAGCATAACCTTGCTAGCATGTGAAATGAGTATGATTGTTAGGTAGTTTGAACATTCTTTGGCATTGCCCTTCTTTGGGACTGGAATGGAAACTGACCTTTTCAGTCCTGTGGTCACTGCTCAGTTTTCCAAAGTTGCTGGAATTTTGAATGCAGCACTTTAACAGCATCATCTTTTAGGATTTGAAATGGCTCAACTGGAATTCCATCACCTCCAGTAGCTTTGTAGTAATGCTTCCTAAGGCCCACTTGACTTCACACTTAAGGATGTCTGACTCTAGGTGAGTGACCACACCATCTGGTTATCTGAGTCATTTATACCTTTTTTGTATAGTTCTTTGTATTCTTGCCACCTCTTCTTAATCTCTTCTGCTTCTGTTAGGTCCATACCATTTCTGTCCTTTATTCCCATCCTTACATGAAATGTTCCTTGATATCTCCAATTTTCTTGAAGAGATTTCTAGTCTTTCCAGTTCTACTATTGTCCTTTATTACTTTGTACTGTTCACTTAAGAAGACTTTCTTATCTCTTCTGGCTATTCTCTGGAATTCTGCATTCATTTGGGTATATCCTTCCCCTTGCCCCATGCCTTTCGCTTCTCTTCTTTTCCCAGCTATTTGTAAAGCCGGCTAATCACTTTGCCTTCTTGCATTTCTTTTTCTTTGGGATGGTTTTGGTCACCACTTCCTGTTACAAACCTCCATCCATAGTTCTTCAGGAACTCTGTCTACCAGATCTAATCCCTTGAATCTATTCATCACCTCCACTGTATAGTTGTAAGGGATTGATTTAAATTCTACTGTAGTCTGAAACTAAGCCACAGTATGGTTGTGAGTCAGATATCTAAAGTTGTGTTTTAGGGTCTGGGCCTTACTTTGTTATTTTCCTCATAACTGTCAGAGGTCAGGATTCAATACCATTTAGTTCTCTGAAAAGAGACTCTCAATGCAACCACAAAGAAATTGGATTTTGGAGCATTTCTAGGTTTTGTTTAATATAAAATTTCCTATGAATTTTAACAGTCCCATACTGGATAAAAATTGCGCATCACCCTGATTTTGTGCTGCAGCAGTTGATGGTCATAAGGCAATAGTGACTTATGTTTTGATTTGATGGTTTGAATATCTGCAATGTTTCCTTTATTTTATCATTCTCAGACTTTAACAGCAGGTTGGGATGAACTCGAGTGCCATCGTGTTTATAATTTCTTATGTGAGCTGACTAATCTGTCCCGCAAGATGCAGACAGCTGTCTGCAGCAAACCAGGTAAAGAACTAAAATTCAGAGATAACATTATACAAAGATTAAAATAGAAAAAAATAGTTTATTTCTAAAGTGTATTTTAAAATAAACTGCAGTGTTTACTGCAGTGTAGAAAGAGGACAAAGAGATATAAGGGAATGATAAACACTAAATCAGACAGTGAGGCAGAAGTGGCCTGTAATTACACAAAGAGACCAGCTCAGAGGGTCTTCAACCATATTAATAATATTTTATTCCTTAAACTGGTGGAAGATACAAAGGTGTTCATTATAATATTCTTTAAACCTTTATATATACCTGAAATATATTTTAAAAATTAAAAGAAATCTATAATTTAGCAATGTCACTCTAAGAAACTCCCACAGTGTGCACAAGGAGACATGTATAAGAATGAGCATTACAGGGAAGACTGCCAACAACCTAATGCCTGTTGTCAAGAGGATGGATAAATGAATTGTGGCATATTTATACAATTAAAAACCATTAATAGTTAAAATGAGTTAACTAGAGCCATGTGTATTTTTAATATGGATAAATCTCAAAATATAATTTGAGAGAAAAGGCTACCAAACAATACTTTTAATATGATAACATTTATATACATATTAAAAACATGTAAAATAATTCTATATATTCTTTATGGTTATATATATATGTAAAAAAATATAAGAACATAGTTGGGAGGTATGATAGGTAATTTTGTGTGTCAACTTTGGTAGTCCATGGTACCCAGATATTTAATCAAACAGTATTCTAGATGTTTGAATTTGTTTTTTAGATAAGATTGACATTTAACTTTGCAGACTTCGAGTAAAGCAGATTACCCTCCATAATGTGGGCGGGCCTCATCCAATCACTTGAAGGCTTTAGTAGAAAATGACTCTTCTCCCCAAACAAGAAAGAATTCTGCCAGCAGACTGTCTTTGGTCTCGAATTAGAAGTCCCCCTGCCTTGTTGGAGCCTGCCAACCTACCCTGTAGATTATGGGCTTGCCAAGCTTCAGTGATCTGCATAAGCAAGACAAATCCTGTGTATATATACACATCCTGTACTTTTGTTTCTCTAGAAAGCACTGATTAATACAACAGGAACAAAACCCAATTCAAGATGGTGATTATCTCTAGGGAAGAAGGAAATTGGGACTGATAAACAAGAAGTTTTAACTGTATGAATAATGTTTTATTTTTTTTTAATCCTGAAGCAAATATAGCTAAGATTTGACAAAACTAGATAATCAGTATACAATGTTTGTTATAGTATCTCTGTTTTTCTGTCAGCTTGAAATATTTCATTATGAGACAAATCATGGCAGAATTTTTTAAGGCAGATACAGAAGCCCAGTGAAACAATAGCAAAATTAATTTATCATGTCCTTCTCTTGATCAGAAAGTTTTATTAGTTCCCTGATATCTTCCCTGGTAGTTCAGCAGGTAAAGAATCTGCTTGCAGTGCAGGAGACTTCAGTTTGATTCCTGGGTCAGGAAGATCCCCTGGAGAAGGGATAGCTACTTCTCCAGTAGTTGGAATACTATCCACTCCAGTATTCTTGGGTTTCCCTGGTGGCTCAGTTGGTAAAGAATCCTCCTGCAATGCGGGAGACCTGGGTTTAATCCCTGGGTTAGGAAGATCCCTTGGAGGAGGGCATGGCAACCCACTCTAGTATTCTTACCTGGAGAATCCCCATGGACAGAGGAGCCTGGTGGGCTACAGTCCAAGGAGTTGCAGAGAGTCGGACACGACTGAGGGACTCAGCACACTAAGCAAGTGACACCTTCAGAATAAAGTGCAAGCCACACTGCTCTTCACATATGAACCCCAGCCTGCCTCTACAGACTTCCTGCCTACTGCTCTCCACATCAGTTTGACACAGGATATTGCTCTGTGTCACAGACTCCTCTTACACATTTCTACCTCATGCCTTTCATTCTCTCTTTTTCCTGAAATGCCATATCTCCTTTTCATCCTTTAAGACCCAGTTTACTTGATCTTTCCTGATCTACCTAGACCTGCAATAATCTCTCTCCTCTAAACTTCTGTGCTACTTGACTTAACACATCAAGAAAAACTTATTTACACATGGCCTTGGTGTGAGGGCTTCCCTGGTGTCTCAGAAGTTAAAGCATCTGCCCGCAATGTGTAGACCTGGGTTCGATCCCTGGATTGGGAAGACCCCCTGGAGAAGAAAATGGCAACCCACTCCAGTATTCTTGCCTGGAGAATCCCATGGAGGGAGGAGCCTGGTAGGCTACAGTCCACGGGGTCCCAAAGAGTTGGACACGACTAAGTGATTTCACTTTTGCTCTTTTGTTTTGGTGTGTTGGTAGACTTTCCATTTACGCTTATGTACAAGTAAGTAGATCATAAGTAGTATAAGAATATAAAATGTAAAATGGTGTCACCACCATGAAAAACAGTTTGGTCATTCCTCAAAAAACTAGATGTAGAGTTACATATGACCCAGTAATTACACTCCTAGGCACCTAACTAAGGAAATTGAGAGCAGGAACTTGAACAAATATTTGTACACCAGAATTCACTGAAACATTATTTTCAATGGCCAAAACCAGGAAGTTTTGGAAGTATTCATCAATAGATGAATGGATGGACAAAATGTGGCATATATATACAGTGGAATATTATTCAGCATAAAAAGGAGTAAAATGTCTGGCCCCACCATGTGGCTTGCAGGCTCTTAGTTTCTTTACTAGAGATTGAACCTGGGCCCCAGCAGTGCACAGAATCCTAGCCATTGGACCACCAGGGAATTCACAGGAGTGAAGTTTTGATATAGGCCACAACATGGATGACTTTTGAAAACATATGCTAAGTGAAGTAAGTCAGACACAAAAGGACAAATATTGTATGGTTCCACTTCTGTGAGGCACCTAGAACAGGCAAATTCATAAAAACAGAAAGTAGATTAGAGGTTACCAGGAACTAGGGGGAGAGGCGGCTGGAGAGTGATTGCTTAATGGTCACAAAGTTTCTGTTTGAGGTGAGAAAAAGTTTTAGATAGGGTAAGAGTGATAACAGTTGAACAACATTATGATTCTAATTGATGCCACTGAATTTTATACTTTAAAAATGGTTAAAATAGCAAATTTTAGATAATATGTATTTTACCACAATTTTAGAAAATAAGGTAATATATCCAAAACTGTTGAATTATATACATTAAATTAAATTATATACATTAAAGTTATATGGTATGTAAATTATATGTATATTCCAATAAAGTTGTTTTTAGAAATACATGAGATACCATTTTATACCCACTTGGATGGCTAGAACCAAAACATCAGATAGCAATTGTTGGTGAGTATGTGGGGCAATTGGAGCCCTCATATACTGCTGGCCAGAATGCAAAATGATACAACCACTTTGGAAAACAACCTGGCAGTTCTTCAAATGATTAAATATAGAGTTACCATATGACCAAGCAGTCTTATTCCTAGGTATATCCTCCAGAGAAACATATTCGTACAGAAGCTTGTAAATGAATGTTAATAGCAACATTATTCATAATAGCCAAAAGGTAGAGACAACCATCAATGGGTGAATAAATAAAATGTGGCATATATATACAGTGGAATGTTATTTGGCTATAAGAAAGCATGAAGTATTGATACATGCTATAACATGGATGAACCTTGAAAACATGCTTTGGAAAGAAGCCAGTCACAAAAGACCATCTACTATATAACTTCATATCAAAGTTCAGCATAGGGAAATCCATAGAGACAGAAAGTAGTGGTTAGTGCTGTGGGTGATAAAGGACAGAGGGATGGGAGAGGTACAGTTAAAAGAGCAGGGCTTCTTTTTGAGGTAATGACAATGTTCTAAAACTAACTTGGTGATAGCTGCATATATCTATGAATATACTGAAAAAAAGTTGAACTGTATATCCTTTAAATTGGTACATTTTATGGTATGTAAATTGTATCCCAGTAAAGTTATTTTAAAAAGTAGTTCCTTGATAATCTAAAATTTTTACAGAGTAAATGAAGTAACACTGTCAATACAAAGCATATTAATGATGTATGTCTTTGATCTATCCAATGGTGCACATCAATCTAAGAAGAATGCTTTACAATTCTTTTGTCTTCATAGGAAGTGCCCGAAAACTGGAGTTAAGGATCAGACTATTCTGTAGGAACGTACTGCTTGATCACTGGATCCATCAAAGTGATTCTGCATTTTGGTTGACATGTATATTGAAACCGTGGCCAATGGTGAATCAGGCAAGATTACTGTATATCATCTTCGGGCCTATATCTCCTCAAGATGGTAAGCATCTATTTCTTAGGGATGTATGTTACAAAGCTGGTTAATTACTTTTACTTTAGGAAACATCATTTTGTACCTGCTTAGTTTCATCTTTTTTTTTTTTGGATATCATTAGTTATTATAAAAGAGAACTATGGAAATTATTTACATGATGAAAGATTTCAGAACTTCAGTGAAATGGGCAGCTTCACATGATGCCATTTCAATTTCAGTCAACATATTTCCCAAGAATGTCACCACTCTAAGAAATAGTCCTTGTTGTCTGGAACTACTTTGGTGCCTCCATATTCTGGAAGAACTTCTTTTTTTTTTCAGTTCTACCAGTTTATTGCTACCAACCCATCTCCCTCCACCCTTGTGCACACATGCTCATTTAACCATCATGTAACCCCAATGGACTGCAGCCCGCCAGGCTCCTCTGTCCATGGACTTTTCCAGGCAAGAATACTGGAGTAGGTTGCCATTTCCTTCTCCGCTGGGAGAACTTTTATCTCCAACTTTCGTGCTAACTGGTTGAATCTGTCCACCGTTTCCTTTAGAGCCGAATCCAACAGCTACCACCATTGCTTGCAATGCTTTTCCTTGTGGTTTTTCTGGAAGCATAATGCCTCCTTTGGTTACAGTTTCGGCTGCACTTCTTTCAACTAAACATGACTCCAGCTGCCGCAGTTCATACTCTGCTGTCACGCCGCAGCCACAAGGAAAGACCTCTCATCATTCTTAATAACTAAAGTGGATACAACTGTATACTACATTACACTACATTTGCTTGGATGAATATATTTCTTTTGTTCACACAGCATTATGTCAGGACTTAACCAGTCTAAAATGTGTTGTGTAGCAGCAGGAAGCCAATTTGCAAATTTTGTTTGTGTGTATAATTCAGAAAAACTATTGGTCATAGGTAAACAATAAAAAATTGACTGGATTACTCAGTTTTGATATGAGTGTCTGGAAGATTCTGAAATATAGCATGCTGTCTTTTTGGAAGGTTATCACTAGGTTTTATTTCATTTTAGTAAGATTTTATCAATTGTTTATTTTAATTTCTGTTATGGGATAACATTATCTTTGAACCATAAACAGTGTTTTGCTTGGTGAAACTACCTTTTCTTTACTTCATTTAGCTATTGTTGCTGTGCTTCATTGCATAAGTCAGAGACATTAAAATTTATACTGTTATCAGAATTGACCTTTCATTATGAAAGTAGCATGTATAAGTAATGGATTTCATTATGCAATCCCATTTCCTTTTTAAATAATCCATGTAATCTTTATCAGAGAAGCAACTATTCTGTCATAGCCTAGTTTTTGTTTCAATTATCATTCAGGACAGGTGGTTTGGCAGAAAATGATAGAAGAACCTACAGATGAATCCTGTCTGAAAGGTTTGGCTGATGCCATTAAATTACTATATGACACAGGCACCAAAGAATGGACAGCAGATGATGTTATCAGTCTTGTAGATGAACTATCAGGTAAAAAAAAATATTTACCACATAGAGTAATAGAAACATAATATTAGAATACAGTTATAAAATTGTAAGGACATAGAGCAATTAAAAATTTTTTTTAAGTTATACATACAGCTCTAGAGGAAACAAACGGCTTATCATCAGAAGTCACTTTTTTATTTTTGAAGAGAATGCATATAATCAATTTACTTTCCTTCGGTTTTCCTTGTCAATTTTATAGATATTATTCATTGTTATTATTATTTGAAAGTTTCATTATTTTATTAGCTTAGTTATTCCCATTTTGCAAGTTCTCAGAAACACCTCCTAATGCTGAACAAGAGGAAAGCCCTTTCCAGTTGGTTCAGGAGATATGAAACAATGTTTCCCATTCATGCATAATCCTTTAGACTCTGAAATTCTCAAGATTTCTTTCTTTTCCCAGGATTAGACCACTTTGTTGACCTTTGTGGGAGAAATGCTTTGACTATATTACTAGTACATTTGTGAGAGTCACTGTGACTTGGCAATAATCTCTTTTGCCCGGTAAAGGCTGTAACTGGAAAACTAAAGCATTTTCTCCAAGATTCTCCTTTGACACTAATTGTATTTCCAATAAAGTGATATAATATTACATGTATTTAATGATCTTTACTATAGCTATTATGTAATATCTCATTAAATACTGTTTTTCCTTTAATAAAAGTGGTTCCTCGTGAGTGGCTTCTAGAGAATAGTGCACGTCTCCTAATCCTAAGTGGGAACAACATCTGTTTCACTTTCATGGCTAGTAAAGCTGTGAATGGACGCACCATTGAGCTGGCAAGGCTGATAGTCTTTTTGGCTTTGGTAAGTAAAAAATAAGTTTTTTCTAGCAAGTTGTTTAACGTTATAGCTGACCTACCAAGAAGCTGCCATGAAGGAACTGAAATATGTACAAAACATTTTGAAAGAATAAGTATTTAAGTATATTTTTATATATACTTAAAAATTTTTTAATTTATATAACAAACTATCATATTTTGGAGACATTCCTTATATTAACCTCTCCCCACATCGTATCTGAATTGTCATTATACAGCTCTGCCCAGTTATATTCTTTTTTCCCCTTAGATTCCATTAAAAAAAAAAATAAAGCACTCTATATAATTTGCTCCAGGGTATTTCATGGGCATTAGGGAGAGAATGTGGAAGTGAGTGGTGGTAGAAGTGAAATAAGATTTGTAATTGCTGAAGCTGGAGAATGGATACTAAGGGTTTATAATACTATTCTCTTTACTTTTATATAGTTAAAATGTTTTTTAAAATAAAACATTTAAAAATATATTTAATGTCCATTCATTTAACACAAATTGAGTGTTTACTATGGGCTATATACTGTGTAAGATTTTAGGACTATGGAAATTAGTAGAACAAATCCCTGACCAAAGCTGCTTACTGTCTTTTAAGAGATATCAAAGTATGCATAAATAAATTCAGTGTGGGAATTTCCTGGCAGTCCAGTAGTTAGCACTTAGCACTGTCACTGCCGCGGCCTGGATTCAGTCCCTGGTCAGGGAACTAGATCCCACATGCCACAACTAAGAGTTTGCATGCCGCAACTAAAGATCCCACATGCCGCAACAAAGCTCTGGCACAACTAAATAAGTAAATAAGTATTTTTTAAAAGATGTGAAAATGTGAGGAAAGCTACCAAATTAACTGTATTCTGAATGTAAATATTTATTTTAATAAGCAGATGTCCTAAAAAAAAGAGAGAATTGGAATTGCATGGCTATCTCAGGGAACTATAAGCAGTTCAGTATTATTTCTGAAGGGAAAAATGTGCAGAAGAGGAGGAGGTGGTGAGTTTAGATAAGAAGGGAGAGGCCAGGTAAGGAGGGACCTTGTAGACCAGTCTGTGGAGCTTGAACCACAGTAGCCACATTGCTGACAAATTTTAGGAAACAGGGAGATACTTTTTGGAAGGTGACTTTGGCCTCACTCTAGCAAAAGGACTGGAGGGGAAGCCATTAGGGGTGGAGAAGCCTTCTCTGGTTAACATCTCAACTCTGATCATTAATTTTCTCTAAATCACCTCAGATTTGTCTTCTATACTTTGGCCACCTCATGTGAATAGTTGACTCATTGGAAAAGACCCTGATGCTGGGAGGGGTTGGGGGCAGGAGGAGAGGGGGCGACAGAGGATGAGATGGCTGGATGGCATCACCGACTCAATGGACGTGAGTTTGAGTAAACTCCGGGAGTTGGTGATGGACAGGGAGGCCTGGCGTGCTGCAATTCATGGGGTCGCAAAGAGTCGGACACGACTGAGCGACTGAACTGAACTATCTTCATTTACCACTGGTGTTCTTAAGCCACTATCTTTGTGGGGTAATTGTCTCCCTAAATAGGGAAACTCTTTGAAATCCAGAACTATGTCACTTACTTCTTTCACAATGTCTTGTACAGTGATTTATACATAGTAAGTGGTCAATAAATCTTTCCTGTCAGATTAACATTATTTGGTTATATTACTGTATAGTTTATTTTCATGCTGTATGTTATTTGGCTACATGGACAATTTGCCATTTAGAATGTTGGTAAATCAACCTTTTTCCTTTCAGTCAGTTTTAGCTAAAAACATGTAATCCTCATTTTATTTATTTTTTAAATAAGAGAGAAATATTCCTTATAGCTCTCAAGATAGAAAGTTAATATTATCATAGAGTTCTCTTGCCTATTGAAATTGCCTGTTTGTCTGTCACCCTCATTGGATCCCTTAAATATAGAGGCCTTGTGTTTATGGCTTGCCATAGTAGCCCCAGCTGTTAGCATATGCTCAATAAATAATTACTGAACGAATGAATAAATGAGCAGGAGCCTTTTTTTTCATATGTTTAATAATTGGTGTTTGTTTGGCCGTGTGGCATGTGGGATCTTAGTTCCCAGCCAGGAATAGAACTCATACCCCCTATAGTGGAAGCACAGAGTCTTACCCACTGGACCACCAGGGAATTCCCAGTAATTGTTTGCAATATTATTTTTTTACATTAATAGTATCCTATAATAATCTTGAACCAGGCTTTTATTTACTTCATGCTTTTTTCCCCACAAAATTTGTACCATTTGAAAGCAAAGGAGTATTAGATATAAGAGCATTTGCCATTTATAGACTCAACATATTATGTTATTAAATTATGTTAAACTTATAAACAGTAATTGTTAATACAATTTTCAAATTCTATAACTTTCTTCACATGAAAATTTACCACAATGCTTTGTATGTCTAAACCAGGTGTGTGAGAAAGAACTATATTGCATGGATTGGGCAGTTAAAATGATGCAAAGAGTCTGTAAAGTCTTTAGCACTCCAGTGGAAAGAAATAACTTCCTGCAGAGTGTGGCAAATGCATTTGCATGTGCTATAATGGAAATGCTACAGTCAGTTATGTCTGGTGAGTATACACATAAATGGTACACAAGTGTGAGTAAAATGCATGCTAGTCTTCCCTTAAGACAAATATAATTCTGTGTAGACTTTTATTCCTAAGCAAAGAATAGAAAAATCAGTCATTGTTAGTTTTTTCATGAGATATATTTAGTTTCTAGTATTGTCACTTTTATTTTTTTCTTTTTATTTTTTTTAGTAGTATTGTCACTTTTAAAATCTGGTATTGGTTTTATTTATTTATTTATTTATTTTACAATAAATGAACTTTTCTAATTAGCACCTCAAATTATAAGATCTTATTCACTACAAACAAGGTTAAAAGACAACCCTTAGAATGGGAGAAAACAATAGCAAGTGATACACCTGACAAATAATTAATTTCCAAAATATACAAGCAGCTCATACAACTCAAAACCAGAAAAACAAACAGCCCAATCAAAAAGTGGGAAAAAGACCTACACCGACATTTTCCCAAAGAAGACATACAGATAACAAACACATGAAAAGATGCTCAACATCATTCACTATCAGAGAAATGCAAATCAAAACCACGAGATACCACCTCACACAAGTCAGAATGGCCATGATCAAAAAGTCTATAAACAATAAATGCTGGAGAAAAGGGAACCCTCTTGCATTACTGGTGGGAACATAAACTGATATAGCCACTATGGAAGATGGTATGGAGATTCCTTAAAAAGCTAGGAATAAAACCACCATATGACCCAGCAATCCTACTCGTAAGCATGTACCCTGAGGAAACCAAAACTGAAAAAGACACGTGTACCCCCGATTTTCATTGCAGCACTATTTATAATAGCTACAACATGGAAGCAACCTAGATGTCCACTGACAGACGAATGGATAAAGAAGTTGTGGTACATATATACAATGGAATACTATTCAGCCATAAAAAGGAACACATTTGAGTCAGTTCTAATGAGGTGGACAAACCTAGAGCCTATTACACACAGTGAAGTAAATCAGAAAGAGAAATATAAATATTGTGTACTGATGCATATATATGGAATCTAGAATGATGGTACTGATGAATTAATTTTCAGGGCAGCAATGGAGGAACAGACATAGAGAACAGGCCTAAGGACGTGGTTGGGGAGGAGAGGAGGGAGAGGGTGAGATATACAGAAACTTACAATACCATATGTAAAATAGATAGCCAATGGGAAATTGCTGTATGACTCAGAGAACTCAAAGAGGGGCTCGGTGAATATCTAGAAGGGTGGGATGAAACGGGAGTTGGGAGGGAGGGGATGTGGGTGTTCCTATGGCTGATTCTTGTTGAAAATCTGGTATTGGTTTTAATGGAAGACATAAAATTGAAGAGTCTGCTCTGAAAGGAACCAATATAATTCTGCACAGCAAAAAATCTTAACCTGTTTACTTGACCAACTATTATAACCATCATAATAATATCCTTTATTTGTATAGTTTGCACATTATATTATTTCACAGTTTTATTAGGTGGCAAATATGATAATTAACCCTAATTTACCAAGGAGAAAACTCAGGCTTAGAGAAATTACCTGACTTGCCCAAGGTCATGAAGTTAGAAGCAGTCAAGTATGGACCAGCATATTTTTTTTCTGATTTCTAATTCAGTGCTCTTAATATAATTCCATGGTTTCAGTTGTTAACATCTAACTTAATGAAAATCACTAACTAGTCTTCTGTTACACAGTGTTAGGGATAATGTGTATGTTTTGAATAAATCATATATTTGGAAACTTAACTGTCATTTTCTTTTCTATATGTCTGTTCCTGTGTATGGCATAGGAGATGCTGATGACGACGACAGAAGCTTTATGAATTTGTTTCATCTTGTGCAGGCTCAGGCTAGCTTCCATAAAGAGGTCCTGTATTTGACCATGAATGTTCTCTCTTCCTAAATACTCAGAAATCTTTGCATGTAGAAAACACCTCACTGAACTAATGATTAGAAGAGTGTTACTTTTCCACACTCAAAGAATAGCATCCATGGGACTTTTTATCACCTAAGTAACCTAAGAATTTAAAAGCTGCATAAAACTCTAGAAGCAACTGTTTAAATCATTACTAATATAAAAATTACAGGCAAACCCAAGAATGTATTGAGATTTCTGTAGAAAACAAGCTGTGCCTCTCAAACTAAATGGAACATTAGTGTTAAAAAATCCAGGGCCGGCTAACCCATATGTGTGGGTGCTCAAAGCAAGAGAAAATTCTGTTACATAATTAGAGCAGACCCAAATAGTGTGTCTGTGTTCACTTTGCTTAGATTGTATAGACATAGCATAGAATGTTTTGTGAAGATTTGCAGTATGATGTTTTGGGTTGTGCAGATATAAATCATATTTTTTTTACCACCTTTTTTGCATATGATTACAGAGAACATTGTGTTTGGTTCATTTTTTTTTTTTAGTTCTACCACTTTATTGCTACCAACCCATCTCCCTCCACCCTTATGCACACATGCTCAGTCATGTAATCCCATGGACTGCAGCCCACCAGACTCCTCTGTCCATGGACTTTTCCAGGCAAGAATACTGGAGTGGGTTGCCATTTCCTTCTCCATTGGTTCATGTTTTTATGGATCAAAAACCAAAGGAAGTATGTTTTTGTGTATATACAGATCCATACATATATGTGTATATATACGTGTGTATATATATATATATATATATATATATATATGCCATATACACACACACACATGCACAAACACACATATATGTCCTTCTTTAAGACAAATAATCTAAAAAAGTCTATAAATAGAGGAAGGTATATATTATCTTAACACAATCAAATCATCTTTTATTCTTTCCTGGGGATTTGAGTAAAATGTTGCAAGTAAGGAAAAATATAAAATGAGAGAAAGTAGCTATTCTGCTCCTAAAGCTTTTCTCCTTATTTTAAATAATAGGACTTGAAACTGGAAGCATGAATGGTTCCAGCAATCCATGAGAGAATGAGGTTTATCTTCACTCAAGTAAATGGATTCCAAGAAGCTCCAGGACTATTTCAGTTTGACTAGTATCTGCAACCATCAGTCTTACTATTAAAATAGAAAAAATAGTGCCCATTGAGCTGAAATAATGCTGGAGCCCTCCTGGATCTCCCATTTTCTTCTTGGGTTTGATCACTTTACTTCTGCTGAAGATACACCCTTTCCCACTGGACTTCTCAGAGACTGACTTTCTTTTCCTGAGCCCTTGACGTTTTAAATCATCTCTGGAGCTGATGAAGGAAAGAAAAACTAGAAGATATGGAAATCACCCACAGAATTGGGATAGAAACTGTGAGAAATTCTCCAGTTTGACAAGAGGGTTAAGAGATTTAATAGGGTTGAGAATGAGTGAAAATTGTGGAGAAAATATGAATTGTAACAAGATTTTACTACACTTTAATAGCAAAAAGACTTACCTTTATTTTGAGGGGTCAGAAATTAACTGCCTTTCTTTGATGGATTGTCCAGCTAATTCCATCAGTAGCAGGAATTTTTTTCTTCAGAGTCTAGTATTTGTATATTTATGCACAAAGTTATTTTTTTATCCTGATTTCATTTTCTTCTCTTCAATTTAAGGATTTACCCACAACTAAATTATAAGGATTAAAAGTTGTCAGATACCAGAATACAAAAATAACACTTTAATTAGCTTTTTTTCCCGTTCTCTCACTCTTTTTTCCATATGTGCTTTGGAAAGCCTAATCCATTTCTTAATCAAAACACTGGTGATTCCAAATTGAGAATATTAGATTATATAGGGGGGAAAAAGAAAAAAAATTTTAAGTAGAAATTTTCATATTAAAAATATATTTTAAAATTTTTCATATAAATAGTGAATATTTTAAATATTTTCCTAGATGGATGTTAAGTTCATTGCCTTAGAGAAAGAAATTTAACATTGTGAAATTGCTTTGATTTCTTGAATTATCTAAGTCTCCACACCAGTTATTTTCAACATGTTTACAAAAGAATAATGGTTTAATTTAAAACATTTTTTTAATCTAGATTGTGAATTGCGTTTTACACTTCATCTGACATGATTGCTGCAGCAAATTTTTTTTAGCTCACATTATTTTGTTATTCTTAATAATTGTGAGATTATTATCTTCCTCAGAAATTTGGAACATAAGAAAATCTGATTCATTCTTTGGGTATAGTAAATAAATGATATCATCTTGTTACCAATAAAAAGTAAACTGATAGATTCTTCATTTGATTATTAATAGATAAAGATAATCTCTGAGACCAAAACTGCAGTTTCCTCAACTTGGCTTTTTTTTTTGCTGAATATATTTGTCATCAGGAATGAAATGTGATATCAAATTTTAAAGTAGGAAATTAACTTTCAAAAGTATATTTTATTATTGATAGTATTGATGTTTAAGTGATGGTAGAGGCAGTCATATCACCACAAAAAGGGAGCATTTGCAAATGAATAGTCTAAAAACAGTGGGCGACTGTCCACTTCTAACCCACTCTAGAATAGTCATGATAAAATAATGATGTAAATTGTCAACAGGTCAGATAATTTATCCTGTACCTCTTTCTAAACTAGGAGATTAACCTGGGTTTCTAGCTTTTTTCCTCTTTTGATAATGATTTCCCCAGTCTCTTTTGAGCTTGATTTATAGGATGGTTTTTATTTCCACTAGAAGACAAACTCAACAACACATCATTATTTATCTTTACTGTTGTTTCTAAGCACACACATCACACCATAATAGCACTAATAACAATCTAATGACACTCATTTTCTTAGAAATAATACTCTGTGCCTTATGAAACTATAGAACTTCTATCGTTAATACTTTTTTAGATAATTCCTTCTCATGCTGTGCTGACCTGTCAACTTTATCATCTTCACAATGTAGTACATACTGCACTTGGGAACCATTCAGGAAGCTCAAGCAGTTTTATCGGGTAGCTCTCCATAACATGAACAACTGGCACCCGATTTCACACTTTATCCATCCCTTCATGGCTTAGTTGGTGCTTCCAGTTCTTCTATTAATAACAAAATATTTTATTGTCAGGATAATTATTCAGCTTTGGAGATTAGAGCAAGCATGAGGTGCCCAGTAAAAGGTGTAACTGGAAAAACCACATTATGTCAATAAAAAGCAAACATGAGCCCCTTTGTGTGATGATTACTCAAGAGTTAATAGCTTAAGTGAATAATACTCAATTATATGATTACAGATTTGCATGTCAGTATTGTAAAGGATAAAAACACAATGCTCCCACAAAAACTTCTTTCGTTATTGGATACCATACTAGCAATATGACTCCTTTACCAATTCTACTAGCATGTAGCTCTGAAACCTGTAAGAAATCAGGTGATGGACATATGCTTCTTGGCTTATTGAGACATCACTAACATAGGAAAGATGACCCGAAAGACAGCTGTATTGGGCAGTCTTTTCTAGGTTAAAAAAAAAGTGCCAAAGGACTAAGAACACATTTTTTTCATCAAGAAAGTAAATACAATTCCAGAAAATTCCTCAAGTAACTAAACTTTAAAAAAAAACAACAGTTTATCCCTTGAAAATTTTTTAAATTTAAAAAGATTAATAATTGTAGATTTTCTAAGATCACTGCTTTCTTAAAGGTGCACAAAACTGAAAAATATTCATTGTTAAAGTGTTGTATTTATGGTGAACTGTCTTTGATACATATTTGCTAAATTTAATTTGCTATTTATTAATGTTAATAAAATACAATTAGAAACATTTCTAACTTGTTCAGAGTTTGTCTTTATGCAAACCACTGAGCATGTAATGCCTTTAAAATTTTTTTTCTGTTTTACAAATTAAATTAAGTTGATGTATAACATATAAATTATAGGTGTAAAATATAATGATTCACAAATTTTAAAGATTATACTCCATTTGTAGTTATTATAAAATATTTGTTTTGTAATTCCTTTAAATTATTTCATGTGGAAGAACTTATTTTTATTTAAGCTGTTAATTATAGCTCTACCATGATAAAAAAACTAAACGTCTTAATACAAAATAATGCTTCAATTAGCTATGTACTATATATTTATTTATGTGTTTTATGCTTAATATTTTCGTGTATAAATTCATTTACTAGCAACAACTCTTAAATTGAATAATAAATCTATAAGCAGAACAGTATTCTATACTATTTGCTGTTTAATTCACTCCCAAGCAATTGATATTCCAATTACTGCTAAAATACTACAATTGTAGTTGTCATAGTTCAATACTAATTTCAAACAACAAAATATGTGATTATTGTGCATTACCTGCAATTTCCTATGATAAGCTCTTAGTGTTTTTTAAAACAAAGAAGTTCTTAAATATTTCTAAAAAATGTGTCTGCCTTAGCAGTTGTTTTTTAGTTTATAAGGGAAATTGTGTCAATGACTTTTTTCTGTCTCTCCCTTTATATATGACTTTGATTTTATTTTTACTTAAAATATAAGGAAGCAAAGCTAATTAGAAAAGGGCATTCTAGGCTTAAACATTTGGTCTGTGATAAAGCCATAGCATATGGTTTACAAAGACAATTTTCCCACTTTATGCTTAAGTACTTTATTAAGGGAAATTTTCTCATTTCTAAAAGATAATGTAAAGTTAAATGATGCTTTTTAAAAATTCAATTTCATTTATTTTTGGCTGTGCTGGGTCTTGGTTCCTAAGTGGGCTTTTTCTCTAGTTGCAGCAAGCGAGGGGCCACACTTTGTTGGAGCGCCGGCTCTATGGTGTAAGGGCTTCAGTGGTTGCGGTGCGTGCGCTCAGTAGTTGTTCCCGGGCTCTAGAGCACAGGCTCAATAGTTGTGGCACATAAGCCTAGTTGCTCCTTGGCATGTGGAATCTTCTCAGACCAGGGATCAAACCCGTGTCTCTTGCACTGGCAGGCAGATTCTTTACCTCTGAGCCCCCAGGGAAGCCCTAAAGTGATACTTTTAAGGGATTTTAAAGTTTGAACAGTGCTAATTTTAAGTTTTTTAAAAGAAAACAAATTTTCTGAGATTTAATAATTCATGTCATGCCAAGTTTCAAACTCAGAAAGTTTGGATTGGATTTCTTATAAAAAATACCCAATGAGTTTTAGGTGGTTCCAATTTAGTAACATTTATTAATATCTTCCCATTGTTTAACTGTTTCCTAAAATATATTCTCTTTCTCCTAACATAAAATATATTATTTTACACCTAAACCCCTTATTTTTTTAATCAAGAAAGCAAGTATTAATATAATGATTTTTAGCCAATTAATTTTATGCCAATTTTATACCAATTAATTTTTTTAGTAATCTGCATTATTTAGAGATGTTTTAGTACATTGATATGTAGTAAAATTTCAACCCCATTTTTATAGGAAGTGATTGCCCTATGGCACAGATTTATAAGATCTAAAGAAAACTTTGTATTACAAAAGTAATTTTTGCAGTGTTTTATTATTTTAGGATGACAATACACAAATAATTTAAATGTGAAATTTAGAAAACTTTTACCGAAATGAGCACAGGAAAACTCAAGTTATAAACTGACATAGCATGGATATGGACACAAAGTCATAAAATTTCTTCCAAAATGTAATTATTTATTTTTTAAAACCATAATATTTTGCAAGTTATTGAAAATATGATCTGTCTGTATATTGTGCCCAATATCACTGGTGTATAACTGAAATTGGCTGACTGTTTTCACTGAATTGATTAGTCATATCAACTTTGTATGGCCTTCCTAGGTGGCCCTAGTGGTAAAGAACCTGCCTGCCAATGCAGGAGACATAAGAGACACGGGTTTGGGAGGTGGGAGGGAGGATCAGGATGGGGAATACATGTAAATCCATGGCTGATTCATGTCAATGTATGGCAAAACGCACTACAATATTGTAAAGTAATTAGCCTCCAACTAATAAAAATAAATGAAAAAAAAAAAAAAGAGAGAGAGACACACGGGTTTGATCCCTGAGTTGGGAAGATCCCTGGAGAAGGGCATGGCAACCCACTCCAGTATTCTTGCCTGGAGGATCCCCACAGACAGAGGAGTCTGGCAGGTTACACCCATAGGGTTGCAAGGATTCTGACACAACTGAAACGATAGGGATACAGATTGAAGAGCCTTGACTTCATAAAAGACTTAAGAGGGAGCCTGGTTAGAGACTATATATATACCATGAAGATCAACATTACCATAATTAACTGTGTAACTTGGACCACTCCAAAATATTGACACTTGCCCTACTTACCTAGGAAAGGACCTAAAGCTGCTCTCTTGACTTGAAGTACAAAGTTTAGTTTGAAACACAGGTTATGCCAGAGTTAGAGGAACGTTTTAGTGGGAAATGTTATATCAAGGACTCCAAATAACTGAAGATCATCCCTGAATATATTAATGTTCGGAGCCATGCTTTCCCCATTAGTATATCTCTCAGCTTACCTCATTTTGCTACATACCACCTCATAGTGTACTTGTTAATATTCCTTAAACAGCTTAGGCAAATTATCGCTGATATATGTTTGGGGGTAAATAAATATTTTCATTTTCTCCTCACAATGTGGCTGTTGGTACCCAAAAAGAGTTTTGCAGGTGAGTTTTCATTATAAAATGTCATTTGGGGAGAGCAGAAAAGCGGACTCCTGGTAAAGTATAAAAGAGTTTGTTTTGTGGGACTTCTATGCTCAAAGATGGAATTTCCATCCTAGAATTATAGAATTTTGAAATGGAAAAGCTCATAAACAATTTTCCAGTCCAACCATTTCTTTTATCAGAATAATCTGAAGCCCAAAGGTTAGGTGGGCTTCCCTGATGGCTTAGCTGGTAAAGAATCTGCCTGCAATCTGGGAGACCTGGGTTCAATTCCTGGGTTGGGAAGATCCCCTGCAGAAGGGAATGGCTACCCACTCCAGTATTCTGGCCTGGGTTGTATACTCCATGGGTTTGCAAAGTTCAGGCACTGAGCGACTTACTTTCAAAGGTTAAGTGACTTATTGAAGATCACATAATTTGTTGCCTAGACAAGTTCCTAGAACAGTGTTTTTTCTTGGCCAGATGGTGTGACGTATATTATACTTCCTCAATTCTCTTTTTTTTTTCTTCTCAATTTTCTTTTTAAAACATGGAAATTAAACATAATGTTATAAATAAAACTATTAGGCTAATCTCTCTCCTTGTTTATTTATAAGCCAGAAAGAAAAATCAAATGTAGAACAATCATGACAGACTTTTCAAAGAAATAGATACTGCAGATTTGGAGCCCAATTCTACCTGGACCCTCAAATACATGGTTTCTTCAGCCCTACTTGGACAGAGAAATAAATGTTGAAAGTTTTTTGCTTTTGTTTTTTTAGAAAGAGAACATTTGGCAATACAAAAAAAAGAAACAAACACAAAACACACTTATTTGAGGGTAAGAGAGTTTTTCCCAAATAACAAGTGTAGCCATTTTGTTTCAATAATTTATAATTCAGGTATGCAGAAAGAATGAGGACTGTTGCTCTCCTTAAATGAGAAGCTGGAGCCCAAGGGGCATGAAGTGGGGAAGATAAATCTTAAAAACTCAAATGACAAGTTCCTTCTATAGAGTGAGACACGGAAACCACACAAACCCAGATTGTGCAATCTTTAAAGTCAGTGAGTGATAAAGCAACTACTTCATAGATGAAGATAGACAACATGCTCTTGGACTTACAAGGGAACACCCTTCATGTGAGCAAGAAAAGAACATAATTTAGCTTAATATGAAGTTGTAATTAAGACCTAAGGGGAAAAAAAAAAAAAGACCTAAGGGAACACTATCAAATGAATTTTTGAGCAGTTCTCCATGGTAACTTTAATGAGTCTACATTTTAGCTCTTTCTCAACATCCTCCATCTACAGCTTAAATGCACGCAGCAGTTGCCAGCCATGCCCATGAATTCCCGATGTCCCAGCCGAGTGCTTCTGCCTCTGAACTCTAAAAATCCGCTTGCTGGACAGGGGTTAACCATATCCGGAAAGCTTTAGAAGAGGTCTGCTGGGCAGCAGGATTTCTGTTGATAAGAGGCCTCTTGTTGGACTGGAATCCAGGAGCTGTGGGAAACCCAGAAAAAGCAAGGCTCAGATGGGAATACAAAGGTATCAGCTCCCGACATTGGGAGTTTCTCTCTCTGCCAAACCCCACAGTCGGGGAAGAATTGACATCTTCCCCAAATCCCACTCCCAAGTAAATTTCATTTGCTATCTCATCCTCAAGTTAGAATGAGTTACTAGTTAATTAATTAATGCAATTATGCAAGCATAATTGTAAGCCACTCTACTGACATAAAGATGTTTTTAACCTTTAATTACCAGGAGAAAATGGACAAAGTGGAGTTTGAGCACCTAACTTGAAGAAAAAACTAGGAAATAATAGTTCCTCCCACCATGCACACCACTCCCAATCCATTCTACCTAAAAATCCTTTGATTGTGGGTTTTATTTTCATTTTAAAAATCATTATTTTAAATTAGGTCTCAAAGAAAGAAGTTGGCATTTCTTATTCTTTTCAGAGTGGTCTGGGAAATGCAACATAAGTGCATCTGAGAAAAAAAATTGGAAAACAAGATCCCTTGTAATTTTGTTTTTGAATCAATACCCGAAATAATGACCAGAAGCAAAAATCTACCGGTGCGTCAGCAAGCAGGATGCTCCGCCAGTCAGCTTCATCCTTCCCCCCTGAGCTGTGGGCTCCACGCCGCCGCTTCGGGTCCCTAAAGCAGGTAGATAATGTAGGACAGAATGACCAGGCCTATGATGGCAAAGAACATCAGGATGAAAATATCCAGCATTGTGGAGTCCTTGGCCGAGGAAGCCTCTGGATTCCGAGGAAATGTGAGCACGGAGACTGCAGCCAGTGGAGAGAAATGGCTCCCCTTTCCCTCTATAGCTTAGCCCTCCTTTCCCCCTCCCCCTTCCAGTGCCTGAGACTAAGGGATACTGCGGCTCCATCGGCAGCTTACTACCCGCCCCCGTGCTCCCCTCCTTCGCCCAACCAATCAGAAAGCTCGGGAGCGGGTAACCAAGGAACTGCTCGATTTAGACCAGGCAGAAATGAAGAGGCTCAATTTCTCCCCAGGAACCCAATCCTACCCTTTGTATCTAAATGGAGTCTGTATATTATGGAAATAGGGAAGAGATCTGACCTGTATCCAGGTGCCCAAAGAATGATACCTTCTGAGTGCTTTTCTTCTCTTTTTCCTCTCATGAATCCTTAGCAAAGGAACTCAAAATGATGGTTGGGGGCTGGGTGGGCCATTGGCACGTTGCAGTCAGATTATGGAGGGACAAGGACAAAGGTCTCACGTGTGTTTCAGATGGCATCTCAAGGGGATGGAGCTGAGACTTAACGGGATTCCTATATTGTGTCAGATATTGCATTCGTGGTGTAATTTCAACCTCCCTGCAAGTCTTTTATAGATGAGGCTCAGAGATGATCAGTAACCTGCCTAATGTTTCACTGGAAAGGCCAGAGACCAATTCAAAACTAGGCTTGTGCACTCCGGAATCCACATTCTTCTGTCGCCCCAGACCGGCCCACCCTGTCAATCTGAAATCCCCTCAGGTCCACCTGCGCTTCTCAGCTTGCATTTTGCACAGATCCTTCCTATGCCTGTGAGCATCAGAGGCCTCTCCTCCAACCATTCCTTATCTCTTTGTGGTCATTTCCCACATCCTTATCCTCTCTTATATCCTCTTCAGAGCTCATTGCAGTGTTATACCCAGAGAGGGCACTAAAGAACTCTCCGTCAGGCCCATCCCTGTGCAGTTAAGTGTTTAGAAATGCAACTCAGGTGACCTTTTTTTTTTTTTAATTGAAGTAGAGTTGATTCACAACTTTGTGTTAATTTCTGCTGTACAGCAAAGTGATTCAGTTGTACATATATATCTTTTTCTTATTTTCCAAGTGGCTTTTTCTGAGGGGAAAGAATTGATGTTTCATAGTTTAAGCTGGGTGGTGGGTAGTTATGCCTTGTTTTTATTATGCCTTTTGCCTTATTTACTATTAAATTAAAAAACAAAAGCAAAAAAAAAAAAAAAAGCAAGTTCCCTGTGACACCTCTGAGGCCTAGTGTCCTTGGCTCCACCCTAACTAGCTCCTTTGAGGGGCACAGGATGGGGGCAACAGCAGCCCCTTCGTCATGCTAAGCCTCAGGAACTTAGGCTGCTTTAGAAGGGAGTCTAGAAACTGCTTGCGTGGGTTCGCATAAGGAGGCAGAGCAAGAGCTTCCTGTGAGTTGGGAGTGGAGACTTGGCACTGGTTCCCTCCCAAGCACTGTCCGGAAAAGGGGAATGAATGAAGCCTCCTGGGGAGAGGGGGCTACAGCTCTGCAGCAAACAGGGGCAGGCCAATGGAGGCAAGATTTGCCAACTCAATGTCTGCTACTGGGGACACATTAGGCCTCCCGTGGTGTCAGTACCATCTGTAATTATCCCACCCAGAGCTGCCTCAGCTGCTCGGAGCAGCCGTGTCATCTCCTGATCACAAAGGCTCTCACTTTGGGGAAAGCCCTTTTCCTCTCCACCCTGCTGCTATCCTGAAGCCAGGGGAAGCCTGAATTCTGCGCCCGGGATGAAGAACGCCGCTCTCCACAAGGCCGCAGCACAAGGCTGACTGGTGGCCCCCGAGCTGCGGACAAAGGATCTGGATTCCTTCTCTGCCACCTCCTTTTCCCAACCGGGCAGAAGAGGGGAGGCAGGCTGCCTGACCTGGTCAAAGTTCAGACCCAATGCACCTGGAGCAAAGAACTGAGCCTGGGAGATACTGTGAGGTGAGGGCAAAGCGTGTGGGTGCAGGGTTCCTGTCAAGGTCACGGCAGGAGGCCAGGAGCATCACATTGGGGTCCTGAGACCTCCAGCCTTGCCACTAGCTGGCATGACTCCCACCAAACCACTGCCTTCCTGGGCTTCAGGGAACCCCCTCTGTAAGATGGATATCAAGCAGTTACTTCTTTCATAGGGCTGTTCATAAAGTCAAAGGGGAAAAAAAGTGTGTCTAAAATGCCCCCAAGGAGACAGGACACACACACACACACACACCACCTGAAGACCAGAGAGAGCAAGCCAAGTCCGCAGGTAAAAATTATACTTTTATTTGAGTCACCAGGAGAAAGATTCACTTGTGGTCCAAGTCAAATGTTCAGAATCATAACAGGCCAGAAAGATTTGATCCCAAGCACAAGCCCACGAGGGAGGGGACCAAAACAGACCAAGAAAAGACAACCACCCCATATAAAAAGATGAATGGACGGCTTCACACACACACACGCACGCACACACACACAGATGAAATGTTTGGACAGAAGCAAATTCCATGTGATCATTTCTATTTCTTTTTAAATACAGGTTTGTGGGGTGGTATTTTTTTTCCAGCTATTAAAAAAAAAAAAAAAGGCCCAAAAGTGCATATGTGAGGGGGAAAAGGCAGAAATTAAGCAATAAAGTAGTTTTCCCTGGAGGGACATGAGGAAGAAAACAGGAAGCAATATTGAGAGAATTCACTTTTCTCACCATTGGGCTTCTTGCATTTTATTATTGGTCCACTAAAGTTATATTCACATTCTAGCTTTGTTGCATCTTCTTTCCTGGGATTAGATTGGCTAAAAAAAAACAACCCTCTGTGAACTGTAAGAAAAGACCAGGGACTTGGTCCAGCCCTCAGGTTCTGTGCTCTGCTAGGGATGGATGATTCTGGAAAGGAATAAGGACTCTCAGCAGCCCCTAGATCCCTCAGCACCAGTGTGATAGTCCCTCCTCTCTCTGGGGGTGTGTAAGAAAAGGTCCCCTATTTTTAGGATGGGAGGAACCAAGGGCTGGCAGCAAGATTCCAGTGGCTGGCTTGCCTTGTTTTGGAAGAAAAATTAAGCTGAGTGAAAACAGGCTACTTCTTGCTCTCCAGCCCCTCTTCCCAGCTTCTCACTTCCCTGCCAACCACAGGTTCTCCAACAGGGTATGTCTCTCTGACCTTTGGTCCCAGAATCCACATTGTGCTTTGAGATTAAGAGGAAATAGAATGGACTAGCGTCTGCCCACGGCTCCCAAAATCGTTCCTTCTCTGCCTCCCTCATCCCCCACACTGCCCAATATAAGACTCTCCACCCACCCTCACCGTGGCTGTGGCCAAGGAGGGAAAGAGATTGGTCAGTCAGGCAGGGGCTCAAACCTCTGATCTGGGGTAAATATTCCCAAGCCAGCTCACAAGCAGTGAGGACTAGATGTTAAACATGCCTGTAGGCCCCTCCATCTCCTGCAGGGCACAAGGATGCAAAGATGGCAACAACAGGGCCTGAGTCAGTGGCCTTGGGGTAAATATGGGAAGGGGAGACCCAGAAGGGTGACAGGAAAGCCCAGAGATGAATAAAATCAGGCAAGGGTGGTCACAGCCACCCATGAGTGAGAGAAGGGACTTGGAGATAGCACCATCTTTCCCTTCCTCAACTCGGGTCTGCGCTTCCAGTTTCGTAGCCCTGGGACCCTCTCTCCCTTTATTTCAAGGAGACTTTAGGTAAATGGGCCAGCTGGGGGAAGGGCAGGGTGGGAAGGAAGATGGGAGAACTCAGTGTAGGTGACACAGGGTCCCCTGGCTCCCTATCTACAGCCCAGGACACAGACATGGGGGGAAAGTATCTGCCTGGAGTCATGAAGTCTTTCCTCTCCCCACTCCTCCACCACGCTACAGGCCCCAACATCAGCCTCCGTCAGGTACACACCCCCTCCTCACTTCTGCACTTTGGAAAGTGGGGTGGTGGGCTTCCTCCATCCAGGGATAGAAGGAAAGGAGGGATTCTCATTCCAAAGAAAACATAAGGAATTTATCTCCCTCAAGGACCTCCCTCTGTGCACCCTCCTGAAAGTCCACAGCCTGGCTGCTTCTCTCACACTCGCTCGCACACTCGCCTGTCACAGACACCTGCAGACACCCACTCCTTCCCCCTCAAGGAAGTCATGGAGATGCAGAGCGGGCTGTGGCTTCGAACAGTCCAGTCCCCCTGGGGTCAGATCAGGTGGTGTAGGATGAGGGGAGGCCATGGAAGGCCCCAAGCTGCCTTCCCAGGAGGAGCGGCCCATCTAACTAGGTCTCAGGGGCTGGGTTGCACGGCTGAGAGGCCTGAGGCTTCCTTGCCCCATCTTTCAGGAGGAGGCAAGCCAGGGATCCTGGAGACTCAGTGGGAAGGAGAGAAAAGGGCTGTGAAGAGAACACCCCGTTCCCCTTTCCTGCAGCTGTCCCTAAAGCAGAAAGGTGAGACGCGGACCCAAGCCGAGCTTCCAGCTCCTGGCCCACACCAGGCCCGGGTGAGCAGGAGAGCGAAATCACAGTGTGAAAAGGAACCGTGGGGAAGGATGAATGAACACCAAAGCAGGAACTTTACCGCCTCTGTCCACCGTGAGCGGGAAGACGGTGGTGAGGGGACCTCTTGGAGGGCCGGCAGCCCCATCTGAGACGCAGAGGCAGAGCCCACCTCACTGGCACAACAGCAGCACCCTCCCCACCCCCACCCCCATCCCAGGGCACGGGCAGCAGGGTCCCACTCCTGGGAATGTGTGGAGCCCCTCCTCTGGGAGTCCTGGGGGTCTGGGGCTCACCTCAGTCCTGGAATGTTTGGATGTATGAGGAGGTGGGCAGGAGGGGCTGAGGGGCAGAAAAGAGAGAAGGCAGAGGCCTGGGAGCCAACGGGTCGCCCACCCAGACCATCCCCACAGGCCTTGGCCTCCCACAGAGCAGTTCACATGTGTTCCATCCAGAGAGAAAACCAAGAAGTTGGTCAAGGGAAAAACCTGCCAGAAGGGGAGCTGCGAAAGTGGCAGAACAAGGCTTCGGTTGGCAAAAGAAGCTGGAAGAGGGGGAGGACAAACAAGCTGTTGCAGAATTTAAAAAACAGAGACACCGAAGGGTGGACAGGTCACGCCCAGGACAGACGCGATGCTGTGGAATGCACTGAAGACGGATGGGGCGGGCGGTGCCCGGCGGGCTCAGATGGCCTCCACGTAGTTGGCTGGCAGCATCCCCGTGTCACCGGTGCGCTCCACGGTCCCGTACATCCAGCCGTCGTCGATCTGCTGCACGTTGACGATGGTGTCCCCATCTTGGAAGGAGACCTCGTCCTCGTCGGCAGCACTGTAGTCGTACACAGCACGGTACCGTTTCTGCAGGGGTGGGGGCGCGGTCAGTCAGGGTGCCTACCTCTCTGGGGCCCCGGAGCAGAGGGCACCAGGAGCTAGGAGACAAGGACGGGCTAGGCTCTGCCTCAAGTTTTCTCACCTCTATGTCACACTTTCTGAGAGCAATCACCTTATTAACACTGTATCTGGCACCTCCTAAGGGCCAGACACAAACAGGGACGGCAGTTACAATACCTCCACCCCGTCTCTCAGAACAGGAATACAGTACTGTCCAGTGGACATCATGCTGGGTTGAGTTTAAAATTATGACTTGCCCT
The DNA here is from genome assembly GCF_023699985.2 of Odocoileus virginianus. Classification (NCBI taxonomy): domain Eukaryota; kingdom Metazoa; phylum Chordata; class Mammalia; order Artiodactyla; family Cervidae; genus Odocoileus; species Odocoileus virginianus. The sequence continues at coordinate 37,757,242 of NC_069690.1, read as the reverse complement.
GCGTGCTATTATCTGTATTATTATAAACACCAGTCTTTTTTTTTTTTTGAAGCTGTTGATGAATCTGGTTCTTAAGTTCAGGATAAAGACCAACTCCTAGGAGAAAAAACTCCAGGTGATACAAGTACCTGTCAGGTCCTACCTTCCAACCTCAGCCAAAGTCTTGTGTTTAAACCCCAGCTCTAGGAAATGTCCAGTAAAAACACATGAAATCCAACTGTGATCTTGGAAGCAGGCAAGATTCTAACGTCCTCTGACCATCACTGCCCTTGACACTGACTTGTCTCTGGGAGTCGGCTTAGCCTTTAGGGTCCCCCAGGCCAGGTTCTGGGATCCGTTTGGGTCCAAGGCTGGATGAATCCATCAGAAATCAGAATCTTCCCCAGCACCCCACCCCACCTCCAAGACCCTGTTCAGACATTCTGTTTCCATTCCCCTGGTCTGCCTCCTCCCACTGTTCATCTATTGTGATCTCAGGAGGAACTTTCCAAACTGCAAAACTGATGAAGTTACTTCCTGGCTTTAAACCCTTCAGAGGCCCCCTATCCTATTTAGCACAAAACTTCAAATTCCCCCCACCCTCCACCGCGCAGCAGAAACCAGCTTCATCAGCCCTAAAGACTATGGAATAAGAGATCACAACCCTCCAGGCTTCTTATCCTGCTTTCCAGATGAGGAAACACAGGTTCTGAGAAAGTAATCTATCTAATTCCTGCAGGATTGATTCATAACCTCTCCCAATCCAATGCTCTTCATGCACTACTTTTTTTTTTTTTCATGCACTACTTTTATAACCAGAAAAATAAATATTAGAAACCACCACCAAAAAAAAAAGGTCACAACCCTCATGGAATGACTGAAGTGACCTCAGTCCTTATCACCAACTGTGCCTTTAATCTCTTGGGCCAAGTCACCACCATCTACGCCTGCATCCTGTAACAGCCACCCAACTCATCTCCCTGCTTCCACCCTCAACTTTTTATTGCTGCTTCTCAACACAGTTGCTGAAGCCAGCTTTTAAAACACAAGTCAAAGCCCTTACTCTGCACAGCTTGCCAGTCATGATGGCCTCCAGGCAGCCTGAAAGGCAAAGTGTTAGTCGCTCAGTCATGTCCGACTCTTTGCGACCTCATGGACTGCAGCCTGCCAGGCTCCTCTGTTCACGGAATTCTCCAGGCAAGAATACTGGAATGGGTAGCCATTCCCTTCCAGGGGATCTTTCCAACCCAGGGACTGAACCTGGGTCTCCTGCATCGCGGGCAGATTCCTTACCGTCTGAGCCACCAAGGAAGCCGGAAGCCTGCAAGTCCTTGTGTGATCAGACCTGTCCCTCTCCAGTCACCTTGGCATTCCTGCAGATCTCTGAACTCTCCTAGAACTCTCCTGCCTCAGGGCCTTGACACTTGCTGTTCACCACTCATTCCTTTACTGAGCCCTTTGCTGCCCCCTCCCCTTCTCACCCTGCTGTCTTTTTCTTCAGGGCTTATCTATGACCTTTTGCCACATACACACTTATCTATTCGTCTGTCTCCCTGACTGGAATGTGAGTTCCTGAGAGGGCAGGAAGGTGAACTTTTACTCAGAACAAATCCCTTCTGTCCAGAACATGCTCAGTAAGTATTTGAAGCACTGGCTGGTCTATCTGGAACCTTAGCCTTCAGGTGACCTCTCAGACCCACCCAGCACTGACACCCAGACACTCCAGACAGCACTGACAGTTCCTTCCCTCACTTGTGCATCTGGAGCCTGAGGCCCCAGCAGGTCTCTTATCTCAGGCTACTTTATTTTTCTGAGAATTGTCCCAGCCTTCTTTTCTAAAGGCTGTCCAACACAACAAAACAAAACAAAAAAAGGGTGTCCAAGAAGGGTCTTTTCGAAAGGGACATCCAAGAAGCCTTCCCTAGGCTCACCCCACCTCCCACACCTCCCTCCGCCAGGGCCACTCACCCCGCCCCCGCCTGGGGCGCTTCGCTGTATGGACACCGGGGCTGCAGGCTCCTTGTAGCCGCCATAGGACTGGGCTGCCGGCTGCTGCTGGGGCTGCTGGTACACTGGAAGCCAGCGGGGGACCGGCTCAGGACCTATCCTGCCAAACCCAGACCCGCCCCGAGCCCCGTCCCTTCCTCCATGAGACCATGTCATGTATTTCCAACCCCACAAGCTTCTCAACCCCCACTTCTCAAGGGCTTCTGTCTGTCTGCACACATGCTGCTGACACATCCCAGCTGCATCCTCCCCATCACAGCGGGGTCAGCACCGCCCTGACCCTGGTGTTCATGCCCTGGGTAGGGACGGGACCTGGTGTGTGTGTGTGTGTGTGTGTGTGTGTGTGTGTGTGTGTGTGTGTGACGGGACCTGGTGTGTGTGTGTGTTCATGCCCTGGGTAGGGACGGGACCTGGTGTGTGTGTGTGTGTGTGTGTGTGTGTGTGTGTGACGGGACCTGGTGTGTGTGTGTGTTCATGCCCTGGGTAGGGACGGGACCTGGTGTGTGTGTGTGTTCATGCCCTGGGTAGGGACAGGACCTGGTGTGTGTGTGTGTGTGTTCATGCCCTGGGTAGGGACGGGACCTGGTTGGTGTGTGTGTGTGTGTGTGTGTGTGTGTGTGTGTGTGTTCATGCCCTGGGTAAGGATGGACCTGGTGTGTGTGTGTGTGTGTGTACTCGAGGGTTCCCTCTCACCTCCTCCCCACAGCCCTCCCACTCACCTGGGGCGCTGGCGGGGATGTGGTGAGGCTGCTGCTGCTCCTGGGGCCGCCGGTAGCTGCTCTCCTGGGGATCTCGGCGCTCGGGCTCCAGACCTTCACCCCCACTGGGTCCCATGCGACTCTTCTCAAACTCCTCGTGGTATTTTATCTGCAAGGACAGAAAGCACTGGCTGAAGGACCCACAGCAAGCCAACCAAAGCTCCCCTTTTCCATTGCCACTCAAGATCCTGGGATGGGAAAGACTCCTGCAGGACTCCAGGCCAGATTCTCATCAGGGGTGTGCCGCACCCTGCCCTGAAGCAAACACTTAACCTCGCCAAGTCTAGTTTCCACCTTACAGAGGTGAGCATCAGGATCTCCCCTCAGGGGTTGCTGGAGGATGCGATGAGATGTGGATGTAAAAGGACCATGTAAGCTAAAGTATTAGTGCCTCAATTGTGTCTGACTCTTTGCAGCCCCATGGACTGTAGCCTGCCAGGCTCCTCTGTCCATGGGATTTTTCCCAGCAAGAACACTGCAGTGGGTTGCCATTCCCCTCAGAAGGGAATGAATGTAAGTGAAAGCACCAGACGAATGTAAGCAGTCAGTATTATGTCCCTGTGGCAGGGCTGGAGCTGCCCTGCGTCCACCCTGGCCCATAGCAGTGACTTTGGTTTAGAGCATCTGCTAGGTGCCAGGCACTATGCCAGGCGTTCTGCATCACAGGCTCGTCTTACCATGTCAGCACCTGTACGGGGGTACAGTACAGACAAGAAGGAGACTAAAGCACTGACAAGCAACATGAGTTACCCATGCTCACGGAGATTTCAGAGCCTGTGCTCTTAACCAGCAGGCGATTCTGCCCCTTGTGGGTGTGACCTCATAAAACTCCACTCCCCAGCCTGCAGGACAAGAAATGCCCAGCCCTCTCCGAGGGTATGTCAGTATCTGGAAGATGAGTTCCTTCTCTCCTCGGGTCAAAAAATGGGCAAAAAGAGACCTGAAGAAGCCACACACCTTAGGCCTTCACCAAGGACCACCAGGACCCAGAATTGTGTTCTTCAAGTCTGGTCTTCAGACTATCTGCTAAACCCAGGTTCCAGTACCTTCCATAGAATCTACAGTATCAGGGTAGGGATTTTGGAATGTGCACCTTTATTCTTTCTTTTGGAGGGAATATGCGCTTCTAAGGGGCTCCCCAGGTGGCGCTAGCGGTAAAGAACCCACTTGCTAATGCAAGAGACATGGGTTTGATCCCTGGGCTGGGAAAATCCCCTGGAGAATGTCATGGCAACCCACTCCAGTACTCCTGCCTGGAGAAATCCCATGCACAGAGGAGCCTGGCAGGCCTACAGTCCATAGGGTAGGTATACGATCCATAGCACAAGGAGTCAGACATGACTGAAGCGACTTAGCACACACAGACTTATGCACTTCTAAAAGCTCCCCAAGGTGAGTCTGGGCCTTGAAGGCTCAAGTTTGAGAACCAGTGATCTGGAGCAGAGGTTGGCAAACTCTGGTCCATAAGCCCGCAGCCCATGTGCTCATGGTCTGCATATGAGCTAAAAACAGGTACTATGTTTAGTAACGTTTGGAGCCTGTGGGGAGAGTTAAAAGGAATAAGGTTGGTAACACAAGAGATTTCTATGAGATTCAAATTTCAGTGTCCAGAAATAAAGTTCTACTAGAATAGTCACATCCATTCATCTCCATATTATCTCTGGCTGCTCTCACTACAGAGCTGAGTAGCTTTGACAGGCCCTTCAGCCCACAAAGCATAAAACATTTACTCTCTGGAGCTCTACAGAAAAAGTCTGCTGTCCCCTATTTGCCCAAATATTCCTGTTGGTAATATCTGTTTCAGCACAATCCTCCCAAATTGCACCTACTGTATAAATTACACACAAGTACCACTTTACACACATGGAATGTCTATACACATCTGGGTGTAAAATGCACAAATATGAATAAAACAAAGGATGAAAAAGAACCAGCATCAGGAGTTCTGGGATTTTCTGCCTGCATTCCCAGTGGCAACATGCCCACACCCCACCTTGAGGACCTACTGACTTTTCAGAGAGGATGGGGGAAGGAAGTAAGCAACCGAGGAGAGGTGGAAGGTCCATGGTTAGCACTCCGGGAGCGCCAGGCTGGGGCTGGTGGAGGAAGTGAGCCAGTGACGAAGAGCACCCACCCCCAGAGGAAACTCAGAAAGGGGGGCACAGAAAACTGGTCTGGTGCTGAGCAGACCCAGGCCTGAATTCTCTCCAGACCTCAGACCACCACCGGCCTGGAGGCCTGGTTCTCACTTCCGGTTCACTAGGATCCTGCCCTGCGCTGCTCCCAGTGGAAAAGGGGGTGGGGTGAGGTGGACAGGGTAAGGAGGGGGCAAGCCTGCCCTGCCTCCAGGACCAGAAGGAACCTGCAATTCTGTGCTCAGGAACCTGCCTGACCCAGCTCTCCGAGCCCAGGTGCTCCCGTGGTCCACCCCTTCTCACTTTCTTTGCTGCTTTCTCGCATCCGCTTTGTAAGGAGGGCAAGAGCTAAAACTCAGCCAGGAGCAGCCGGGCTGTAGGTCTGCAGGGGTGGTCAACTGGGCCCACCCGCATCTCCCTGCTGCTCTTCCGCTGTTGAATGACGGTGACTTACTGCAGCCTGGGCTGGGAGAACAGGTGGGGCAGCAGCACAGCTTGGGATGGGCCGGTGGGGAGGCAGGGAGTGCCTCACTTAGGGGTTTGGGTCAGGATGAGCCCCCCTCCTCCTCTCGCCCCTTTCCTTCAGGCCCAAGCAAGGACCCACACCCAAAGAGCAAAATAAACCGAGCCAGTTCCTGAAGGGGAGACAGCTGGCCCTGGTCAGGCTGAAAACCCATCAGATCCCCAAATTTCCATGAAGTAGAACACCCAGGGGTGAAGGTCAAGGGCCAGTATCCTGCTCTCAGATCCCTAAGACGAGGGCAAAAGGTGATTCTCTCTTGAGCCCACTCAGTGAGCCCCCCTCCTCTGGCAAGGAGTAGGGGGTGAGTGGGGACAAGGAGACGCCTCTAGGCTCTCAAGGCAACTGCCCTTTTGACTTCTGTCCTGGGGGTGGGAAAGATGAGCTTCCTGTGTTTACTTTCTGGTAATGAAAAGAGGCCTGACCCCAGGAGCTAGTGACCACGTGGAGGCAGACAGAGGCCTGCCACGGGCCCTGAAAGAGCCAGGACGTGGGCTGAGGGGCAGGCCCCCACTATCCTGGTTGACAGTCTACTTCTCAGGATGCGGCTCTGTCTGTATTAGTGAAGGGGTGACTCTTGGAGGAAGAAGCACATCTGGGTCCCATCCCCCGTCATGTTGTAGACTCAGTCCTTCATGGAGGACTGCACGTCCCTCCCACACCGCACCCCTAGAGTCACGAGCCATTCACTTGCTCATGTGAACTTGGAAGAGTCCTATCCCCTCTGGGCCTGAATTTCCTCATCTTAAAAAGAGGCCATGGCACCATCTGCTCCCATGTGGTCCGGTCCTAAGGCTTCCAACTACCTCTAGGAACCTAGCCAAATCCTAGAGCTGAAAGCAAGTCTGGATGTGTGTTCGTTTCCACAAGTGGCTGATGGGATCCATCTTGCTCCTTAAAAAGCCACTCTACGCAGGGCCAGCTGATCCAGGTGGACATAGCAGTGGCAGCCTGAACACAGGAGAACCCTTCCCACCACCGATACAGGAACCACCTGCTCACTGTGATAACCCTGACTCAGCTCTTCACACTGAGTTCTCTGCATATAATCTCCCTTGGCCTTGACAATAATCACCCTTAAAAAAAAGTCCCATAGGTACACTTTAATTTCCATTTTACAGAAGTGAAATGACTTTCATTAGTCAGGGCTAAAGCTGGTGATACAAGGACAAAGCCACAGCTGGACGGGTCCTTTCCTGGGACAGGGTGACACATGCCCAAGTCTGCCCCTGGTCCCAGTTCATGTCTTCTAGAACAAATATGAATAGCACTCCCTTTCGCTTTCAAAAGGGATGATAATCACAAGGTCACCCTAACTTCAAGAGAAGGGGCGCCTGGCACTGAAGTCAGGAGCGGCCGCGCAGAACGGAAGTGGACTGAGAAAAGTGAGGCTGCAGCTCCCTTCCCGCCCCGGGGGCCACCTGATAAAATTTCAGTCCTCTCAACTTCCTCTCCCTCCCCTGCACAGGAAACAAGGAAACTATTATTACTTTGCTGATCAACCTAATAGTTTGAGAAGCAAAGAGGCACCTTAAAGGGTGTGAGCACATCCACAAGGGAAATAAACACTTATCAGAGGCCAAGGCCCTAGTTGTTCTCAGTCCCAGGCTCAGCAAAGTTCCAGTCATCTAAGTGCCCTGAAAAGGGGTCACCATAAGCTCAGAAACGTCAGCAGAGGCCCAGCCGAAAACTGTCCTGGGACCCCAAGGAAGGACACCCGGAGATTCAGGTGCACGGAGGTGGAGGGGTCCAGGCCCCTGAGGACCCTCCCCACTCACCCAGGGCCCTGCCAGCCAGGACTCCAGGGTGACTCGTTGAGGGTCCATTCCAAAGCTATGGAAAAAGCATTTTCTCTGCCAGCTGATGGTCTGTTTTCTGAACCCGTGTTTTCCTTCCTGCTTGTGGTGGAAAACCAAGGTCTGACTCCACACTTGCTCCCACATGATTCCACATCACAGCCAAGAAAGGAATATCAGGCTCTGGATGGAATAATTAACTCACCAGCCAAGGTCTGGTTTTTCTAACAATGTTTCCATTTGTTGCGGACCTCTGTGGTGCCCTTATATGCATTACTCATTTCCTTTTCTCAGCCAGCCCAAGAACAATGTACTACGATCATCCCCATTTTTCAGACAGGGAAACCAAGGCTCAGGAGGTAGGTAACAGGTGCATAAATGAGTCCTACCATCAGCTCCTTAGTTCTTAACCACTTTAACCACCACAAGTAATGCTGTGCCTATGAGAGACTAACACTATTTTGTTTTTAAAACAAATGTAAATCTGTGCTCGACTTCATTACTAATCACAGAAATGCAAGTTAAAACCATGAGATACTACTACACACAATCAGAATAGCTAAATTGAACAAGTCTAAGGATGCAGAGCAATGGAAACTCATCAGTGCTGGCAAGAGGGTAAATCAATACCACTGCTTGAACAGTTATTTCAGCGTTATCTGGTAAGGCTGAGGGAACATAGCTTCCAAGATCCAACAATTGCCCTCCACGTTAACATTGGGAAATATGCATGAAGCTGTCCACAGACACGGAAGCAATCCAAATGCCACCAACCCCAGAATCAACAAAATGTGGGATAAGCAGCTTAAGCGGAATATAACACAACAACAGAATAGAATAAACTACAGCTTCATGATGCTTTAAACCCAGTGTTGCCCCAAGGATATGACACACACAAAAATACTATATGTTCAAAATTGGGGAAAACAAAACTACAATATTCAGAAATGCATAGTTATGGAGGGGGGATAAATTAGAGGAGTTTGCGATACATATACACAGCACTAAATATAAAATAGATAACCACAAGGACCTACTGTTATAGCACAGGGAACTATACTCAATACCTTATAATAAACTATAAGGGAAAAGAATCTGGAAAAAGTTAACTGAATCACTTTTCTGTACACTTGAAACTAATACAACATTGTAAACCAACTGTACTTCAGTTTTAGTTTCTTTTTCTTTCTTTATTTTTTATACTTCAGTTTTAAAAAAAGAAAAAATATTACATACTTAAAAAAAAGCATACAGGGTGTCCAATAAGCCCATCTCCAGCCATTTGACTCTGGAGCTAGAATTTTCTTTGACTTTACTATTAACTACTGATTGGGCCCAAACTATAAGGACTAAAGGGTTTCCAAGGTGGTGCTGGTGGCAAAGAACCCACCTACCAATGCAGGAGTCATAAGAGACATGGATCCGATCCCTAGGTCAGGAAGATCCCCTGGAGGAGGGCATGGCAACCCACTCCAGTATTCTTACCTACAGAATTCCATGGACAGAAGAGCCTGGTGGGCTACAGTCCATAGGGTCACAGAGTCAGACACAACTAAAGTGACTTAGCACATATGCATGCATGCATAAGGCCTGAAGTTAATTTAAGAAATACGAGCTGCTAATTATTTCTGACTGTAAGAAATGCAAAAGATTTCTGCCTGTAGCAAGGCTATCTCCAAAGCTTATGGTTTTACAGTCCTGTAGGACATTAACTAGTTCTGCAGCTAATGGCAGAACACTAACCAGTTCTAACCTAATTATATCCAGTGCTTTCTTTCACAGACTAGGCCTCACCTCTGCCTGTCAGATGCTCCCAGCTGCTTCCTCATAATTAAGTTAATTATATGATAGGTACTCACTACATGAGAGTTATGTCTTTTTTTGAACACTTTGAAAGCTCTATTTTGACAGGGGGCTGTCATGCTCTGCTTCCTGCCTTGCATGGTGAACACACACACAGGTGTTTATGTGTTATACTTTACAGAAAAAGGAAAAGTTAAAAAGACCCAAAACTGTATACAGGAAATCTACATATGAGGAAATATGTAGGTAAATGAAAACTTGCCTACTTGAAGGCAGGGGCTCCCGGTTAAAGGGACTCAGCAATTAAAAACTTCCATCCAGGACTTCCCTGGTGGTCCAGTGGTTAAGAACCCGCCTGCCAGTGCAGTGGACACAGGTTTGATCTCTGGTCTGGGAAGACCCCACGTGCTGTGGGGCAGCTAAGCCCGTGCTAGAGCCCCTGCTCCGCGACGAGAGGCCCGTGCACGGCAACTGGAGAACAGGACACTGCAGCTCGAGAGCGCCCGTGAGCAGCAACGAAGACCCAGCACAGCCAAACAGAGAGGCTCCCATCCATTACAGCCGTCAGAGCTGGTGACCAAAGGCCAGACCAATATTGGGCGGGCCAAAAAGTTCGTTTGATTCTGTCCCTAACATTCTATGGAAAACCCCGAATGAACTTATTGGTCAACCCAGTATAACTGAATCACTTTGCTATACAGCAGTAACGAACACAACATAGTAAACCAACTATACTTCAACTAAAAAAAAGTCAATTACACACCACAAAGGTCTAACTTACTAGCACCTTGCCTCCCAAGTTTCCATGCATTTTTAGTACTAGACAAAGGCCCAACTTTTCAGCCCAACTTTAGTCCATGTCCCTTCTTTCACCACCATGTAGAAAGCAAAGTCTACCTTTAAATTAATAGCAATGGACAGTATTTATCTCTGACTAAGTGCTTGATATTTTCTTCACAAACGAGGAGGCATCTGACGATAACCTGGGAAGTGAGTGACAAGCTCATATAGGAACACTATTTTGGATACAAAACAGAAGGTGTGGCTCTAGACATCATCTTTCCCAAAACTTCTCTGGAGGAAGGACAATTTAATAAGGTGGTTTAAAGTTCCCTGGGGGTTCTGGGATGTAGCCAGGACTGGCACCTTTGGTGAAGCTCTTTTCAAACTCTCTTGGTGATGATTCTCAAACTGCAGGGAAATCAGGGAATGTGTTAAAAATGCTGGTTCTTGAAAAAGAAACTTTATTTTCTATCACTTTTAATTTCGTATCTATATGAGATGATGGCTATTCACTCAACTTATCTGTGATAATCATTTCATGATGGAGGTAAATCAAATCATTATGCTGGACACCTTAAACATATATAGTGCAGTATGTCAATTACAGCTCAATAAAAATGGAAGAAAAGATAAAACAAGAATAATTTAAAAAATAAAATGCTAGTTCCTGAGACTTCCTTGGTGCTCCAGTGGTGAAGACACCATATTCCCAATGCAGGGGACTCAGGCTCGATTCCTGGTCAGGAAACTAGATCCCACATGCCACAACTAAGACCAAGCATAGCCAAATAAATAAATAAACAAACATTAAAAAAAAAAAAAAGGTAGTTCCTAAAAATGAGATAAAATTAATGCTAGTTTCTGGGCTCTGCTCCCAGGCAGTCCCAGGAGGAGAGGCCTCTGAGGCTGCATTTTCTTTTTTTCAGCCTGTATCTTCAGTCAACCTTTTCAAGTGATTGAAGTACAGCTGTTTGGAAGCCCACAGCTGACAGACTAACTGCATTTGCTAAAACCAAGAGTCTTCCAGCTTTGTGGTCATGTGTCACAGGTCCCAGCTAAAGCTGCAAAAGCAGAACCAGGTCAGGCATCAGTCACCTCCCCACCTCAGATAGAGGACAATCAGCTCATTGCAACCCTGTGGCTACTGATAAGATGGTATCTGCCCAGGTGTGAGTGTCTTGGCCAGAAAGAGTTGTTAACAGGGCTCCTCAGACATTAACACCTCCAATAACTAGTTTCGGGGGAGAGGCTGGGAAGTACAGGTGCAATAGGCTGGGTGTGGAGTATTCTGGAAGCCTTCCAGAAAAGCAGACAAGGATGACTGGGCTTGCCTCCCCCTTCTAAATGCCACAGGCTGGAAACAATGAGTGAATGTGCTGGGGGGTTGGGGTTGTAGGAACGGAGCAGGTGTCCAAGATAACAGTCTTCACAATGAAAGGCCAGAGGCTAAAGACTCAAGAGTCCGGTTTTCCGTATCTTCCTTCCCTGTTACTCGAGGCTTCCCCTCCCTCCTGTTTTCCACGAGGACAGCTGAGACCCACACCTTCTTTCCACCTTCTTCTGGGCAGGGAAGCTCTCGGGTTGAGGCCAGGCCCTGGCTTATAAAGAAGCAATTGAGACAGGCTCGTTTGAGGGGAAGGGGGGATTACAGCTGTCAGAGGCATTTTAGCCCAAGGGAAGCACTCCATTTCCTCAAGCCACAAATTTCAAGCTGCGGGTCAACAATCTAATTGCGAAACCCAGCATCTTTAACAAACTAAAATAGAACAGAAAATATCCAAATGCCCTTTAAGTGGTAGAGCACTCTTTCCTGAAAGTTTTGGTTCGGTTTCTCTTAAATAAATCAGCAAGCCTGTTCAGTGGGCCACGACGTGAAATGTATTTCATACTGCAGGATGCTGATCAAAGTTTAAGAGTCAAGGTCTCAGGCATGGCCACTTCTGATGGCTCGGATCCTGGCTTCTGACATCCACCTGAGCCACAGTGAGTCGACCCTAACAGTGGTCCAACTCACTTCCAAGAGTGCCTGATCAAGGAGGTCTGAGGGCTGGATGCCTGACAGACCACCTAAAACTCAGGCCCCCTGCAGCCTCTATCCCCAGTCCCTCAGCCCAGAGTGACACCAGGCAACTTGCCAAGCCCCCCTGAACCAGACCTGAAGACACCTGCTTGCCCAGTTCTTTACGGGACTCTGTGCACACAGGCCTGCAGCCCCTGTCCATGCTTGTGACTCACAGCGGTGCCCCCGCATTGCCCAAAGCCCCCTGAGCAGCCTCCCCACAAGCCCAGGGCCCCACAGGCTGCTAGTCTATGGCTCCGCCAAGCAGGAAACTGAGGCCTGTCCCCAGCCACAGGTGCCATAAGGGGCGTTGATCCACTGCCCACTCTGCACACCCAGCCTTGCCGTGGCTAGACACTGGTGACCACCCTGGGCCTGGGAGGGCCAGGCCAGGGGGTGCAGAGCCAGCGAGCAAAACCCAGCTGGGGTTTTTACACAGGAAGGAAGAGCAAGCCGAGGTGGGGGAGGAGGCTGAAGGAGTGCGGAAACGACCGCAATGTCAGCACCCAGAGGCAGTCTGATGGGGAGGCCGGCCCCTCCCCACCCCTGCCACCCAGTTCTGACCTTTGTGCTCAGACAAAACAGCTAGTCCGGACCCTGGCCCTCACCATAGCCAGCCAGGGTGGGGGGCGGATTTCAGAGAGAGTGGGGGATGAGGGGGTGATTGACCACAAAGGCCCTCCCTGTATACCCCCCCAAAAAGTCCAGTTCTTTCGAGGTGGAAATATTATGTGGGCAGAGGGTATCAAAGGGGCAATCTGGGGGTGCACAGAGGAAAGGCATCTTGGGAACCCCAACCCTTCCCTTCCCTCGGCTCAAGCAAGCACCAGCCAGGCCTGCTGAGGAAAGCAGGGGTGGCACAGAACTGGCCTCATGCACGACTGCCAGGCAGGTGGGGAGGAGACGAGAAGGGAGCGCCAGGGTCAGGGTAGTACCCAGGGAGCAGGGGAACCTTACGTTACTGATCTGGTCCTGGGTCTTCTTGATTCTCTGGAGCTCGGGTGTGTCTGCCACCACGCTGAAGCCTTTGCCCTTGTTCTTCTCAAACTCCTCCTTGTAGCGTACCTGGAGGACCAAGGTGGTGGAGAGGGATTAGAGTCGAGGCAGGGGTAGCAGACAGGGCTCCAGCCTGCAGCAAACAGCCAGGAGAGACCCTGACCAGAAACCCCCTTGCAGTGACATCCACTCCCACCTCCCACCTCCAGGCAGAAACCTTGGCCAAAAAGTATCAGAACATTGATAAGAAACTATTAATATGTATTCATATTTGGTGTATCCCGAGTGCCAAGAGCTTTACATGAACTGTCATTTAAGTCTTGCTCTAGACTATTGTTAGTTCCATTTTACAGACAAGGAAACTTGAGCCACAGAGAGGGAAAGTCACCTGCCCAAGCTCACACAGCTTAGCAGCACAAATTCAGAGCTAACAGGATGAAACTTTCATCTGCCTGACTCCTGAACCTTCACCATGGCTCATCCTGCCTGACGGCGAGAGGAAGAAGGTTCTTTCCAGAGCTCCAAGGACTGCCCCAAGCCCTCACCCTGGCCAGGATGTGGTCCTACCCGCTGAGAGCCTGGGGGAGTTTCTGAGTGAGGGCTGTGCCAAGGGACAAAGTTGGTGCCCAGAAAGGAGGGCGCTAAGACAGACACTTGGAAGACTCAATCAATGAGCCTTTGACAGGCCCCGGTGGCTGCCCGGAGCCTGCCAGGCTGGCTTTTGAGGTCAGCACCACGGGAGGGGATGAAATGGGTGGGAGACAGACAGCACTTCAGGCTTCCAAGCGCCAAGAAAGACCCCTACCACCCCTTCCAATGCCCCCCTCTTCTGAGTATTCCATGGAAACTTGAGTACTAGAGGGACTTAAGTCAGACATTCAGAAAGGACTTCCCAAGCAGTAAAGGAACTGAAATATGAAAACTGTCCTCCCCTGAGGGTTTTGAAGAACAGAATGGAGGCTGGAAATGGCCCTGGGACAGGGATCTATCCCTCCGGCTTTCAGAGTCTTTACTGTCCACCTCGGCAGCAGCTGTTCCAAAGCCCGCCAGCTGCCTGGACTTCTTCCATACAGGCTGCACTGTCCTGGAGGCAGGTCAGCCCAGGACACAAGGCCTAGGACCTTGGGAATTTCCAGGCCGCTCCCAGGCATGGAGTCATCTGGCCTCAGGGCTGAGATGCACCGTGACCCGACTGACAACACGCACCTGTCGGTTGCTCTGCACCCCCCAGGGGCTGGGGTCCCTGTCTGTCTCCAGAGCCCTGGCTCACCCATCCAACAAGGGTTTCTTGTCCCTAAAAAGTTCCAGAACCTCCTTTGTTCTGACCCAGACTGAAATAAAGGCCTGAATGTGCTAGGTCCCCTCAGACTGGAAGTTAACACAGTGGGTTCAGGTACCAACCCACCCCAAGGGCCTAGAACTGCCCCACAGCAGCTTTTCCAAGAAGGTCTGGGTCAGCACAGCAACTCTTAGCGGTAGGAGTGGGTTGGTGGGGAGACCCTTCTGGAAGCAGGCATCAAGAAAGGTAAAGCACTGAGGGTCAAAAATGCATAGCTCCAGATGCAGAGGCCCCAGATCTAAGACCTCTGGCCTTGATTTCCTCACCTCTAAGAGGACTGTCCATAATGGAGAGGGGGCTTCCTACCACCAAGCAAGAGCAAAGAGCCCGAGGGAGTTGGTATGAACACAGGCTGTCTCCCACTTGCTGAGTGATCTTGGGCAACTGATTTAACTTCTTGGGCCTCAGTGTCCACATCTGTAAAATGGGGATCATGACACACCCATTCTAATCAAAGATACAGGTGGCTTTAGAGCAACAAATACATATATGAAGCACACGGCAGGGTTCAATGTGCAAGGATAAGTGTTAAGTGTAGAGGTGCTTTGTCAAGTGCTGAACAAACGTCAGTCCCTGACTCCTTCCTCCACTTCCTGGCCCTCTGGAGGGTCTGGCCCCTAATCCAGGGGAATAATTGTCACGGCAACACTACAATGACATCAGCTGGTTCCCAGGATCAGGAACTGCCTCTCCCTCCCTGCTGGGGAAGGATAATTATTTCACTCCTGGCACAGGCAGCCCAGAGAGGGCGGGGCTGGAAAGAGCAGGGGGCAAGAAAGGATGGAGGCCTGTGCTCAGCACTGCTTTGCTACGTGTTCCTGGGCAAGTTGTTCCCCCTCTCTGGATCTCCTGAGAGTGGCCAGCCAGCTGATCAATAACAGTCCTCCTGGTTCTGGAGTTTCTGACCATATTTAAGCACCTGCCCCTGACTATGGAGAATCAAGGTGGGGAAGATTCTCTGGCCATCTGGAGCTGGAGTAGGTGGCAGAGGTAAATGTCAAGGACCCAGAAGTCTGGGGAGGGCCCCATGTAGAACCTCGCTCATCACCCAAGCCGGAGGGCTTGCCCCGCTCTGGGATGGCTCACCAGGATGTGACAGGGGGCTCTGAGCGGGAAAGTGACCTGCCCAAGATCACTCAACCTGCCTTGTTGGTACATCAGGATGCAACTCAGGAGTCCTGTCTGAATGCTGCCTGCCTCCCACCCTGGACACTCCCAAAGTAGAGAGGGGAGTGATGCCTGAGGCCCCTCAGGCCTGAACAACCAGGGCCTAAGAAATTCTACTTTTCATATATAGATTTATTAATTATTCTCCCAGATTCTAGCTTGTTCATCACTTACCATAGCAAACAGTAGGTACCAACAAAGTTTTGTTAGGTAAATGATGAATGAATTGAATGCAGAAATAAAATCTCCAAACAGGCAGCATAAGTTGAAAAACAACTACCTTGCTGACCCAACATAAGAGGAAAGATCACAACTTAAAAATATATATATTGAAAAAAATGATACCAACAATTTCTACTTATTATGTACCTACCATGTGCTGACCCACATACTATGTAACCCACCCACTTCTAACAAAAAAGAAATTGTTTTAAGAGTAAACACACACAGATGGGGAGGAGAGCTAATGAAAAAGGTCAGTTCTGGAAGCAGTCATCAAAAGGCCTAATATTCCTCAGCTTGATCGTATCCAAGTTCCAGCTTCTCTCCTTTCCAGGAGAATGGTAATAGTGAACATTTACGGAGTGCTGACTGTATGCCAGGAACTGTCCTAAATACCTAATGTATACTAACCTAATATATCACAATAACCTTTGGAGAGAAGTGATTCGTACTTTACAGATAAAAGCACTAAGGTTCAGAGAGGTTAAATAACTGGTCCAAGGTCACTGAACTACTGAGGACAGACCCAGGATTTGGCCTTCAACTGGCTCAGGTATGAGTGACAGGTATGCTGCCTACCCTGCAGGTTATAACAGTCAAGGTACGAGAGTGGGAACTTTGCACACAGCAGGGCAAGGCACAGGACTTTGCTACAATCTCCCGTCCCCTGTGGTACGTGCCCCATGGCATTTCCCAAGCACAGCACCAAGGATGATGAGGGTAAAATTCAAGAGACCTTCTGCTTTCACTTTTGTCTGAGCTCAGAGGGCCACACAGACAGCTCCAGCTCAGCCCCACCCCAAAGCTGCTGCCTCCGCTAGTCCCGGGGCTGGGGGTGGGAGAGCTGCCCTCTGCGGGTAGGGGGTGGAGGGCTGCTAGGCCCTCATCACCAGGGCTCTGCCTCAGCCAGGCCTGGACGGGCCCACCCAGAGGGTCATTTCTGGTCAGCCCTGTGGTTATCCGCCCCCACAAGGGAGGCTCCAGGTGTCCCAGACACCGAAAGTACCACTTTGGGAACCAATCTAGAAATAGGAAAACGAAGTTGAAATAGCACAGGCAACTTTCCAGAGACAGAAGAGACACAGACACCAACGCAGGCCCAGAAAGGGGCCTGGAAGGAGACAGGGGCTGACCCCCGGCGGGTGGGGCGGGCTAGGTAGGGAGGCTCCCGCTTCCCTTCCCACTTCCCTTCCCGCCACACCAGGCGGCCCAGCCCGCACGACCCACCCTGCCCCCACAGGAGCCACAGGAACCAGAACTGTCACGGCCCACCGCCCCCAGCCAAGCCCACTCAGCCCTTCCAAGCCTCAGAACCTCGGGCCCAGCCCTCAACATCTAGGCAACTGGGCTTTCTGTCCCCATCTTACCAGGAAAGAAAAGAACACTGAGGCAAAGGGGTGAGACTGAGACCACACAGCCCGGGGAAGCAGGAGACAGAACCAGACTTGCAAAGAGGACAGGACCCCTCTTCACCCTCTGCCTATCCCAGCCCCGAGCCCCAGCCCTCAAGAGCCCAACTGCAGGAGATTAGAGCAGTGGTCTCAATGCAAAGCCTCAGCTCACACCCCTCACAGCAGCTCCTCACCTCCCTCTCTACCCCACAGCCTGGCTCTAAGCCGCTCAGAGCAGGTCTGCAGGACCAAAAGCCCTCATCAGAATTGCCAGGGCTGCCCAAGTGCAACTCCCTGGGCCTGGCCCAGAAGTGGCAACCAAAACCCCCTTGGGTGGGGCCGAGGACTCTGCATTCTAAACGCCACCCTCATCCCCTGCACCATCCCCCTGGTGGCCGAGAGCAAAGGGCCTGACTTCTGTCAGGGAGCTGGCTCTGCATGGCCTCTAACCTGTGTCCCCATCTGTAGCAAGGGGACAAGACTCCCTCCATCATCAAGGTGGTTGTGACGACTGAATGAGGTCAGGCCCGGCCCCCTGTGATGACCCATTAAGAGTGACTGGCCTTCTCATGACCTCCCCACCCTCCCAAGAATCAGGAACCCCGGAGGACAGGCAGTGGGCCAGGCCCCTGGAAGACAGGGTGGGTCTGGAGGTGGGCAGGGGGTGCCTCCTCCTACAGACCCCGCCCCTCAGGGATTGAGTTCCACAGGCAAAAAGAGCTGCAGTCCAGCTTTTGTGGGACAGACAAAGGCTAAGGGAATTAGCAGGGTTTGAATTTCTCCTCCTGAGAGTAGGTGTGTGTGTGGGGTGTATGGGTCCCTTGCTTCTGCCTGAGTGTGTACACACACTCCTCTCACGCTGTCACCCCACAATGCTCTGACCTGCTCTCCCCATGAAGCCCCTTCTCCCCGGGATGGGGAGTCCCCAGGGCGGTTGTCAGGGCCTGACCAGGGCATGCCCTATGCAGATCAGGCCCAGGCCCAAGTGCCATCTCAAGCCTTCTTCCTGCCAGCTGAGCCACCCAGCCCTCCTCAGTCAGCTGGGCTCTGGTACCCACATTAGCTCCCACAGTGACTGCGGCTTTCATACCACAACAGTGGCGGAGCCTGGGCTGGTAGATGTGAGCTGCGCCAAGAGCCAAATTAGCTTCCCCTACCTGCCCCCAGGTGGCTCAGTGGTAGAGAATCTGCCAGTGTAGGAGATGCAGGAGATGTGGATTCCATCCCAGGGGTCAGGAAAATCCCTTGGAGAAAAAAATGGCAACCCAGTCCAGCATTCTTGCCTAAGAAAACCCACAGACAGAGGAGCCTGGCAGGCTACAGTCCATGGGGTCGCAGAGTCAGACACGACTTAGCACGCATGCACCTGCTCTCCCATCACGGTGGGATACACGGGAGGCCTGAACCCCTGGCCTCACAGGGCTGCACAAGGTCAAGGTCACTGTACTTGGAAGTAAAAAAAACAAAGCCTGGATCCTGAAAGCTCACTGAGAGTGCGTGTCAACAGGCAAAGTCCAGTGCCTCTCAGAGCCTTGGTTCTCTGTCTCTGACGCCTGGAGTCAAGTCAAGGATAAATGAGGTGAAGTAACTGAAATGTTTGCTAACCTATAAAAGTTCTCACCAACAGGAGGAACTATCATGTTTATTTTCAAAGTAGAGATAGTTCTCCTTAGGGAGTTGGGTGGAAAACTGGAAAGAATACAAGTCTCAGACAAACCGGCATTTAAAGTCATTAGCACCTATTTCCTCTTCCGTAAAGTGAGAGGGATCCTGCCAACTGCACAGAACTATTGTGAGGCGTGAACGCTAACACATCCAGAACACCAAGCACTCCATACGTTAGCTACTAATACAGTTATTACCACTACTGCTACTTGTATGATTTCAGCAAGCCCCTTACTGTCTCTGAGCCTCAGTTTCCCCATCTGTACAATGGGAAAACAGCACCTTCCTTGCAGGTTGCTGGGAGGATTAAAGGAGAGAATGCATGTTAAGCCTTTGCCATTCCAGGGCTAGTTCTCCTTCATGTGACCAAATGGGAGACCAGGAGCCAGAGAATTCACATCAAGATCAGGCAGCAAGAGCCCCACCTGGAGTGATCAGGAGGGATCCCCCCTGAGGCCCAGGTGGATCCTCCAAGACATTTTCCTGGCCCTGGGCACCCTGCCCACTTGGTAACATCCCCCAAGAGGTCTTTGCTAAAGCCCTGCCCTGTCCCACCCTACAGTCCGGGCCAGGTTTGTCCTGGAATCTCTCTCAGACCCCCAGTCAGGGTAAGTCATTCTGATCGAAAGGTTCTGGACCTTTTGCTTATTCCTCAGTGACCCCTAAAGCCCCAGCTCTGTCCCTGGTGCAGGAGCCCCGTCTCCTCCCCTACTGCAGTGGCAAGCAGGGCTCCCCCTGAGGAGGGGCGCAGGAAAATCAGGCCAAGGAGACGTGGGCAGGACAGGCCCCTGGGGCAAGGCTCCCTTAGCAGCCTGCCCTAGGACAGGTAGAGGAGGGCTGGGAACATGCCTAGAGGATAGACTGTGTAACTTCACTCTCCCTGGTCAGGGAATGATCAAACGTGTCCCCTGCAGTGGAAGGGCTGAGTCTTAACCACTGGACAGCCACCCCAAGGACCTTCCTTTGAGGATGGGTGTGAAAAGACAGGAGGGAGAGGGGACCAGCTTCCTGGAGGAGGTGGGCTTTAGGGGCCTCCCACAAAATTCCTGATGCAGAAAGAATCTGAAACCCACACCCCTCCAACCCACTTTAGGTAGGGGGTGGATGGGCATACTCTCGCCCACTTTACATTTCCTGATCAAGTCAGAAAATGTAAAGTAACTGGGGGTGGGGGCAGGGAGACTAGGCAAGTGCTTGGATTTCAGCACCTTGCTGAGTAACCACAGAAGGAAGGAGCTCTTGCCAAATCCAGGGGTGGCCCCGCCCCACCCAGGTCAGGCCCCAGCTCTAGCCCCACTCCCTCACCTGACTCTGCAGCTCACTCTGTTGCTTGAGGCGGAGGTTTTCCGGGGTGTCAGCCACCATGGTGAAGGACTGCTTGGGGTAGTGTCTGCAGGACAGAAAACAACACAGTAGGGGTTCATTCTAGGTGAGAGGCTGGGAACTTCTGGGCTTTTCACCCCCTTATCCTTGGGTGGTCCCTACCCCAGCATCAGGACCATGGTGCCCACCACCCATGGCTGCAGGGAGGCAAGTGTTTCTCACTCAGCCTGGGCTGAACTGGGAAGTTACATCAGGTCTGAATGGTGGCCACCAAGAACTCCACAGGAGGCCATGGAGATTCTCTAAGAGTTTCAGATCACCCAAATAATCCATGTCTACTGCACAGGGAGGTCAAGGGGGCCAGGCACTCAGGAGGGGAGAAGATGCTCACGGGCTCAGGACAAGGCTTTCAGCTGAGACCAGAAATGGAGACCAATGAAGCAGACGAAAGGTGGGAGGGAGACAGAGACAGAAGGGGAAAGGGACATGCAGACGCAGGGGGGCTTTCTGGAAAAGGCAGTGAGAGAGAAAAGAGGCACCAGTGTTTCAAAGGGCAAACAGGGTCCAACTTAACCAGAGAACAGATGAGAGATCGCTTGAGGCCAGAGAAGTCCCCATGTGACAGATAACAACACTGTAACCACGGCTGATGTTCCCTGTGCTGAGGGTGTCCATGCCCTAGTTCACCAAATTCCTAAAATCACCCTATTGTCTCCCTTTGACAGATGGGAGAGAGCAGCTTGGAAAGGTTAAACAGTGTGGCCAAGGCACGGGGCTAGTGGAGGCATCCAGATTTGTTCCCAAACCATGTCTCAGGACCCAGCATCCTGAACCCAAACCTTCCAACCTCCAGACACAGGCCAGCCCAGGGTCCTATCCCCCAGAAGGCCTGGCTTGGAGGTGGCAGTAGCCAGGGCAGCCCTCAGAGCCAAGCCTGCCAGGACCTCCAGGGCCATCTAGTCCAAACCCCTCATTTCCTCGAGAAGAGGCTGTGTGCTGGTGCCGGGCACTTAGCAGACTTCATGATTATTTATCACATCAGTTGACTGTCTTTTCTCCACTAGTTCTCTGAGGTAAGAGGGTTCTCAGTGTTTTTTCTTCACTGACTTATCCCCAAACAGAAATCTGGTGTTCAGTAAATTTTTGTTGAATAAACAAATGTCCTACACGGGCTGTTGAAGCTGAGCCAGGATTAGAACTCAGGTCTCCTCCATCGCCACCCCTCTGGGTCCCTAGAAAACTAGCTAGAGAGGCAGCCCTGAGTCACTATGGTCTGTGTGCAGGTGCTGGTATGCGAAAGGGCTGGGGGTCCACAGGGGCCCCAATGATTTCAGGGACTGGCGGGTGGCTTCTCCAAGCAGGAGCCAAGGGCGGGCCACTCTCAGCCCTGGCTGACCACGCCTCACCTCAACTGTGACCACGGCCTGGTGCCCAACTCACAGGCTATCCCCAGGTAAGAGACGGATCGCCCGCTTCCAGCCACCCAGGTTGGCTGATGTGCTGTGGAACTGGTCACCAGCAGCCCTCCTACCTCTGTGGGTTTCATCAAGCCTGGCATGTTCTCCAGCCGCCTGCCCCCATCCTGAGCCAAAGCTATCAGTAATCACACAACTTCCCCGTGTCAAGGGCAGGACTCAGGTGCTAGAGAACCCAACTAAATGGGAGAGGAGCAGTGGCTAGAAGGAGCCCAGCCCTGCCACTGCCTTGCGGGGTGACTCGGGCGAATCTTTTCTTCCCTGTGAGCTGTTTCACCATCTTGGACCTAGAATCACAGCAAGGTGATTTCACCTGTGCCCCATTCTACCAGGCAGATCCAGGTGAAATGCCCCAACTCCTAGCCTCCACTGCCCACCTGAGTCCTTCCTCCCAGATCAGCCCAGCCCGTGGCTCCCTGAGCAGTGGGAAGAGTGAAAGAAGAGACTGTTGCTGCTGCTGCTGCTGCTAAATCACTTCAATCGTGTCCAATTCTGTGTGACCCCATAGATGACAGCCCACCAGGCTCCCCTGTCCCTGGGATTCTCCAGGCAAGAACACTGGAGTGGGTTGCCATTTCCTTCTCCAGCGCATGAAAGTGAAAAGTGAAAGTGAAGTCGCTCAGTCGTGTCTGACTCGTAGCGACCCCATGGACTGCAGCCTACCAGGCTCCCCTGTCCATGGGATTTTCCAGGCAAGAGTACTGGAGTGGGATGCCATTGCCTTCTCCAGAGAAGAGACTAAAAAAAGCAAATACAGGTGCCTGCAGCTGGCAGCAGAAGTCTTCCATGGATGAAGGTGGGGCTAAGGCTGTAGACCCAGTCCCAGGTTTGGCCCAGCTCCACGAAGCCAGGGCCACCCACAGTGGAGAAGCTCCATTCAAAATTCCTGAGTTCCAGGGGAAGGGAGGATCAACTGGGAATCTGTTCCCAGAGCACAGAAGGAGAACAGCAGGAGGGATCTAAGTAAGATCTCTAGCAGGACTGGCAAGAGATCTGAGGTCAACTGAGAGAGGCTTTGGAGAGGACTCTCCCACCAAATCAGAGCCATTATGATAGCATCAAGGGCTGGTGGTGTCGTGAGGAGAGTGTCTGTAAGTGGAGGCTCATGAGCATAGGAGGGAGGTCAGGTCCAGAAGCAGGGGGCTGGAGAAGACCTTCAGGGTGGCTCTGGCCCAGAACTTGAAGAGTCAGTTCAAAGAAGATGGTGTAATTATCATTTGATGGGAAAGCATTTGTCTGGCAGGCTCAGAAAACACATATGCACAGGAGCCAGTCTGCCAGCCTGCAGTTTCCCATTTGCCTGAAGGTACAGGGTTAAAATGGGAGTGCCGGGTCCAGTGGTCCAAGGTCAGCCAGACACAGACACCTGCCGTGCCCCCACTCTGCAATTCTGCGGCTCCTGAACGTTCTGCTATTCCTCACATGTGGTGAATATATAGACAGGCCTCTGCAATGCTCATCTCCTAGATGCCAAGGCCAGCAGGTCCACATTCACACATCTACAGTCCACCAGAGGCTCTCAGGAGACCCCCCACCATGCAGCGGGAGTCTGCATGGATGGGGCTGGCAGATATTTCATTCTCTCTTGGGAGCCACCATGACCCCAAGATCTCAGCGCCCCCACCTGGGGCCAGAACACTAATCCCATCAGAAGGGAAGGGGGAACCAGCCTGGATGTCGTCAACTCAGCTCAGTCTGGAAGGAGGAGGGGGATTTTAAGCATCAGATTAAGATAGATTAAAGGGGGGCTCTGGAGCCACCGATCTCTTACCCCTGCCTCCTAAACCCCAACCCCAGGTCAGAAAAAGGCAGGCAGACATAAGCATGGGCTATATTCCTCTTGCTGGGTCAACCCTGTCCCCTCCCACAGCCCCCAACCCTGGCGAGACAACTCTGCCTTTCCTGTCCCCTGCTCACTGCGCTTCGGGTTCCCATGGCAACCTCATCCTCAGCTCCAGGCAGCAGAGCGGCTGAGAGCAGGCAGACAGAGCGAGTCTGTGGGGGTGGGGGAAGAGACACAGACAGCCAGGGTATCCTCAACTGCAGAGGAACCCGTGAGGGCAAAACTGGGAGGCTGTGTCTGCAGGATACTTGTAGACAGTTCAGATGAGGAAGACGTGAGCCCCAGATTTGTTTTCAGGGCAGGACCCAAGAAGGCCAGGGCTGTGCCCCTCCCCCACCAGCACGACTGTCTTCAAGAGGGCTACAACTGATGTGACCTCCTCCCAGAAACAATTAATTGCTGGGGATTCTACCTTTTCCCTCCCTCTCCATCTTCAGATTGAAGCTCCGCCACCCTCCCTCATTACTACCCTCAGATCCCAGTCGAGATGAATGGAAATATGTGTATCCCAATGTAGGCGCTAGGGCAGAAGAGAGGTCCCCCACCCCAGCTAGTGACCCCACTGGTACCGCAGCCCCAACAACAGCCTGGGCCCACACAATGAGAGAATGAGGGGCCAGGGTGGGGAGAACCAGGCCTCCCAACCCTGGCCTGGAGCTGGGTCCAGAGCACAGCTGTTCTTTGTCCCTTCTGTGGGCCAGCCTGCACCCGGCCCCTTGTTAATCATTCCCAGTGGCAGGCCCTCTGCTGATGTCCCTCCCCACCCTCGATGGCAGTATCAGCTGCTCTGGGAAAGAGAGGGACGGAGACAGCCCACTAGGACAGGAAGCCTGGGGGTGGAGGATGCAGGGGAAGGGATCTAGCATTCAGGAGGGCAAGAACAGAGTTGAGCAAGATAAGCAGGCACCTGGCAGCAGCCCAGGCCTCTGGGAGAAGTCAGAGTCATGTAAAGTTACTTCAGGATACATTGTATCCTATGCACATTCTCCCCTGAAACCTGCCACAAGGCTTTGGGCGAGAAAAGGCAGGCATTATCCCTGTGCCCATTTGACAGATAAAGAGGCTGAGACTCAGTGTCAAGGACAGAGATCTGGCCCAATGCACTCTCCCCCATTCCACACATGTCTGGACAGCTAAGGGCAGATTGACTTCCCTCCCCCAGGTGAACACCAGCCTACTCCTAGTTCTGGGGAAAGAAATGCTTGGTTGGGTGGGTGGAGAACTTCCTCTTTTAAAGCCAACCAGTTTCCAACCATGGCTATTCTAAGACAACCGTCTGGGGTCTCTCAGCCACCCCCAGCACCTACTCCTTCTGACATTTCTAAAGCAGGTTCAGACAGTGACCTCGGGGCGGGGGGCAGTGCAGAAGTGGGGGCTCCCCCAGAGGACCTCTGAGTCCCCTTCCTGCTTGAAGGGACTGCAGGGCTCCTGCAACGGGCTTACTGATGACAGGGATCGCTTGGAGGGCAAAGCCCTGTCCCTAGTCCCACTATCAGCCGCGTTCCAGACACAGAACAAGAATAGACCAGTATCCTGGAAGCCCAGTACCCGCTTTCGACAGGCAGCCTTGCCCCTTTCAGCCTTGGATCCCTTCAAAAGCCACAGCTTTTTGTTCAAGGAGGAACAAAAATACAGCAAAAAAGCAACAACGAGCCTTTGGTTTCGCCAAAAGGGGAAAAAAAAAAAAAAAAAAGAAAAACAACCCACAGCCCTGACATCCTGCCTGTGGAAGGAGCTACTGATCCCCCTGCTGGGAACACTGCCCTTGGGCAGTCAGGGAGGACTCCCCTCTAACCCTGTTTTTCACCAGTCCCCCAGGCCTAAGGGGCCAAACGGTGGGGACAGGAAACAACAAAGAGGCATTGTCTGACCAGAGGAAAAAATGAGCAGCTGGAAAGATCAAGGCTAGACAAGAAGAAGAACTGACCAGCCCTCAGGGGTTGTAGATAAAATGAAAAATCAAAATCGATGGCAATACACAAAGAGAAATGATCATGTCTAGTCAGGAAAGGCATGGAAACACTGGGTTTCAGTTTCCTCATCCATAAAATGGGCTGTTCGGAAGCAAAGTGATCCCTGAGGTTTCCTGAGGCCCTGACGTCTCAGTGTAAGGAGCTGGAAGGTGAGAGTGAGGTGGGGGCTGCCTAGAGGTTACTATGTGTGCCCCTTTGGACTCCCTGCCCCCCTAAACATAGCATACACACCCCTTCCTACTCCCTTCTCCTGATCTCATTTTTCCCAGTCAGAGGCAGAGAATTCTGGGGAGGCAGGAGAGCCCCAGACCCCGGTCCTGGATGTGCCTGCCACTGCCCCATCCCCAGTTAACTAGACTCCAGAGATACTTCAAGCCCCACCAGCACAAGTCCCACCTCACCCCCGAGGCCTAGGGAAAGGACCACAGTCTCTCGTTCCCTAGAACCAGGGACACCTCCACCCTCCTCAGCCCCTGAGCCCACAGCTCAAAGCAACTGAAGGACAGGCCCAGAAAGATACAACTGAGCATTCCTCTTTCTTCCCCAGCCCCAGTCCACTTAACACCCCAGAAGCTGGTCCCCCAGGCCTGCAACTGCCTCAGGTTGGCAGCCTCCATTGATTCATGGGCTCCAAGGAGGAAGAACAGGAACATTCCTCCCCACCCCCAACCAGCCCCACCCCACCCAGCCTCACCCCGACCTCCAGGCTCTTCAATTATTTGCCTGGAGACAAGACAAAGGACCAGGTTTGTAATTGTGACCAGATTTGCCCCACTTTCAGAAAAAGTAGTTTACAAAACAAATCATCGAGGGCATAAATTGAGGGCATATATATTCCTCTAACCAATGGAACAGGCTCACCTCACCTACCTAGATGCTTCGAGAAAGAATTATACAAACACAGGCATGCTTCCCTCTACCTTGCCATAGCAGTGTTGGGTGCCAATGGCCTGGAAGTATGAACACAAACGCGGCCTATTCAGTCCAATTCCCTGGCGCTTACCCCTGGCCCCATAGCCGGCGGCGTGTGTCTGGATATCCAGAGGCACGTGTGTGAATGCAAAGCCTTGGGGGTCCACTACCACCCAGAAGGCCGGCTGCGGGCTCTGGCCTGTGTTCTCTCCCCAGCCTCACCCCAGACAAGTCTGGTGCAAAGAGAGAATACAAGAGGCCTTTCTGCTGCCTTCAGTCACTTTCCAGAACTTAAATCTCAGTCTTCAGAACCCACCAGGGAGAAACAGACAGTGTTCTTTCTCTTGCCCAACTCCTGCAAGATCCTGGCTCAGGGACTAACCAGAGAACGCAGAGGCCCCCCTGCACACCAACTCGAATACACCCTCCCTAGGTGGGCTCACTCCCTAGCAAAGGGCCTGGGGCCAGGAGTGATCACTTGTCCCTCTGGGTCTTGAGCAGGAAGTACTGAAAAGCCAGGCCTGAGCGTCACACAGCAAGGCCAGGCTGGGAACTGGGGCACAGCTATAGCCTAGAAATCCCGAGACTGGGGAACCTGAATGTCACGGGTGGATGGGGTCAGAGGCAGGAAGAAAACAGGAAGGGATGAGAGTGAACACTCAGCACAGTGCCTGGCACAGCACAGTTGTTCAGTAAAACTGGTCTAGGCTCCAGCATCCCTAGGTGGGAATTTTGAACCACGGGATAACTGAGGACCAGACAAGTCCAGAGTGTGCCCAAAACAAGCTGGGCCTGCATCTGAGATACCCCAGAATCCCTTGTCTGGCTCACTGGCACAGCCCAGCCACTCAGCAGACTCTGGCTTAAGGGAGTGTGGCTGCCTCAGGCAAGGTGCTGCCAGAGTTCCCAAGAAACACAGCTGGGTCACAAATTCCCCAAGTCTTTGGCCCCTCCTCCTGGGTCCTTCCCAGGTAACAACCCAGCTAGATCAAAGGTCAGCTGGGCAGGAAGAATAAGAGCTGTGAAGGCTGGGGGAACAGAGAGGGATCAACCTGCTGTTCTGGCTGGAGGCCAGGAGAGGCAGGAGAATTTCACCCTGGGCAGGTGGGAAGCAGCATCTGGGAGGGGTGTGTCATCTTCTGCCTTCCCTGGAGCCCCCCAAGCCCTACAGGAGCTCCCCACCCCTACTGGCTGCAGCCTCCTAGAAGAGGGTGAAAAAAGTAAGCTGGGACTTTTTGGTACTAGGCTGAGAACACACAGAGAAAACAAGGACAAGCCTGATTTCTTCCTCCAACTCCCAGAGCTCACTGAATTCTAGGCTACCAGAGTCTCCGGAAGAGACAGAAGACGCCTCAGTCCCTGCTGCCCACTGAGTTCCTCCGCCAGACTCCTGCCTTGAGGAGCAGAGGCTCAGAAGCTGCCCCCAAAGGAGTCTCGTGCCCAGAAACTAGCCTGAAGTGGGCCAGCAATCAAGGGGTTAACCGCCCCAGCCTCTGGCTTTGCCGCACCCCACCCCACTCCCCAACAGAGGGAGGAAGTGGCAGAGAATCAGGGCTTGTGTGAGCCTTTAAGAATTTGAAGAATGTCCCATTTCCCTTGGGGGGAGGATGGGAGGGGTCGGCAGAGGAAAGAGGACCAGTAGAGCTAATAGAGAAGGGGCAGCTGAAGGAGGAGCCAGGACCTAGCTGTGACCCTCTCTCTAGCCCAGGCAGTCTCCCCAGCGTCCCAGTCCCTCCCAGAAGGGAGGAGGTTCATGGTGCTTCTTGGGCTTGAGATTTTATCGGTTTTCCCAGCACCTGGCACAGGTTGGCATCTAGCAACCGGCAGGCAGTAAGTGCCTGATGCAGGCTCCAGCCAAGGAGATGAGGCTGTAGTGTGAGCAGGGAGGGGAAGACAGGAAGGGGGAGTTGTTGTTCAGTTGCTAAGTCATGTCCGCTTCCTTGTCCTTCACTATCTCCCGGAAGGGGGAGACAGCCATTCAAAGGGGTTTAAGACCCCAACTCCTTTTAGACAAATCCCAAAGCTCCCCTCCTATGTGAACTTCAGCTGTACAAAGCCTCCAGGCTGAGAATTTAAAAAGGTAAAAAACAAAAAAAGGACTCGGACGTCCCTGGTGGTCCAGTAGCTAAGACTCTGTGCTCCCAATGCATGTGTCTCGGGGTTCAAGCCCTGGTCAGGGAACTAGATCCCACATGCCACAACCAAAGAGTTCACGTGCCACAACTAAAGATTCTGCATGCCACAACTAAGACCCAGCATAGCCAAATAAATAAATACAGAAATAGTTCTTTTATAAAGGGACTCAAGTCAGATCCTAAATTTTTTTGAATGCTGACCTTGCCGCCTACTTAAGTGACTTGACCTTCCAAAGCCCGCCACAGAGCAGCAAGGCTGTGAAGTCCTACGTGAGCCCAGGCCTGCACATGATCAACCCTAAGGCACTGCATTCTCTGAAACTGCATGGGAGGGGACAGGGTGTCTCCCTAGGATGGGAGACCCCACCTCGACCCACCTCTCCACAGCAGGCCAGAGCAAACTCACACTGGAAAAGACACAAAGTTCTCTGCCTCCCTCAGCAGGCAGCGAAGAGCTCTGCCTAGGGTCAGGCCACACCCTTCATGCTGCTCCCCAGTCTCAAGAAATGACAGTCAGGGGGCCCCCAGGCCCAGGGCCTAGATTCTCTGGTAGACAGGGCAGGGGAGAGGTGACAAGTCAGCTGCCGTCACAGTGAGAATGTGGAAGGTAACTCGGAGAACACAACAGGCCAGAAACAGGATCTTTTCTTGAAAGACCACGTGGATCCCTCCCTTGCAGCAGAGTGCGGTGGAGAGAATAAGCTAGCTATACAGGGACTTAACCAGGCTCTCGCTAGTCATTCATCTTGGGAAAGTCCCTTCCCTTCCTCAAACCTCAGTTTCCTGCTCTGTAAACTGGGCATATTAACAGTCCTGACTATCATCCAGCCGTGGTAAAGAAGACTCAACACAGTTAAAACGTGTGGAGCAGAGTGTGGAAATGCTGGGCCCTGCCACCTTGTGGGTATCAGAACAGAAGGAAGCTCTGAAAGTGAAAGTGAAGTCGCTCAGTCGTGTCCGACTCTCTGCAATCCCATGGACTGTAGCCCGCCAGGCTCCTCTGTCCATGGGATTTTCCAGGCAAGACTACTGGAGTGGGCTGCTATTTCCTTCTCCAGGGGATCTTCCTGACCCAGGGATAGAACCCAGGTCTCCTGCACTGCAGACAGGCGCTTTACCATCTGAGCCACCAGGGAAGCCCTAAGTGCCCGCCCAACAGCCCCTGCCCGAGGCGGACTCACGCGTTGCAGTAGGGCTTCTTCTCGTAGCCCTTGTAGTTCTTCATGTTGAGGGTCATCTTGCAGGTCTCGCAGTGGAAGCATGCTTTATGCCAGAACTGGGGGCAGAGGCAGAGGGAGGACACCGTCAGATAAGGAGGATTTAGGAAGGGGGATCAAGCCCCAGGAAGGAGCATTCCTCTCTGGGACTGGAACAGACACCACCACCCCACCCCCCCATAGAAGTGAGCCAAGGACATCTCAGGTCACGGGCTCCAACAGCTGATGACACCTTCCTCTGTCCCACTGATCCTGTCTGCAGGGGAAGAAGGGCAGCCCCCAGAGTGAGTGGGGAAAAACTACCCCCCTGCACCCCCCCCCCAAGACTGGCTTCACCTCCCCCAGACCACTCCTGCAGCCTGCCTGCCTGAGGAGGAGAAGCCTCATTGCTTATGCAAAGCTGCACCAGGCGTTGCTAAGAAGCCGCTGCTGCTGAACATTGAGGTGCAGCGCCTCAGCCTAGACAAGGTCTAGGGGGACAGGAGGGCCCAGCCCCCATGCACCCAGGCCTTCCCAGATCCCACACCAGACACACGTGGGCCTGGGCAAGGCGCCAGCCCCAATGCCTCCTCTTCTTGAGGGACCCCTGCCCAGAGTATGGGTGAGTGCCCCAGGCTCTAGCCAGTACATCCACACCACTTCCCTCCCTCCCCTCACCCCTCTCCCATCCCTCAGCTGGTCTCATCCCTCAGGGGGCCTCCCTCGGAGGCAATAGAGCTTTGCTTGGAGGTGGATCCCCCACCTGCATAGTGGGCATCACAGCCCCACCTTGGCTAGCTGGGTGACCTCGGTCAGGACCCACACCTCTGAGCCACTTCTGTGTCTGCAGAATGGAAACCTTAATACCCATCTCTTTTGGGACTGTTGAGGTTTAAATGAAAAATCACACAAAATAAATAAATAAATGAAAAATCACCTATAAAACCTTCAGCACAGCACCCGGCAGCTCTAAGTACTCAAATGCCAGGTGCTGGGTGTGGCAGGGGTGACCCTCAGCTGAGGGGGCTGGGCAGGAGGTGTGTGAGTGCTGGGGTGCAGGCGGGGCTCTACTGTGCCCAGTCACAGCTAGAAGACCTGTGAGTGAGACTGAGTGACCAGAAACACCCCAGCAAAGGCCAGGGACCCAGAACAGAGCGAGGATCAATCCAGGGCCGCCAAGGGAGGGGAATAGCGTCCAAGACCACGAGGGCAAGGGAAGTGATGTAACAGAGGTGACCCCATCCCGAGAAATGCTGAAGCTCGAGAAAATCCCGGCAGATGAGAGACTCACCCCCGGCACCTGGCAACCCAGGACGAGGCCCGGTGATAGCACCTACCAGGAGCCCAGCTTCCAGGGCCCCAGAATCTGGGCTGCTGGGGTGACCCAGCTGGCCTTTCCCTGCCCCCTTTCCCAGGAGCCAAGGGACATCCTCCTGATTCCTCAGAGAACGAGGCCAGAAGCCAGGGAAGGGCATGGGGAGACTTTCAAGGTACCCAGCAAACACCTGGTTTTTGGCCACCTATCAAGAAATTCCCCCGAGGTAGTGCTTTTCAAATGTAATTCCCAGCCAAGAGGTGCTTCTGGGCCACTTAGGAGAAAGGGACAGAAAAAAAGGTTAAGAGGTTGGGATACCACCTCCCTAACCCTGGCCTGTGTTGACCAGAGCCCACAGGGTAATTGTGTGTGTGTGTGTGGGGGGGGGGGGGGAGTCACCTTCTAATAGGGTACTTTTCCTATCAAGGAGGCCCAAAGGCCTCTTCAGGAGTGGAATAGTGACCAAAGGAGCAGGAGAACCGCTCTTTGGGAAGAAGGCCAGGGGAAGTCTGGAAGCAAAGAGGAGGCTGGTGAAGCTGGGCTCCCAACCCAACCTGGGCTGATGCCACAGCCCACGGGAAACCTAGAACAGAGTGATCCCTGCCCCCCACCAGCCTCCCGCAATGCCTGGGAGGTGCTGGCAGAGTGCCCCAGCTCTGTCACCAACCAGTCTGCTGGCCTCTGCCTGCTTAGCCGCACATGCCCCTGCCTGGGCCCCCGCCTCCCCCCACCCCCGCAGGGGCCTGCCAGGAAAAACATTCTCTGGAATCCAGACCATGACCCACTTTCACACACACATAGGCAGGAATCTGCACTGTCCTGGGCCTGGGGACCTCCAAAGGTGCCCCCCTGATTGACTTGGGGGAGACAAAGGGAGAGACGCAGACACGTGCACCCTAGCTCACAGCCAGGTACCCACCCTGGAGCCAAGCCCCTTGGGAAGGGGGCAGAGTATACCAACCAGGCTAGGGTACAGGGCCCGCAGCCAATCCAGGGGTTCTCCAAGGCACCCCTGCCACCAGCTACCACTGGAAGGAAGCGGAGCCCCATACAAGGGCACAGTGCCCATTTCTATCTATAGCTCTTCCCCACCTCACCTCCAGACACCTCCTGCTCACAGCTAGACACGTTAGAGGCTAGGGAGTGGTCATCTGTTCTCTTACCAGGGGGTCCAGGAAAAGAATAATGAAAAGGAGGGGACTGAATGCCTTCCGGGTAACTATGGAACTCATCTATAAACTGGAACTAAAATCCCAGTCCCATGGAGGTGCTGGGAGGTGACCTAGCCTCACTTCCCTCCCCTCTCTGGAGGAAGGCGCCAAGAAAGGTTCAAGAAAATCCAGCAGCTTCCACCACTGTGTCCTTTTGGAGACAGGAGAGTGAGCGGAATGGGGGGCAGAGAATGGCAAGTCATTCAATAGCCCCTGTGGACCAGGAAGACCCAAGGAGACCCCAAATGAAAAGACACCCATCCCTGTCTCAGTCAGGTCTGGTAACGGACACAGTCAGGGAAACACGTCAGTAACACCCCACAGTGACCCTCTGTCCGCCCCTTTTCTCTGCCCCAGGAGCCCTGCCACAGAGCAAGAGTCCCCTCTTTCTTACAGGCCACAGGTAAGGTTTCACAGAAGCATTCCCAGGACTCAGCGAGCAGTTACCGCTAAACAGGCAACTCGAATCCTCCCCACGGCCCTGGAAGTCCACGGCTTCCCTGTTCACCAAAACCTAGTTCTCTGGTGCCCGTTAGCAGCCTCTCAGCCCATGTCCCAGGCTCCAGCATCAGCCTCCACTCTTCCTGGCCTGGAGCTCCAAAGCTGCAACCCACTCCACAGAAAGGCAAACTGAGGCTGCTGGGGACAGAAGCAAGATCCCCTGCACTTGGACAAGGCTGGGGTCAGCCTTCTCTCTCTGGAGTCACGGTAGAGGTGGGGGGAGCAACTGCTCACAGCTCTGGGGGTGGGGGGTGCGGTGAACTTCAGGTGGCTGTGCCTGCCGCCTGGGATCTTGCCCACTCCACCCTCACCACCCGGGCGCCCTATGACTCAGGGCTAGAGTATGAGACCTCTCCCTCCCTTCCTGTCACCCAGGGTTACAGTTTCTCACTCCTCCAGCCCCACCCCGGCCGGGTCACTAACTCAGCTGGCTACCTGGGAGGCTGGCTTAAAGGCAGAGACCACGGCCGCACCTCCCCAGATTCCCAGGGAGTACTATTCCTGGTTCAAGAGCTCAGGCCCCGAGCATTCCACAGGCCAGGGTCAGGAAGGGGAGGGCCCACTACAAACATTAGGGAGATGGTGTAAAGTAAAGTACTTTTTTGCAAACACAACAGGCAGAAGAGCTGAGCACCAAGAACTTTAGAGCTGAATTCCAGCTCGGGCTGCGGGGAGTGAACCGCATGACCTGCCTGGGCCTCTGCTTACGGGGGTCATAACTTACAGGAGCCATCGCATCTGCTCTGCGAGGCTCCCGGGAAGACAGCCTGGCACATTCCAAGGAGTCTATGCATGGGATGACTGTGGGGTGCTCTTGGCTAGGAAACGAGGCACCAGGGCTACAGGCCTTTCCCCTCGTCTGTGTCCAGGCCCGTTTCCTTCTACCTTGCTGCCACCTGGGGGGTGACAGGGAGAGAGGAGGGTACTTCAGACAACCAGAGGCAGGGAGCCCTCCCAATGGGGGAGTCCAGGGGACTCAGCCCACCAATCCTCTACCCTCCTCAACGCCTCCATCTGTATTCAGGTGCTTGGCAAAAGCAAGCCAGGCCAGGGGGACTCGACGAGTCCCCATGTTAATGCCTCCCAATGTGATCTAGGGCCAAACTCCAAGTCTGTCAAAAGGTAGAAGACACTCTGAGACACAGCCTCTCTCCCTCTGCAGAGGCCCTGCAGGAGCCTGAGAGGGCCCGGCACCAAGTAGGTGCTTAATATTCACTGAATGAATGAGCAAGCAACAACACCCTGCTTCTTCCCCAACTCTAATCCCGTAAGTTGGGGAAACATATCTCAACCTCAAACACCGTGGCCAGCCATACACATTTATTCAGCAGGAGGACACGCTGGGTAATGCAGGTTGACGGTAGGGTGGCCATCGGAGGTGATGCAGCCTTTACTCACCTAAGCCTTTAGGAGATAAGGCTCAGAGAGGAGGAAAGGCTGACACCAAGGACGCAGCTTGTGCTCTGGGTCATGGCGGGTCCTAGGAACTTGCAGTGAAACAGGTGAGTCTAATTTGACTCTCTCCTGTTGTAAATGGGTTGTCTTGGGAAGCTGGTTAGCAACTGTGTCTATGGGACTGAACGTCCCTCCTCAGGCATCAGACCCCCATTCCTAGTGCCTGCCCTTACTGCCTGGAGGGCATTGGGAGGAACCAGTCTGATACCTGGATATTCCAGGGCAGGGGTGTGACATCTCCCCAGGGAAACCTCCTATAGGCAGAGATTTAAGAAGAGAGAGGAACCGCCAACTCTCACTTCCCAGGGCGCCCTCCACCTGAATGTCCTCTTCCTGAGAGGGAAAGAAAACAGCTGGGGAGGGCACCTTAAAAGGTCTGCACCCTCCCCTCGGACACCAAAGGTCTTTACAGGGAAAGCCAGGTATGGGGCTGGACAGAGTACCCCAGAAAAGGAGAGGGCGCACAGCCTATACCACATCCCCTTCCGGGCGCTGTGACAGGCACTTGAGTGCACCTCCCCACCTTCATGGAAATGACATCATCATACCCATCTGACAGGCTGTGAACACTGAGGCCTAGAGCCATTCATAGAGCCGGTGGTGAGCAGACCTGGAACTAGGACCAAGTCTTCCAACGCCCAGGCTAGCAGTCCTTCCATCAGACACTGCTTCTGCCTTATGTGGGTGGAAAGTGGCCGTTGCCTCTTCCCAATTCATGACTGTGCAGAAGGGGAGCACAAGGAACTCAAGATGCAGAGGCCAAAATCCCTCCCACCAGGGAAGAGCAGAAACACCAGTGTGCAAGGCCAGAGGGCTCTCAGCTCCTGCCCCCAGGCTCAAGTCCTGCCCTCCCGCATGGTCTTTGGGAAGGTCAGCACCCACACTCATTGCACCATAACATGGCCTTTCTCTTCTCCTGCCCAGCCAGGCCCAGGAGAGAAGACTGAAACAGCACCAGCCCCACATGATCCCTTCCTCCAAGAGCAGTATCAAAATGATCTCAGAACCATGGAACCCCACCCCCTCACCCTGACTCAGAGGCCAAAGGTTACTGAGGAAGCGCCAACCGTAAGGAGGAGGGGAAAGACAAAAGAATCCAAGGAGCGACCCTTTTCCCCCCCACAAAAAATACCTGACTCCAGGTGGGCCCTGCACCCTCTTCCATCCCATGCCCCCAACCCCTGGCCAGTCCAGACGGGAAGGAGGGAATATGTGGACAGGGGGCCAGCTTTAGGAGGTGAATGAAAGGCACGATGAAGGGGACAGAATTCTAGAGGCCTCTCCTCCAGACCAAGGAGGGGATGAGAGGGGAGGTGGATTGCCTTAGGACCTTAGCGAGATTAAAAGAGGTCCGGATCCTACCCCAAACTGCAGGAAATACCCAGTTCCACTCTCCGCCCCCCTTCAAAAAGTATAATGGCAACCAGATGAACGAGTCCAGCATGACGGGGGTTGGGGGGGTGGGGAGGAAGCCGCCTAAGGGCCCCCAGAGGACAGTGAATTTCCAGAAGGCCACCTTCCCTTCCCCCCAATACGTCCCCCCTTTTCTTGGCTCCCCCTGAACTCAGCCAACCCCACCCTCCATTGGGGAAACCTGCTCTGAAAAGTTAGCTCTTTGTTCTTCAGGGTGGACTCAGCCTCTGAACACAATTTCAGGAGATCTCAGTGAGGCAACCCCCACCCACCCTACTCCAGCAAGCGACCCCGCCCGGGTCCCGCTGGGCGGACCAACGCTGGGAGTGGGCTTCTAATTTGAGGTGGGGGCTGGGAAGCTATGGAGAACGCCGGCTAGTCCATTAACCGCTGAACCACCAAGAGGGCTGCAGGTCGTCCAAAAAACGGGCTCTCGCGATGGGGCTCGGGTCCTTATCCGAAGGCCAGTTCACCAGAGGCAACACTTGCCCGCTGACGGCCCCCACCCTCCAGTCTCCAGGCCAGGAAGCCGGGCCAGTAGCCGCCGGAGCGGACTGCTTAGCAGGGGCCCCCAACCTCTGCGCCGCCCCCCCGCCGCCCCCTCCCCCAGCGCCCAGCGCTTCCGCCTACTTGGCGCTCGGCGAGGCGGGGAGAGGGAGCGGCCGTCTGCTCTCACTCTCCCGGCCCTAGGGGGCGGGACTGCACCCCTAACCTTCCCTCATTCCCCCCCACCCCCACTCCGGGGCCCGGCTTCCCCACCCCGGGGCACCGAGCCCACTCCTCTCCAGTAGAGGCTGCCCGCCAAGCGTGGACTCGTTTCCTCTCCCAGGATCTCCTGGTTTCCAGACTGGGGTCCGTCCCTCACACCCCATGACACCACCCACCTTCCCTCCTCCCGGGATCGCGGTAACGGGGCGGCAGAGACCCAGCCCCGCTCTCCTCCTCCGATCTAGAGCTCGGGGATTGCAAAGACCCGTCTTCCAGTCCCGAGTCTCACCTTATCCAGACAGTTCACCTTCTCCGTGGGGTACACGATCTTGCAGCACCGAGCGCAGTTAGGATTCATGGCTCCGGGAAAGGCTGGGGCGAGGACGCCCGAGCTCGCGCGCGTTCTCTTTCCCCCGAGCGAGCTGGCGGGAGACGGCCGCGGCTTTAACTGCACAGGCTACAGCGACGGCGGCTAGAGCTAGGGAACTGGCCTCCGCCCCCGCCCTCCTTCCCCTAATAAACACAGCGGGGAGGAGGGGCTGTGCCGGGGCGGGGACGCGCCGCGGGCGCGGGCAGGGGCGCGCGCGGCGAGGCGCGCTCTCCCGGCGACGTGAGACTGCGCGGGGGCGGGTTCCAGGGAGGACTGCGGGCCCAGCGGTACGCGCCTAGGTGAGCTCGCGAGCCGAAAGGGCCCTGGAATGCGCCCGGAGGCCAGGCGCGGACAGGCGACCTTGCCCAGGGCCCTTCCGCCGCCGGAGGCCGGGCGGGGGCGATCCGGTTGCACATCTAGGCACCTGGGCTGCAGGGCGGGCGAGCCCTTCGCAACTGTCCTGGCTGGGGTTCGAACCCACTCGAACACCCAACCGGAGTCGCCAGGTTTGGGGACTTCTTTGCACCCGTCGGTACCTGGCGAGAAATCTGCGGATCAACGGGAACCCCCCTGCCCCGCCCCTAGGATGTTAGCCATGCCCTGCAACATCCTCTCCCACAGTTTGTAGGGCGGAACCCGTCCCTCCCTCCAGGACTCAGTCCCTCGCAGACCGGGTTAGTTCTTCCGTCCCCGCGCCTCTGCCGTTCAACTTTCCCGTAGTTCCCCGAATCCATCGACCTTCTGCTTTGCGCTTGATCCCTTTTCCTCTTGCGTTTCTTTCTTCTTACTTACCTTTACTGTTCCCATTTAGTGTATCAGTGTCAACACCCAAAAGAGCCGCATCCAAGCCAAGGCGCGGCGTGGGGGTATAGCTCAGTGGTAGAGCATTTGACTGCAGATCAAGAGGTCCCTGGTTCAAATCCGGGTGCCCCCTTGGAGATTTCTTCCTAATTTTTGTCTAGTATAATTACTTCCTTCTTGATCCATATTTTAACCTCAGGTCCTAGGTTAGAGAAAATAGAGAAAAGCTGTTTTAAAATTCCTTCCTCATTCTCCAACCGTAACGGAAGGCTTTCGGTTTTACTTCGTACTCAGCAGCAGAAGGGGGTGGGTACAGGCACAAATCAGGTACAGAAACTTCAGGTCCCCACGACCCACGCCGGAGATACCGGCGTTCTGCGGTCACCGGCGGCAGCCTCGGTCGTGTAAGGCGGTTCCAGGCGCTGGTTCAGGAGGCAAGACTCCCCCACTTTGGTGCTTCATTTTGGGTAGGGATGGGTCAAGAGAAGAAAACCCACAGACACAGATTTTCTCCAGCTTCAACTTTCTTTATTACCGGTGACAAGCGCGTGCCCTAAGCACCTTTCCTTATTGCTCATAACACCAGCACAGTGAAAGCAATTTGAAAATGTGGAAATGGTCAATACCGACCCAAAAGCTCATTTTAATTTACAAAAATAAAGTTACATCCTGATATAAACTAATGTAGTGGTTCTCAAACTTGAGTGTGTCATAATTAAATAGAGAGCTCCTTAAAACACTACCACCACCACCCCCCAACTACCAGCTTCTGATACTCTTGGCCTGGAGGGGAACCTCGAGAATTTGCATTCTTAACAAATTCCCAGGGGGTGTTGATGCTGCTGGATCACACTTTGAGAACCACTGAGCAAACAATACAAGACCATTAAGTTTCATAACCTAAAGATGAGGACAGATAACTGTCCACTGTGTGACTGGCGGTTATCACTGTTGGGTCCAAGGAAAAAGATCAGGCAGCAAGATCGACCCTCTCGACTAGGTTTTGCCCAAAAAAAGGAAAAAGAAAGGATAGTGGGAGAGGCTTGCTTCTTGAGTCAGGGGGAATTTGTGGTATTTTAAACTTGGAATTTGGTTGTGTCATCCCTCAGGGCCCCAGGGGAATACTACTCGAATATTTTTTTCCCCAGGACTCCCGTTACTGTCTGGAGAAGGAAGTGGCAATCCACCCCAGTATTCTTGCCTGGGAAATCCCATGGGCTGAGGAGCAATCCTTGGGGTGGCAAACAGTGGGACATGACTGAGTGACTGAGCATGCATTACTGAAAGGCAAGTCGTGAAGCTGGACATGGCGATTAAGCAGAGCTGCTGTGCCGTTCAAAGCCCAGAGGCGAGAAAGAGCTAATTTTTCACCCCTGCTGTGCCGTTCAAAGCCCAGAGGCGAGAAAGAGCTAATTTTTCACCCCGTTCCTGGACACCAGGCCTCAAACTCCACCTGCAGGTTTATCAGGCCAAAACCCTGCCTTTGAGCTAATATAAAGAAGACGAAAGCCGTCCACTTTTCATCTTAAATCTGTGCTGTGACTTCGCCGCTATTATGAACTAGGCAAAATAATATTGCCCCGCCCAGGCATTCCATTTCTTCCCCTCCAAAGAAACTATGATTAACATCAAACCAGTAAGTCTTGAAGGATCTCAAACTGGAAAGATCTCAGCCTTCTTTCTACCTTCTGAGAGTACAGGTGGGTGGGCTTCTTGCCACTGAGTTAGAGTGCTCACCGGGAAAGTGGTGCAGTCATTCCTGTGTGACTTCTACTGTGTCTCTCTCTACTTCTCACGGTTAAGAGTACTTTCTGAGAATCTCCAGAGAGTTTTGGATTCTGAACACAGACTTTTGTGTTAGCCTGCGGCTGTGAAAAATGGAAAACCAGGGAAGGGGGCACCCGGATTTGAACCGGGGACCTCTTGATCTGCAGTCAAATGCTCTACCACTGAGCTATACCCCCTCTGCTGGTAATGTTCTGGTAAATTCTTTTTACATCCATTCCAGCCTTTTTCTTTTTTCTGAAAATTCTTTTTCCAAAATCAGTTTCTTCTTGCTACAAGATATTGAATAGTAATAACAAGGAACAACATTAAAAGACCTAGTAAAAACATGGAATTTTGAAAATATGTAGACTTTTGTCTTTTCTAAGTTCAATTCTTTATCCACGATCCCACCCATCTCTTCACCCTAAGAAGTCAGAGAAGAGCTTCTTGCAAAACTGAGTAAGGAATCCTTTCTCCTGGTCTCTAAAAAGAATGCAAGCACCAGCTGAACAGATGTGTCCACTGAGAGACTTTCCCTGGCTATGTTCTCTAGTGGTCACTCTCTATTTTTAGGAAACAACTATTATGTGCCCCATTGTAAGTGCAGAGCATACTTGCAATAGGTACAAAGGTTCTCATTCTCACTGACTTTAAAATCAAATGGAGACAGAATAGAAACAAGTGCACAAATGAATAAACGAATAAGGAAAATGACTAAAATAAAAGACAAGATAAGTATTAGGGAGGTACGAGCGGATATTTCAAGATGCATAGTCAGGGAAAAGCTTTCTTCACCGGTGATTTTGGAGTTAAGATGTGGATGACATGAAAGAGACAGTCATTTGCCCATCTGTTGGGAGTGGGCATTCCAGTTAAAGGAATTGGCTGCTGCATTGGTCCTAGGGATGAAACTATAATTCTAAACAATACATGTACCCCTATGTTCATAGCAGCACTATTCATAATAGCCAAGACATGGGAACAACCTAAATGTCCACTGACTGGATAAAGAAGATGTGATACATATATACAATAGAATACTAAGCAGTCATAAGAAAGAATGAAACAATGCCATTTGCAACACTGTGGCTGAACCTAGAGATTATCATACTAAGAAAGGTCAGAAAGAGAAAGACAAATACCATATAATATTACTTATTTATGGAGTCTAAAATATGACACAAGTGAATGTATCCAGGAAACAGAAACAGACTTACAGACATAGAGAAGAGACTTGTGGTTGCCAAGAGGCTGGGGAGGGATGGCTTGTGAGCTTGGGATTAGCAGATGCAGACTATTATATATAGAATGAATAAAGAATAAAGCCCTACTGTATAGTGCAGGGAACTATATTCAGTATCCTGTAATAAACCATAATGGAAAACTATAAAATATATATATATATATATATATATATATCTGAATCACTTTGCTGTATACCTGAAACTAACACAACATTGTAAATTAACTATGCATTTTGTGCATGTTAGTCACTTAGTGGTGTCTCTGCGACCCCACGGACTGTAGGCGACCAGGCTTCTCTGTCCATGGAATTTAATAAAAAAAAATTTTTTAATAAAAATTTTTTTTAAAAAAGAATGACTCTTCTGACTTCACTATCTGGGTGCATGTGATTTCCTGAGATAAAGAACACTGAGAAAGGAGTAAATTTACAAAAAAAAAAATCTTCAAGAGTTTCTTTTTAACACTCTGAAACAAAGGTAATAAAGTACAGCCCCCTACCTCATAGACTTCATATTCTAGTATAAGGTCAATATGCTGTCTGATGTGCCCGACAGACATTTAAGAGGAGATTTTAAGTATGCAGCTGGAGATCCAGTTATTTCTGAAGTTCAGAAACATGTCTAGATTGGAAATGTGATTTGAAGAGTTGTCAGTATGTAGCTGGTAGCTGTTGAAAAATCAATCCCCCAAGTGTGCTAGATTCGACTCACACTGGCTTGTGAGAGCCAATTGTTAAATTTTCCAGAATTTTTAAAGCCAGTTGATTTCACTTGAAATTAGCAGATGGACGTATTTACACTATGAGAATTGGCAAATCCTACAAATCAGGTCCTGGGGAGCCAGTTATTAGCCTTTTATCAGCCCAACCCTGCTTCTGACTGGTTCTGATGTTCTCCAAAAAAGAAGAGGTCAGCATTCTCTGAGGAGGAAAGATAAGATGTAGAAGGTTTGAGAATGGAGAACGTGTGTGAAATAATCATTTTAGAGAGTGAGAAAGTGAATCTAGGCAGTCAGTGGTGGAGAAGTAATAGACATAGAGCCTGTTTCAGGTTGGTGGAGTGGCTCAGACTTCTGAGTGCTCCTCTAACAACATTCATTCTACTGCTTGGGTGCAAGCTTGGTGTAATGCCATAGTTGAGTTGAATGAGTCTGAGTTTAAAACATGGTTTGACTGATAGGTACCACCAAGGTTTATAGTGAATGAGGCACTCTGCCAACTACTGTGAGGAATACAAAACGGAGAGCAACGTGATCCTACCTTCCAGGAACTTAGTCTGTTGGGGAAACAAGACACCAAGGGGGAAAAATTCCTGACAGTCGAGAAAGTAAGTGTAGACAGTAACAGAACTGTGAGGAAAGCTTGTTGATAATGAGAGAAATGAAGTCAAAGACTTTCTTAATATTTGGTAGTGAAAAAGAAAAGCTGGACAGGTGATCATAGCTAAAGGGAGGATTTTCCAACCTAGGGGAAACCTATTGATGTCTGAAGGAGCAAAGCGAATGGAAGAGACACAAGATGCTGGAGATACCTTGGGAAAGACAAGGGAAGCACTTCCTTTCGTGTGCAAAGCATAGGCTGGGGATTTAGTACAACTCGGGATGCAGGCAGGGAGGATGGAAATTAGACTTAAAGAATTCTCAGATGTCAGAAGTATAAGAGCTTGTAATTGTTGGAGGAGGGAAATCCCATCGCACACCCCACAGTCTGCCTGGCTGGACTGGACTTCGTCCTTTCTTCCTTCCCTCCTACTATTTGGGTCCGTTTGGGTCTGGATTGCCTTTTCTTAAGCATCAACCTGGGAAACCTGAAAGAATTGGTCATACATATCAAACTATTATTAATCACCAAGGCAACGTCTGCTCCTATAAACACTACAAATAAACTGTAATCTCCTTCTCTCCAGCAGAGGGGGTATAGCTCAGGGGTAGAGCATTTGACTGCAGATCAAGAGGTCCCCGGTTCAAATCCGGGTGCCCCCTTGTGTTCTCACTTTTAACCCTTATCCACCCCAACATGATAGGTAGCAAATGTTTAGTCATTTGTCAGTGTTTTCTGGGAATAAAGAAATTGGCCAACTACAGGCATCTGTGGATTTCACATTCTAAAAAGCTCAACACCCAAACAAAGGAATTTCCGGTCCACCCTATGGGTTCCAATCTGTGTTTGGGAGTTGAGTCCTTCCATGTCTGCCTGTGAGACCGTTTCCACATAGGGAAAAAGAATTTACTTCTCACTTCCTTACCTGTTTCATTCTTGTCCACTCATGCATACAGCTTTCCAGAGGCTACATGATGTCACAACAGACTAAATGTGAAAACATGAAAATCCAGATGTCTTTCATTTAGCCAAATATCAAAGAAATTCCTAAAAGAATGTAAAACCAAGCCACTCTTATTATTTTTAAAATTTAAGTACAATTCTTTTTAAGAATATGTATTTTCTCAACATTCAAAAAATGAAAAGCGTGGCATCTGATGGCAAATGCTTCATGGCAAATAGATGGGGAAACAATGGAAACAGTGACAGACTTTATTTTCTTGGGCTCCAAAATCACTGCAGATGGTGACTGCAGCCATGAAATTAAAAGATGCTTGCTCCTTGGAAGAAAAGCTATGACAAACCTAGACAGCATATTCGAAAGCAGAGACATTACTTTTCCAACAAAGTTCTGTCTAGACAAAGCCGTAGTTTTCCAGTAGTCATGTATAAGAGTTGGACTATAGTGAAAACTGAGCACGGAAGAAATGATGCTTTTGAACTGTGGTGTTGGAGAAGACTCTTGAGAGTCCCTTGGACTGCAAGGAGATCCAACCAGGCAGTCCTAAAGGAAATCAGTCCTGAATATTCATTGGAAGGACTGATGCTGAAGCTGAAGCTACAAATATTTTGGCTACCTGACTCACTGGCAAAGACCCTGATCCTGGGAAAAATTGAAGGAGGAGAAGGGGATGACAGAGGATGAGATAGTTGGATGGTATCACGGACGCAATGAACATGAGTTTGAGTAGGCTCCAGGAGTTGGTGATAGACAGGGAAGCCTGGCATGCTGCAGTCCATGGGGTCACAAAGAGTCAGACATGACTGAACGACTGAACTTAACTGATTTTAGCAGGTAAGAGATCATCTTAAATATTTCACAATTTAAATTTCTAAGTCTGGTGACTGTCAGTAAATAGATACAACTATACAAACAAAACCATTTTGGAGTCCTCAATAATTTAAGAATGTAAAGGA
Source organism: Odocoileus virginianus (assembly GCF_023699985.2). Lineage (NCBI taxonomy): Eukaryota > Metazoa > Chordata > Mammalia > Artiodactyla > Cervidae > Odocoileus > Odocoileus virginianus. Next base: position 37,713,744 of record NC_069690.1, on the reverse strand, counting down.
TATTCAGATGAAAACATCTGAGAACCAATGCTCTAAGTAACCAACCAAGACTACTAATACAGGCAGAAAAGCAGAATTTCTGGAAAAATTGATTTTGGTTTTGGATGTGTCAGTCTGAAGTGCCTGTGGAGGTGTCCCTATCACTGTTTCCATATATTAGCTAGAACTAAGCAGAAATGTCTTAGGCTGAGATACAGAATTGGGAGTTATTAGCTTATTGATAGTAACGAAAGGTACTGGGTGGTGTGATCATTCAGAGAAATATACTGAGAAGGGACAGTGAGTAAGGAGAGAGCAATATAACATAGTGGCTTAGAGCCTGTACTTTGGAATCAGTCAAACTCAGGATACCATTCTACCTCTGCTTTTCATGATTTGTTTGATCTTGGACAAAGGCACTTAACCTTTCTATTTCCTAGTTTCCTTATTTGTAAAATGAGATTAATACTACCTAAGTCACAGGGTTGTGGGGAGGATTCAAGAAGTCACATTCCTATAAAATGCTTAATTCAATGATTAGTATTTAAGAACACTCCATAAATAGTAACTTCTATTATTACTAGCATCTTGGAAACCGTAGGTGAAGAGTGTTAAGAAGATGGGACTGGTGCCAGTGTGCAACAATGTGAGGTCAAGTAAGATAAAGACTGAGTGTCCTTGGATTGTGGAAAGAGTAGGTCACGGTGAACTTTCTAGTATAATTTATCAGTATACATAATTTCAAGTATAATTTCAGTCATATAGTGAGGAAATAAACTAGATTACAGGGGTCCAAGGAATGTGTGCACCCAGGAAGTAAAGAAGTAGAGACAGATCATTTCACAGCTCTGATTTTCAAGGACCAGTGAAACTACCCCAGAGATGGCAGTGTTGAGATGGTGAAAAGTTGACATAGGATTTAAAGGAACATTTTTAACAACAAAAAAGATGAAGGAAGATAATCCTTTAGATTGAGCAAATGTAGCTTTATGAGAAACACAGTATTTTCCAAATATTTCTAATTTTGCCATAGAAGAATGAAAATTTCCTTCATGCCAGGATGCTGACATATGGACACCATTCAGGTAGACTTCATTTGTTCAGCAATCATTTGCCACGTATTTATTGAGCCAGGCCCTATGCTGAATGCTGAGGATATACTGTTGAACAACAACAACAACAAAGAACTCAGCTTTTACTGAACATATAGACTGACTGTTGGGGGTGAGAAGTCATTCAGCAAAGTCATGAAATACATATTTAAGAACTGAAATAAATAGTATGATGGAAAAATACTTCTTAAGAGAAGTCAGAGTAAAATTTCTCTAAGAAAAAGATATTTAAGCTGAGATCTGTAACAATCAATAGATGTGAAAATGTAACACTTTACATCATGTAAAAATACACGATGAGGGTAGACAGGGTAGAGTATGCCAAGCATGTGTGAGGCCAATGGCTATTCAGGGGCATATATGGTATCTGGGACAAAAAGGCCAACTCCGCAGAGCAAGAGAGGTTAAGAAGTAGGACAATGCTACATCAGGGCCCAGTAGGCCATGATATGGATTTTAAGTTTGATTCTAAGAGTACAGAAACCATTGGAGGATTTTCAGGAGAGTAACATAGTAATAGTTACATTTCTGAAAAATTATTTCTGGCCATTTTATGAAGACTGAGTGGATGGATGAGGGAGAATAGAGGCCAAGAGACCTATTACAGAGCTTCAGAAGTAGTTTAGGCAAGAGTTGGAGGTGGTTTGGACCAGAGTGTTAGTAGAGGAAATAGAGAGAAGTGGACAGACTTGAGAGACACTGAGAAGGCAGACTGAAAAGAACTTGGGCAGGAATCTCAGAGGCACACCTAGATAAATGGTAGTTCCATTTATCAAGAGAGGCAAAAATGATAATGAAATCATATATTCAGAAACACATGAAATTCAGCTAAGTGGAGAGAGAGAAACTGGTAGCTAGAGAAACTGGCAGGAGCAAGTGAAGTATTTAAGAGTGAGAAGGATGATTTATAAATATATAGATTTAGAGACCTCTTAAAGTTGAAGTGCTCCAGAGGTTAGCCCATGGTCTCTTTTATTTACCTTTTCTTCTTTTTTTAACTCATCCACTATCGTGGCTTTACTTATATGCTGACAACTCCCAAATTTCTATCTCCCTCTTTCTGGAACTCCAGGCTAATACGTCTAACCTGCTACTGAAATCTCTTTTTCACATCTAACTCAACATCTCCAAAACTGAACTGCCATTCTTACCCCCAAAGCTGTTCCTCTCACAGCTTTCCCCATCTCAGTTGATGGCAACTTGCTCAGACCTAAAGCTTTGGAAACATTTTCTTCTCTTACTCTTTATCCCACATTTTGTTGGCTCTATCTCCAAACATATCCATTATCTGATCACATCACAGTACTTCTGCTGCTACCACTCTGGTCCAAACCACCACCATTTCTCTTTTGAGTTACTGCAAGAGCTTCCCAAATAGGTCTTCTTACTTACTTGTATCTTTGTGTTCCCTCCCACAGTGTAGTCCCAATTACAGTGATCCTTCTGACATATTAGTCAGATCATGTCTCTCCTCTGCTTATGACTTAATGATTCCCAATTCAGTCTGTAAATGTCAAAGTCCATAGTGATGTACAGAGCCCTCCATGATCCAGTTCCATTACTTATGACCTTCATTCTATTGCTTTTCCCTTCACTTATTCTGTCCAGTCATTCCTGGCTTCCTTGCTGGTCCTCACATTGTTCAGGCACAATCCCACTTTAGAGTCTTTCATTGGTTGATGACTCTGGACTGCTCTTCTTAGACAATCAAATTGTTAACTCTCTCATCTCAAAATCTTAGCCCTAATGTCAACTTCTTCCATAAAGCCCACACTGACCATTCTATTTTCAACTGCAATTTGCTCCTCTTCCCACTTTCAGATCCCTCTTTTTTCTACTTTTGTTTTCAAAGTACTTATCCCCATCTAACATACTATATGCTGCCATTATTACATCTGTGGTTCAGTATCTAATACCCACCCTCATCACCACCCTGACTGGATGTAACTTTCTTAAGGGCAAGAATGATCTGTTTTGTTCTGACGTAGTCTAGTCTATGCCCAGGACAGAATCTGGAATCAGTAGTCTTTTAATATTTGAATTAATGCATCGACAGAGAGAAGCCTGAAGAATGGGAAAGCCTGAGGCAGTGAAAAGAATAATGAACATAGCAAGATATAGAAAATACAAGTGGGTTTGGGACCAAGCACACACAATATGGAATTATCTGTAGCGCTACAATGGCATCTCTCAGTTGTATCACATCCTAATGAAACCATTTCCAGATCTCTAACCCTTGCCCTCAACGCCCGTGCGTTCTCTGGAGGCCATTTAAGCATTTCTGAATCTCTAGTGTCCATCTAAGTCCCTGGCACATAGTGTTCAGAAGAGGTTGTCCGATCAATTAAACCAATGTTTCTGTGTCCCAACTACTTCCGAGCTCCTATTAAGTGTACTCCTGGGATCATTCATTCTGCAGCCCTCAACCCTCACACCGTTCACTTTGTAACGCAAGCTCTAGGCGACGTCCCGCGTTTATGACGTAATAAGACAGCGCCCTAGGGAAAGAGGCGGATTGGGCAAACTCCGGGTCACGTGCCCAGATTGGGCGGGGCCTGGGAGTTCATATCCCAGGGTCCTTTGTCTTTACTTCCTTTTTGTCCCTTTCCGGCCTTCAAGATGTCGAAGCGAGGTGAGGTTTTGACTTTGGAAGATCCTTCGCCATCTGTTGCGCTGTGGCTGCTGGCCTTGCCGGTAGCAGCGGCCATGGGCAGCTGGGGCGATTTGCTTTGCTCGACGCCCGAGAGGGCTTGGAGGGCTCATCGGGAGAGCACCGGGAGAGCCCCTGAAAGTGACGGGGCCGGCCGGAGGGTTGAGTTGGCAGGATCCAGTCGTGACTCTAGATCGAACCCTGCGGATTCACTCCGCGTCACCGCTGCGGTAAGGGATTGGAGTTGGACTGACTTAAGCCCCAGTGTGGGCGGCTTGTGCAGTCTCCCACCCTTCAGGAAGAACTGCGTGGTACAAAAGTTGAATCGAGAATTGAGTCTTCAGGCCAGTTAATTTCAGTCTAATGTGGTGGTAGTGAGGACTTGGCTATTGGCCTTGAGAACTGGGTGGCACATGGGGCAGGGTATGTGTGGATTCAATGTGCCGTTTCCCAAAGCATACGCGAGTGAACTTTTACTTTAAGCGTATGAAAGGGACTCCGAACCATGTCTGAGCAGTGACCTCTCCTGTTTCCCTTCCTACTTACAGGACGTGGTGGGTCCTCTGGTGCGAAATTCCGGATTTCCTTGGGTCTTCCGGTTGGAGCCGTGATCAACTGTGCTGACAACACAGGTGAGACCTTCGGCTGCTCCCTGCCATACTCACCCTTTTAAAAGCACTCAGTGGGCCTTTTGCTGATGACCCGCTGAGCCGTCAAGAAAGGGCAGAGTGAAAACACCGCTTTTGGGTGAAGCGGCAGCATGTTGTGTTGTTTTGCTTCAATCGGTGGTGTGACAAGGTGTTCCACCTAGTGGGGACTAAGTGCTTAGGAGTGTGACTGGAGGAGGTGATGTTGGAAAATCGCAGCACTGCCTGATTGGCCCTCAAAACTAGTCTCCATTTTTGTTTACATTGTTTTATAGGAGCCAAAAATCTGTATATCATCTCTGTGAAGGGGATCAAGGGACGATTGAATAGACTTCCTGCTGCTGGTGTGGGTGACATGGTGATGGCTACAGTCAAGAAAGGCAAACCAGAGCTCAGAAAGAAGGGTGAGTAGAGAGATGGGATTCTCCTTTTGGTCTGTGGACAGTTGAGAGATTTCTCTCATTATTGGAAAAATGGAACAGTAATTTTGCCATTCTCAGAGCCTCTTAAAAGCTTGATCTAGTTAACAGTAGTTAACAGACTTGTCTTGTCTCACATACCTACACCTTAAGTAGAAGCAAGAGCCCTGTCCTACTGGGATTTACAGTCCATCCACATGATTCTTTCCCAAGCTGTCTCCTTTTAGTTCTTGGTTTTTTGTTCCAACTTATATTCTTTCCTTTGTGCCTCAGATTCTTGCTGTGTCCCCTATCTGGAGTATTCTAATTCTAGTCGTCTTCTGCTCCTTACCCCCTTCTCTCCCCTTTCCCAAATAACCTTGAATCCAGGTGGTGATTTTTGTATGTGACATTTAGGGTTGTGTCTTCTGTGAGAGCAGATAATTGTCTTTAGTTGGTTGCTGATTCCTTGGCTACAGGCCAGCTACAGGTGAGAGGGCAGCCTTAAGACCTGAATCACCCCAGGCAAGTTTCTTTTCGTGAACCAATTTGAAAGGGAGTAGTCACACATAGATGAGATTAACTCAGGGTTGTGACTGAACAAAAGTTGAGTATGGTTACTTCTAAATCTCTTCTGATAGAAACTGAAACCAGAGGCTGCTCATTGCCTAATTGTGGACCACCCCCAAAAGTTTTCCCACTACATGTATGAATTAGGGGTTGGGGCTGAGACAGTGCTGAATTGTCTGGCTTTACAGCTTCTGATATTCAATGCACTTGACTTTCCAGCTCTGTTGACCTCCAGTATGCACTTGGGGACTTGGTAAGCAAGGAATAACTGTTGCACTTAAGCACTGATAAAGCAGTGTGTTGATCAGGGTCAGCATGCAACTGGACAGGCTGTCCTCCTAGAACGTTTGCTGGGTCTGATCTGTGGCCTGGGAAGCTGTCAGGGACGGGCAGAGCAGCTGTCCATCACTGTGGGTGAGATGGCAGCAGGGCATGCTGTCTGTCTCAGTCAGTTGTGGGACAGACCAGAGAATACTTTTTGTTTTAAAACTAGGTCTGACTTTCCGACTCTGTTACTTTATTTGGGCCTTGTTTCTTCTAAATGATAACTGTTAGCCTTTGAACAGCATGGGTTTGAACTGCACGGGTGCACTTAAACACAGAATTTTTTTCCCACTAAATATATATTACTGTACCAGACAACCTGAGGTTGGTTGAATCAGTAGATAGAGGGTCAACTAAAAGTTACAGATGGGTTTTAGACTGCACATTATAACATGCAGAAATGTGGGAAAGGACAGGACTGGAAATCCAGAATCCTGAATTCATATGACCTTATTTATTTGTTAGATTCATTTGTGAGAATTATTAAATACATGAGGGTCCAATGGAGGAGAATCTTGGTCAGCATTACCTGTCACTCAGTGTGTTAAAAACTCAAAAGACTGTCTATGAACACAGTACTTGCTTCAAGGATAGCCAGGATCCCTGTCCTAAAAAAATTTTGTATTTCCAGTCTCATCTTAAAATATAGGGCTTCCCTGGTAGCTCGGTAAAGAATCTGCCTGCAGGGCAGGAGACCCCGGTTTGATATCTGGGTCAGGAAGATTCCCTGGAGAAGGAAATGGCAACCCACTCCTGTATTCTTTACCTGGAAAGTCCTATGGACAGAGGAATCTGTTCGACTAAAGGCGGGGTCGCACAGGTCGGACACAACTTAGCGACTAAACCACCACATCTTAAATATAGAAATTTTAACTATTATCCCTAGTTTGCAAGAGGAAAGCTTAAATGTCATAAGATTGCATAACCTGTTCAAGGTCTCCAAACTACTGTCAGTCAAGATTTGAATTCAGGTCTGTCTGACTCTAGTTCTGTCAAGTGCAGTCGATGCTTTGAATATCGGGAAAAGTATTCACTTTAGAGCAGGTAGGTTTTAAAAAGTTACTTATGACCCTGGAAAGCACTTTCTCAAAAAGTTAAACCTAGAGTTAATTAAATAAGAAATACAAGTTGAATTTCTGTTACCTGACTCTTAGGCCACCAAGAGATGATCATTTTTAGTATTTTTTAGTATATCCTATTTCCCAGTGTAAGACCATTTCCTTCCCATAACTCATTCTTGCTTCACAGATGATTGTCTTGGATATAAAAAGTTACAGAAATGTATAATTTTAAAGTGATTGTGTTCTGTGCATGTGCCATGAGATATTTAGGTTAACTCCAAGTTTGCCTAGTAAAACATGTACCTTGCAGTTAGAATGGCATAAAGTGCTAATTTTATATCAAAGTTTGTACTTGGAGGTCTTGATAGAAATGAGGATGGAATATTTATTGTGTAATGAGCCTCTCCAGTATGAGGAAAGTCCGTTTCCCTATTCTATGACATTGGGATCTTAACAGTACCTACCTCTTTGGTGAAGTAGGGAAATGTATAGAAAGTGCTTAACAAGTTTCCTGTTGGTATGTTGCTGATCTGTACTCCCAGAGTACAGATTCATGCTGGTAAGGAAATGCTTGCAGTTTGAACTTAGAAGTAAGGTCTTTCCTTAAGGGGTGATGGATATTTATTAATCTCTCACACTTGATTTTAGGAAATGAAAAAGCTAATGAGGATGCATTCTGTCCAAATGGGGAATGTTGGGAAGGTAGACAAGGTGTAAACCACTTTCTCATGGTGACATTGGTACTTGACAGGTTTAATGACAGCTTTTTGTTTTTCCCCCCTCTCAGTACATCCAGCGGTGGTAATTCGACAACGAAAGTCATACCGGAGAAAAGATGGTGTGTTTCTTTATTTTGAAGATAATGCAGGGGTCATAGTAAACAATAAAGGCGAGATGAAAGGTAAGAAAGAATCCACATCTTTGTTCAGCTTTTGAGACTTGATGATTCAACTCAAAAAGTGCACAAGGAAAGGACCCTTTAAGCTTATGTGTCGCTTCATTCTTTTATGCAGGTTCTGCCATCACAGGACCAGTTGCAAAGGAATGTGCAGACTTGTGGCCCAGGATTGCATCCAATGCTGGCAGCATTGCATGATTCTTTGGTGTATTTGTAAAAAATAAAAATTATTTGCTCCCAATGCTTGCCCTGCTGTTTGTTTCTACATGTTACTCTTGATACCACTTAATCCTTACCTAAGTTTTTTAGTTCTTAAATTACAGATGATCTATACAGGTTACCCCAGGTGACTGCCCTACAATTAGGTATTTGAGATAAGGTAGAATGTATGGTCAGATCCTGTACACTCATGGACTTCAAGGAATGATGTGAATAGGGACAAGGTACACAGGTATATAATGTGCACTTTGCAGTTACAGGTTTTCTTTGGGTAAGTTGGTGCATGAATGCATTTATATTTGTAAAACCTAACACATGGTAGCTGTTCTCATGAAATTTGACTAAGTTGTTAATATCTACAAGTCCTTTATTTGCTATCAAAACTATTTCGATGGCATACATCTTCCAAACCCTAGTTTGAGAATAAAAGATGATAGAATGTTAACACAGCAGGCTAATACCCTTTTACCTCGCCCAAGCCATGAGAGTTGATTTAGGTGACATTCAGGGCTTGGGAAATGACCTCTCAGCTGCTTTGGATCAGAAGTCTGGCGTAAAGATTTTGGAAGAGGATTTGTGTTCATGTATCTAGTAAAGTTGTACGATAGATCTGACTCTCCCCTACCCCATCCTCCAGACTCTTGAATTTCAGGTCTTTAATGTCACATGAAGCCCCCAGGTACTCCAGGAAACTGCCTGCCAGTACAGGAGATCTGTTTGATACCTGGGTGGGGAAGATTCCCTTGGAGGAGGAAATGGCAACCCACTCCAATATTCTTGCCTGGAAAATTCCACGGACAGAGGAGCTTGGCGAGCTACAGTCCATGGGGTTGCAAAGAGTCAAGACATGACAGTGTCGCAAACTATAGACTTAGTATAATTTCAAATTTGATTTATTAACATAAGACTTGCCTATCATAGTGTAAAAAGATTAAACATGCCAAGTTGATACATCAGGACCAGTGATTATGTACAAGTATGTGGTGGTTTAGTTGGGAAGTATCCTGCCAGGATCTGTCCATGGGATTCTCCAGGTAAGAATACTAGAGTGGGTTGCCATTTCCTTCTCCAAGGGATCTTCCTGACCCAGGGATTGAGCCCTGGTTTCCTTCACTGCAGGCTGATTCTTTACCAACTCAGCTACCAGGGAAGCAGGTATGATGCAACCTTTTTCTAATTAATACTTGTGCTTTTGTACAATAAACGCTTCCCTCGTAGCTCACTGGGTAAAAATCTGCCTGCAATGCAGGAAACCCACGTTCCACCCTGGGTTGGGAAGATCCCCTGGAGAAGGAAATGGCAACCCACTCCAGTATTCTTGCCTGGAGAATCCCATGCACAGAGGAACCTGGCAAGATACAGTCTATGGGGTTACAACAGTCAGACATAGCAACGAAATAACCACCACAGTAAACTAGTAACATGAAAGAATTCCTGAATTTGTTACCTCATTTGTGAAATAATAGCACCTGTTTGTATGAGGAGCAGAGAAATTTGTATAAGGCCCTTTGTAAAGCATCTATATAAAGGGAAATTGGAGAAGTAAACTAGAAAGAAAAACTGCTTTAACAATAATTAGAGAAAATGATTGTTCATGTTTTGCTGTATCCTATTATATACACAAAATTAACCAGAGGAGAAAAGTATGGTAATATGTGTCAACTTACTGTTTTGTTGGGTTTTTACATTTATCAGGAGGAGGTATATTAGCTGATGAATTGGGTAGGGAGGGAAGAAATGATTTAAATGGATATACTGGAAGCCAGGAGGTAAGTTCTGGTTCTGGATCTGTCACTAAATGAATTAGGAAATACTCCAACATTTCCTAGCTTCAACTTAAGAGTTCTGTAAAATGCGAGTTGGAAGTAGATGCTGTCTGAACTGATCATTCAGGTTTCAGGGTTTTCAAAGGAACTGGGTTTGGGAAATAGTATATAACAACGTGGGAGCAGAGAACCTTGCTCTTAAAAGGAGAACGGAGAGTTGGGACGACTGCGCTCACAACCACACTCGGTCATCCTCCTTCTCTTCAATCTCTGACTCCTCTTGCATAGTTACCTCCTAGACATCCCTTACGTCGGGACCATTCAAGCAACTACCCCCACATCCCTGCGAGGCTACCCCGTAGGATGGGGACAATAGGGTTTGTGTCACCTACTGTGACGCCTACGTGATGTTTAATTCCACGTCACAATGTGCCGGGGAGCCTCCACCTAGGACACCGCTTTCTGCCAGAAACGCCCTCGGAGGCTGCGGTGGTCTGGATGGCTCACCTTTGCGCGTGTCCTCTGCGGCGAGAGAAGGGCTTCATTCTGGATGGGGTGGCCGTGAGCACCGTGGCCCGCTCCTACGAGCACCTGAGGCCCAAGCTCTGGTCCGCGATTCCGCCCTACAACGCGCAGCAGGACCAACACTCCCGACGGTACTTCCGGAGCCCCGTGGTTCCGCCCGTCCTGCAGAAGACTGAGCAGGTACCCCAGCCCCGCGTAGAACCCGGCTATCTGCGCCCGCAGAGCTTGGCCCAGGTGGCCGGCTGGCTTCCCAGATCCGGGCGTCTGATGCTAGCGCCCTCACCACCACGGAGGCTGCCCGATTTGCACTCTCAGCTTTCTGGATGAAACTCCAGAATTGCTGGAGGCAGGCGACAGGTGTTGAGCGTGAACTTACTGAGCTCACCTTCCATGCCTGAATTTGAGAATGATCTCATTTCAAATCTCTGCAAGCCTCTGCCAAAGAAATTGGGTTCTTTGTCCTTTTTGGCGTCACAGATTCACCCTTGGGGTGATCTCCCGCGGCAAATTCTCAAAGCCCGACCCTCAGAGAACAAGACAAAGAATTGCCGAGGCCCACTAGGCGAGGTGCCCTCGGTTCGGTGATGTCATATGACCTTCTTTGAACAGACTGGAAGGAAACCTCCCAACTTACCCAGCCCTTGCTTCTACTCAGTTGCACATCCCCCTTACGGGGATCAAAGATTCTGAGACTATTACAGGCTGACCGCTCCAATTTTTTTCAACACTTTTGCTTCCAGTATTTGTCACTATTAATACATGTCAGTGATATGGGGAGAAGAGGACTGAATGCGGGTTATTCTGTAAACACATCTTGGGGTTTCAGTGGTCCCAGGTGATTGCGTGTGCCCATGTGTGTTCAGCACAGGCATACGGACCCACATCGGTGCCATGTTTGGGTGTGTTCGCTGGCTACTCATGTAATATTTATAACAGAAGGAAACAGAATCTGGGGGAAAACTCCAGAACTTAAAAGTTCGAAAAATAATATTATGTACACACTTTTGAAACTTTCTATGTTCCATTTTGTAAGTTTTCTTTAATAGTCACAACCACCGTTTGCGGTAGGTACTATTTTCATTTAAATGAAGATCGTGTTTACTGAAATTTGCCAGACCCTTTATTTGAGGCCCGTTTATGTCTCACTTCAACCTCAAAGTACTGTTGAGGAAACTGAGCTCCAAAAAAGCTGTGTCTTTGACCTAAGGTCTTGTTAGGGGCAGAAGTGGAAATAGAACCAGTCTTCCCTGACAGTTTATTTTGAATTAATTTTTTTTTCATTTATTTTCATTAGTTGGAGGCCAATCACTCCGCATTCCCTGATAGTTTAGACGGTTAAGAATCTGCCTGTGATGTGGGAGACCTGGGTTCAATCCCTGGGTTGGGAAGACCCCTGGAGAAGGGAATGGCTACGGCCCTCCAGTATTCTTGCCTGGAGAATTTCATGGATAGAGGAGCCTGGCAGGCTACAGGCTATGGGGTCCTGAAGAGTTGGATAGGAATGAGGGACTAACACTTTCACTTTCTCTGGCATTAGACACTGAGCTTGTACCAAACTACAATGCATCTCGCTGAAAGGCAATAGGTCACTAAGTATATTTAATCTGTCTGGCCCTCTTACCCCTGGGCTGTGACCTCTCCCTCCCCCAACAAGCCAGGAGGCAGGGCTTGGACTGGGCTTTTTTCGGCATCACAGCTGACAGTCTTCTGCATTTTCTCTCACTCTCAGGATCACGGAGGCACAGGAAGGGATGGCTGGATAGTGGATTATTTCCACATCTTTGGGCAAGGACAGAGATACCTCAACAGGAGAAACTGGGCAGGGGCAGGCAAGTGCCACCTCCCTTTCCAACCTCATCATGATCTCACCTGGGAAGAGTGGTGTGCCTTCCCCAGTGAGAGAAACTGGGTCCTAAAGAGACCTGGAAGGGAAAGAGAGCTACCGACTGACTGCATCCTCCAGTTTTCTTCTTATGCCTGAGCAGATGGTGTTATAGTGCTCCCTAATAGTTAGTTATTGAGCACCCACTTGTAAGGTGCTTTTTATCCTCAGAATATCAAGTTACAGCCAGGGAAATTGAGTTTTAGAGAGGTAAAATGATTTGTTAAGAAGGGTTGGAATTCCCTGGTGGCTCAGTGGTAAAGAATCTGCCTGCCAATACAGGACACATGGGTTCAATCCCTGCACTGGGAAGATCCCCTGGAGGAGGAAATGGCAACCCACTCTAGTAATTTTGCCTGGGAAATCCCATGGACAGAGGAGCCTGGCAGGCTATAGTCTATGGGATCACAAGGGTCAGCCATGACTTAGCAACTAAACCACCACCATCACCAAGAAGGGCTGAGCTGAGAGTGAAATTACACTGTTTCCAAGGAAAGCCTGTGTTCTCATTGCTCCCAGAGCAGACTGTGTCCTGCTCACTCTCCAGGCCCAATTTAGCAGCAGTAGGAAAAGGGAGCTGTTTTTCTGGCAGGGTGAGACCTCCTCCTACCCCACCTAGTCACATGATCCCTCACACCATTGGCCAAATTGAGCTCATCTGTTTTCTCCAGATGGGTCAGATACAAGGGTGAAATCGTCTCAGTTCTCCAGGATACAAGGCAAGTTCAGCCAAGCCCAGAAGTTTCTGGCCCTTCTTGTCCCAGCACATATCATTCACGCTCCCTCTGCATGCTGCCCCTAGTATGAGGATGGGTTTCCAGGATGCAATCTGTCTCCTCCACCTCATCCACCCTTGGCTCTTCAGGACTCGGGGTTCAGCAGGGACATGGGAGCACAGTGACTATAATTGAGTGAGCCTCCTATACCAGCCCAGTGGGAGTAGGGAAAACAAGAAGGGGCTGAATACCGGCTCAGGCCTCTCTCTCTGTCCCCCAAGGGCATTCTCTCCAGCAAGTGACCGGGCATGACCACTATAATACCAATCTGAAAGCAACCCAGGGGTTCAATGGTCGGTTTGGCTATCGCCGGAACACCCCAGCCCTTCGCTACTGCCCCTCCGTCTTTGGAGAGATCACCCGGTTCCCTCTCTTTTAACAGCAGCTCTTCTCTTCATGCTCCTCCACCTGAATTTCTAAGATGTGTATATGAACTCCCAGTGTTATTTTATATTAAAACTTTTATGTAAGTGCCTCAGTGTGCTGTTTCATCCCTGAGGATGGGGGAGGTGGGGGAAGCTAGTTTCTCCACCCTCAGCTTCTCTACCCTGTGGAAGAGGTGGGAAGGGAAAGGGTGTCTCAGGCTGTGCCCTTAAATTCCATGTAAATAGAGTGCCAGACTTGAAAGGAGAAGTCTTTGGTCTCCCCTGTATAAGGAGGAAGCACACTACTTAAGCCCTCAGAAACTCTTCCCCAGGCATCAGGAGGGCCCAGGTCAGAAGCTACCTACTGTTTCCATCAAGAACAGAGCAGGCAACGTGGCCACAGGGATTGTTGGTTGTCCTGAGAAGTTCCTCATTTTTCTGGATCACCCCATCCAAAAGAACTGATGTCTTCCTCCTCCTTCCCACCTTCAACTCATCACAAGGCAGGGGATGAACAGGGTGATATCTGGAGCTGAGGATCATGACATAGTAATCTGGTGTTTATGAAAGCTTTCTCTACTAATGCTATATCAGTTTCCTTTTCAGCTAGTTTCCAGCGTGTCAGTTTTCAAGTGCCCCCACCCCTTTTATTGGTGGCCAAGAAAAAAGCCAAAACAGATTATAGATACAAAAGGGGTGGAGCTTTAGAATACAAAGCTTGCAGGAATTCTACAGTGGGTGGAAACGGTTTGTATTGAGTCACCGTAAGTGGACAAGGAAAACAACTTCCAATAGGCTGTGGGGGTATAGCTCAGGGGTAGAGCATTTGACTGCAGATCAAGAGGTCCCCGGTTCAAAGCCGGGTGCCCCCTTCCTTCTTTACCATTTTATGTTCATTAAATACTTCACTCCCAGCCCCAGGATGACTGGAGGAGGAAGACAAGAACTCCCAAGGGATTCTTGTCCAGCTTACTAGTTACTCCCATATTCCAAATAACCACTGAGGATAAATCCCTGGAGGATTCCACTGGTCTTCAATTAAGACAAAGTCCCTGAGGAAATTATTAGATCTGAGAGCTGTGATTACAATTTATGGATATGATGTGTGACAGAATAAAGATAAAGATGTTGGTATAACATATATAGTTGAGGGCTTACTGCACACAAGGCTGTGGTGAATTAAAGGATGAAAGAGGGCAGCTATCCTCAGGGAACTTTGTAACAGGAGGGAAACAGGGCTTCTGTAACAACTTTTACAAACAGCTTTCCTAAACTTTTCTAACAGGAAGAAGGACATAACTTTTGAGAGAATGACATAGCCTAAGGACACAACATAAACTGATTAGAATCAAATCTTGGGACCAAGATGGCAGACAAGTCTAGTCCTTGATCCTCAATCAGAAGTCAAATGACACACCCAGAGGTGCCATGACAGTTCCAAGACACTGTTAAAAGACCAAATATGGGCAGTGGCCCAAATCCTGGACCCTTCCCCAGAATAGTTGGAATAATCCTCCCACTCATTAGCATATGAAAATTACCCAGCCTATAAAAACCAACTACGCCACATTTCATGGCCACACTTGCCTTCTATGATGGCCAACACTCTGTCTGTGGAGTGTGCTTCTCTCTGAATCTGAATAAATCCATTTCTTACCTATCACTTTGTCTCTCATTGAATTCTTTCTGTGATGAGACATCAAGAACCTGAGCTTTATTAGGCCCTGAAACCAGATACCGTGGATTTTGTCTGGGTTCAAGTCCCAAGCAGGGTTTTGACTGGGTTCGAATCCCAGTCTATGGTAAATGGATTCGCTTTCAGTCTAATGGAAGTTCACACATTTGCACATAGCCATTTAGAGCAAGAGCACTTTATTGCTCAAGAAAGAGATAGCTTTTAAAAAGACCCACCACACAGGGAACTTATTCAGTACTATGTAATAATCTATATGGGAAAAGAATGTATAACTGATTCACTTTGCCGTACAGAAGAAATTAACACAACATTGTAAATTAACTATACTCCAATAAAATAAAAAATAAAGAGACCTACCCACTTTTTCTAGGTACAATTTAGAAATCCAGCTCAGTCCTGTACTTAGAAGTGTCTGGGGGTACTCTTTCTACCCCCTTCTGATGTCTATATCAGAAGCTTTCTCTATCTCCTTTATACTTTAATAAAACTTTATTGCACACACACACACACAAAATAAATAAATAAATAAATAAATAAAGTATTGATGCAAAAAAAAAAAAAGAAGTGTCTGCTGCTGGTGCCACCAACCCGAGACATTAATCACTGTGCTGTGGATCTCCAGGACAGCTCCTCAAGTTTGAAAATGCCAAGTGGAAGCATTTGATTGGCTGAGTCATGGTCTGACACGTTTGTCATTTTCCTCCATGAATGGCAGAAGTATGTGTTAATTGCTCAGTCGTGTCCAACTCCTTTCGACCCCATGGACTGTAGCCCGCCAGGCTCCTCTGTCCATGGGTTTCTCCCAGGCAAGAACACTGGAGTGGGTTGTCATTTCCTTCTCCAATGAAGGAGAGAAGATGGTCTTATCTCACTAAGTCTGACAACATGAGGTATTAGCCCAGAATTGGAGGGGTGTTTGGGTATAAAAGTGAATGTATCATGACCATACTTTCTTCTTCTCCATGAAGAAACCACTGTAAGAGAGCATGATAAGTTATAAATTTCAGTCCTGGCAGCTAAGTGTTTGCTTTCTCATACCCCTTTATTTCCTCTTTGCTAAAATTAATTAAATAAAAACTTTGTATTAAATCGTGTTCACATTTTATTATGATTGTGTAAATACTATTGACTATTAGTCAGTTATATATACTGTGATAACATTTTCTTTCTTGAAAACTTTTCTGAAGAAAATTACCTCATTTTCTCACTTGTGTATTTTTCTTTGTGCCTGTTGACAATTTGAACTTCAATAGCCTCAGGGTGCAATTACACGCTTGGTCAAACCTACCAAATTAATTTTTCAAGGAAGTTCTGACAGTCTGCATCCTTCTGTTTCAGGCTGTTTAGACCTGCCATCCAGCTTGGGGTGCCTTGGAAATTCCTAATCCTTCTCCTCTAGGTTGGATTCTTTGTCTCCTGGGTAATGTTTTCCTTTTCTTAGTTTCCTTCTTTGTATGGTCAAAAATAACCCCCAGGAGCTTCCTGAGAAAGAATATGTGGGAGGCAAAAAGTCCTGTTGTGTCTGGAAATATTTTTATTTTACCTAAACACTTGAGAGATAGTTTGAGAATAAAATTATTGTCGAGAATTTTTTTTCAGAAGTTTGCTAGTCACTGTCTTCTAGCGTCTCTTGGTAGATTTGATGGCATTCTTATTTCTATATGTGAACTCTTTCTCTCTATAAAATCTTAGAATCTTTGCTCCTGATGTTCTGAAGTTTTTCAATGATGTGCTTGGTGATTCCTTTCAATCTAGAGATTTAATCTTAAATTTTATTATTATTTTTTAATATTTTTATTTGTTTATACATTTGGCTGTGCCAGGTCTGATCTTCAATCTTCATTGTAGGATACAGTAGTTGCATCATGTGGGATCCAGTTCCCTGACCTGGGCCTCCTGCATTGTGAGCCTGGAGTTTTAACTGCTGGACCACCAGGGGAGTACCAAATTTTATTATTTCTTTGATACTTTGTTCTCTTTCATTTGCTCATTGGGGAAATTATCTTTTTTCTCTTACTATTCCTTTGTCTCGCCCCCCCCCCCCCCCACCCAACTCATTTGTCTTTTTGTCATACTTTCTAGGAGATTTACTCATATTATCTTACAGTGTTAGCTCTTTGATTTTAGTTTTCTCATGGTTCAAATTGGTCCTTTGTTATTACATCCTGTTCTAGTTTTATGGATACTGGTTAGTCTCTTGTTTCTTTAAAATCAAGGCTATGGTTTTTCCAGTGGTCATTTATGGATGTGAGAGTTGGACTGTAAAGAAAGCTGAGCGCCGAAGAATTGATGCTTTTGAACTGTGGTGTTGGAGAAGACTGTTGAGAGTCCTTTGGACTGCAAGGAGATCCAACCAGTCCATTCTAAAGGAGATCAGTCCTGGGTGTTCATTGGAAGGACTGTTGATGAAGCTGAAACTCCAATACTTTGGCCACCAATGCGAAGAGCTGACTCATTTGAAAAGACCCTGATGGTGGAAAAGATTGAGGGCAGGAGTAGAAGGGGACAATAGAGGATGAGATGGCTGGATGGCATCACCAACTCAATAGACATGGGTTTGGGTGGACTGTGGGAGTTGGTGATGGACAGGGAAGCCTGAATTGCTGCGGTTCATGGGTTTGCAAAGAGTCGGACACGACTGAACGGAACTGAACTGAAGTATTCTTCTTCTCCAAGAAGTGTCTATTTTTCAATCAAAGTTCTTTCTACTGCCGTTTCTTTTGGTTTGGGATTCTTGTGTTGAGAGTGTTCACCAATTAACTCCGTAGGATAAAGGCCATTGGAAGCTCTTGTTCTTGGGTAGGGCTTGCTGACTGGTGAACTTGCTTGTGAGAAACCCAATGCTGAGCAGCTTTTTCATTTGGGAACTTCCAAATGTCTGTATCTGTGGATCACCATCCCCTACATTCCTCAGGTCATTTAGTTTCACCATAGAAAAATTCTGAGATCTCCTGCCTAGAATAAACACATTGATGCTATCATTTTGGGAGTAGGAAGGGAATTAGTGATCCTCTTTTTTAATAAGCAGACTTTCAGTTAATCCCCACTGCGGATTCTGAAAGCCCTTGGCATCCAACTGAAAGTAGAGGGGTATCTCAGGTTCAGTCTCTTCAACAAATCTTTCACCTGTGGGACTGGAAATACAGAGATGAAAAATCTTAACTGCAGGACGTCACAATTGAGCCATTGAGCAGAAAAACTATCATGTCCACTGCTTTCGCAAAACCTCAGCTGCGTGGCCTCCTGGCCAAACGTCTGCGATTTCATATTGTTGGAGCATTCATGGTCTCCCTGGGGCTTGCAACTTTCTATAAGTTTGCTGTGGCTGAACGAAGAAAGAAGGCCTATGCAGATTTCTACAGAAATTATGATTCCATGAAAGATTTTGAGGAGATGAGGAAGGCTGGTATCTTTCAGAGTGCTAAGTGATTTGGAATATAAAGAATTTCTTTGGGTTGAGTTCCATGGAAGTTTGTCACTTTCCTGTGTTCCTGAACTATGAAACTATGACTATCTGGGGTGAGAAATAGCCTTTCAATAAATAAATAATTAACAAAAGAAAAACTTAACTGCTCCTTATACAGACTTTCACCAAAATTCCCTATTTGCAGCCCACCTGGTGGTGCCAAGTTCCTAGTTTTCCCAGGGTTCCTCAACTATCAGCTCTGTTCTCTGTTCCTCTCCACAGTTCCCCTCTTGGAACTTGCATTGCACTGTCTGTATGGATTTGACTACTCTAGTGCCTCATGCAAGTGGAATCAAACAGTATATGTCTTTTGTGTCTGACTTATTTCACTTAGCATAAAGTGAAGATTCAAGATTCCTCCATGGTGTAGCAGGTGTCATAATGTTGGGAGAAACACTGACTGAAAGCATCTACCCTGGCCAGGCACCATAGTAACCATTTGCATGAGTTACTCTACAACAGGAGATTTTGGTAAGGAACACGAAATTAACAAGCCACCACCAACTTAAAAATTTTGGGAAAGGTCAAAAGCAGATGCTACATGTCCTATCAACCTCCCAGAATCCTCCTTGTCGGAATCTGTCTTGGCTGAGCAGTGTGTATGCCACCGGGATGGAAGGACCCTGAGTCAGAAGGATTGGCCGGAGACAGCCTGGAAACTTATCCCCTCACCGTAAACCTGACACTGAGAGCCACAGTTGACTAACCCTAATCCTAATATAGTTATATTATAAATTAGATATAATATTACATTAAATATAATAATATTACAAAATATGTTATATATTATATATACATATATTACATTATATAACATTATATAACATTGTAATATATATATTACATTATATATATAATATATATAATATATAACCCTAACCCTAATCCTAATATTATATAATATATATTATATCTAACCCTAACTGTAATTTTTAATGGCACAGTTAGTTAGGGTTAGAGTTAATAATATAATATATATTATAATATTATAAATATAAATATTATATTATATATACATTATACATATATTATATTGTAATATATATTACATTATATTATAGAATATAATATACAATATTAGTATATTAATATTAATAAAATATTATATAATAATATATTATATATTATTTATATATTAATTATATAATATAGTATAATATATTTATATTAATATATTAACATTTTAACCATTAATATTAACATATTAATATATTTAATGCATAATATATTGTGTATCATTTATATACATTAATTATATATACTATATTATAATATATAATTATATATTATATATATTAGCTATTATATACTATATATAATTAATATATTAATATATTTATTATATATAATATATGTATAATAATATCTGCTACATGCTATATAATATTTTAAATAATATTATATATATTAATATAATATTGTGTATAATAATATATAATATAATATACCTTATATATATTATATTATATTATATTATACAATTATATAGTATATAGTATATAGTATACACTATATAATGTTATATAATTAATATATAATATTAATTATATAATCAATCATATTCATATAATATATAATGTAATATTAATAAATATATACTATTGTATTATATAATATTATTATTAATTATAATTATAATTATATATTTTATGTTTATAATTATATTTATAATATATAATAATATAATAATGATAATATATTGTATAATTGTGTATTATATAATATTATATATATATATATATACATATATACGGCTTTCCAGGTGGCTCAGTAGTAAAGAATCCACCTGTCAATGCAGGAGATGCAGGAGACATGACTTCTATCCTTGGGTTGGGAAGATCCCCTGGAGGAGGAAATGGCAACCCACAACAGTATTCTTGCCTGGGAATCCTATGGACAGAGGAGCCTGGTGGGCTACAGTCCATGGGGTTGCGAAGAGTTGGTCGAGACAGACCACACACACACACACACACACACACACACACACATATATGATATGGTTCAGGGGCTTCCCTGGTAGCTCAGATGGTAAATAGTCTGCCTGCAATATACACAATTCATATATATGTGTGTATTTATATTATATATATATGTGTATATATCTTGCTTATCCATCCATCAGTGGACACTTGCATTGTGTTGCTTTCATCTGTTGGCTACTGTGTATAATACTACTATGAACTGTATGAACAGAATATACAAACATTTGTTTGAGTGCCTACATTAGTTTCTTTGGAGTATATACTCAGGGGTGGAATTGCTGGGTCATATGATAATTCTATATATAATTTTTTGAGGAACTGCCATATACCCAGAGATATTTTTGAACTATTTATACCTAGTGGGACCCAGGCCTCCACACTTGTTTCTTTATCTAACAGGTCATTTTAATATGCTTTCAAAATGTAGTGTACTGCCAGAGTCAACACTTAGGTTTCAGCTTCCTCTTCTCCGCTAAATCATAGCCCCCACCATCACCACTTTCCATGTTCAAAAACTGACCCAGCTCTTCTCTTCCCTTTCCAGTTCTCTTTTTTCCGTGTCAAGTTACATATGCTACTGTTTTGGCAGAGTTTTGGGAGGGAATGAAGCTAAATACACATGTTCCATGTTTGTTTCTCTATGATAAATTCATTTTTTGGAGAGAGGTGCTGTGCTGCATGGCAAGTGGGATCTTAGTTCTCTAACAAGGGATTGAACTCATACCGCCTGCAGCAGAAGCATGGAGTCTTAACCACTGGACCACCAGGGAAATCCCAATAATTACATGGATTTTATTTATTTATTTTTGGCTGTGCTGGGTCCTGTTGTTGAGTAGGCTTTTCTGTCGTTGTGGCTAATGGGAGCTACTCTTGTTGCAAAGCATGGACTCTAGGGTGTGAGGGCTTCAGTAGTTGTGGCTCATGGGCTTAGCTGATTTTAGCATATGGGATCTTCCTGGGTCAGGGATCGAACCCTGAACTGGCAGGTGGATCCTTTAACAATGAGCCACCAGGGAAGCCCTATATTGATTTTTAAATGTGTATAAATGTGCCTCGTGTCTTGAGTTGGAATTTCTTGGGAGCAACAGCTTTATTGTGCTTGCTCTCTGTAATGGCCAGGAGTCCTCTCTATTCTCACAGTCACTCATTTGCTCGTGTAATCACAATAGAGAATGCCTACTACACGCTAGATGCACACTGGATGCTCCTTATAGGATGGCAATTGTTGGGTAAACAACTAACTTTGTGACCCTATGGACTGTCCATGGGGTTGCAAGAGTCGGACACAGTGACTAAACAACCACCACCATGGACTGTAGCCCACCAGGCTCCTCTGTCCATGGGATTCTCCAGGCAAGAATACTAGAGTGTGTTGACATGCCCTCCTTCAGGCTCTTCTGCCCAGTAGAGGTCAAAGCACAGTTATATATGGTTTTGAGACTGAGGGATGTAACATTATTGACGGTTTACACAATCCAGATCTACAGGTACAATGCAAGCAGTGGGTGAGTCATAGGATTAAGAAGGAAGGTTATCTCCTGAGGAGTTATGACCCTTGATGAGATTAAGAAGGAATGTTATCTCTAAGGAGGTCTAGTTAATGCAGATGCACAATACCCACTAAAAGGGAGGCAACAGGACCAAATAGACAAAGAAAATTTTTATGTTTAAATTTTTCTTGTCTTGTTTTGTTGTTTGTTGGCCATGCTGCATGCAGCATATATTTATGGGATCTTAGTTCCCCAACTAAGGATCAAATCCGTACGTACCTCCTGCTGTGGAAGCAGAGTCTTAACCACTGGACTGCCAGAGAAGTCCCCAAATTTTTCTTGTCTTGTTATAAAATATGAGTTTTATTTCATCATCGTGAATATTCATATATAACTTTTTATATAGATATATGTTTTCATTTAACCTATGTGTATATATTGAAGAGTGGAATGCTGTGTCATATGGTAACTATGTTTAACCTCTTGAGTAACTGCTAGACTGTTTTCCAAAAGGTTGATTTTCCTTTACAGCTATGAGAACTAATAAGTGAATTTAGCAAGGTTGTAGAATATAAGGTTAATATACAAAAATTATGTTTTTATATATGAAAAAAAAGTTTCTCTTACAGACTCAGTTCTAACCACCAAATGTGTGAGAGTTTTTCTCACATCAAGTAACTCTCTAGGTCTCTGTAGATATCAACTGGGTGTCCAACATTCAATTTTTTTCCCTTTTTCTTTTCCCACTGTAACCATTCTAGTGGGGCTGACATGGTTTCTCCCTGTATTTTATTTTATTTTATTTTTTTATTTCACCACACAGCATGTGGGACGTTAGTTTTGTAGCCAGGGATTGAACCCACATCCCCTGCATTGGAAGCATGGAGTCTTAACCACTGGACCACCAGGGAAGTCCCCAGGATTCAATTTAATTCAGTTCTGATACTTTCTATACAGAGTCAGCATCCAATCCACAGGATGAAGGACTCAGTGTCATTAGAGTGTCGCCCCACCCCCAAAACTTCAGATACCAAATCCAAGTCCAGGTTGTCACCTGTACTTCTGACCAACCAGGTATATATCATTGTTTCCCATACTTCTTCTTCAGGACCAACCACCGTTTGCTGGAACAGCTCACAGAACTCAGGAAAATAGTTTACTTACTAAGTGTTAGTCACTTACTTATGTCCAATTCCTTGCTACCCCATGGACTGTAGCCCGCCAGGCTCCTCTGTCCATGGGATTCTCCAGGCAAGAATACTGGAGTGAGTAACCATTCCCTTCTCCAGGGGATCTTCCTGACCCAGGGATTGAACTAGGGTCTCCTGCATTGCAGGCAGATTTTTTACCATCTAAACCATCAGGGGAGCCTCTTACTTACTAAATTTCCAGTTTATTATCGGCTCAGATGGCAAAGAATACACCTGCCATGTGGGAGACCTGAGTTCAATCCCTAGGTTGGGAAGATTCCCTGGAGGAAGGCATGGCAACCCACTCCAGTATTCTTGCCTGGAGAATCCCCATGGACAGAGGAGCCTGGTGGACTACAGTCCATGGTGTCACAAAGAGTCAGATATGACTGAGCGACTAAGCACATAAAAGGACACAACTGAGAAACAGCCAAATGGAAGAGAAGCATAAGGAAGGTATGTGGGAAGGAGCGCTAGGCTTCCATGACCTTTCTGGATGGGCTGCCCTTCCAGCATCTCCACGTGTTCACCAACCAGGAAGCTCTGGAATCCTTTCAGTTAAGAGTTTATTTTAAATGGACACTTCATTATATAGGTCTGTCCACTGCTGATTAACTCAAACTCCAGTCTTTTTCCTCTCCCCTGCAGTCAGCAGGTGGAGCTCAAATATCCAACCCTCTAGTCTCAAGGTCGTTTCCCCTGGCAACCAGCTATCCAGTAGTAATAGGCGGGTTGAAAGAGGCTTATTATGAATAACAAAAGATGCCCCTTTCATCTTTATTGCTGTTATCCCTTAGGCAATTAGAGGTGGATTAAGAGCTCCTGCCAAGAGATGAATACCAAATATTTGTATTTCTTATTACAGCACAATATCACAATTTTGTTGTTGTTCAGTTGCTCAATCTTGTCCGACTCTTTGTGACCCCATCCATGGACTGCAGCGCTCCAGGCTTCCCTGCCCTTCACCATGTTCACCGTGCCCTTCACAAATGTATACCAATATTGGGCTTCCCAGGTGGCGCTAGTGCTGAAGAACTTGCCTGCCAATGCAGGTTAGTGGTAAGAGACAAGGATTTTATCTCTGGGTCAGGAAGATACCCTGAAGGAGGGCATGGCAACCCACTCCAGTGTTCTTGCCTGGAGAACCCCATGGACAGAGGAGACTGGCGGGCTATAGTCCATAGCGTCACAAAGAGCTGGACACGACTGCAGTGACTTAGCACACACCCACCCATTGAATCACTGTGTTGTGCACCAGCAACTTAAATAGTGTTACAGGTCAATTATACTTCAAAAACAAACAAATGAACAGACTAGTAAAAAAGAGATTAAATTTGTGGTTACCAGAGGTAGCCTGTGGTGGGTAGGGTGGGAGAACTGGATGCAGGTAGTCAAAAGGTATGAACTCCCAGTTATAAAATAAACAAGTACCAGGGATGTACTGTGGTTGTTCAATCGCTTAGTCATGTCCGACTCTTTCCAACCCCATGGACTGCAGCACACCCGGCTCTTCTGTCCTTCACCATCGCCGGGCGTTTTCTCAAATTTATGTCCGTTGAGTCGGTGATGCCGTCTAAACATCTCATCGTCTGCTGCCCCACTCTCCTTTCCCTTCAGTCTCTCCCAGCATCAGGGTTCTTTTCCAGTGGGTTGGCTCTTTGCATCAAGTGGCCACTGTACTGGAGTTTCAGCCTCAGCATCAGCCCTTCCAATAAATATTCAGGGCTGATTTCCTTTAGAACTAGCTGGTTTGATCGTCTTGCCATCCATGGGATTCTCAAGTCTTCTCCAGCCCCACAATTCAAAAGCATCAGTTCTTTGGTGCTCAGCCTTCTTTACAGTCCAACTCTTACATCCACACATGACTACTGGGAAAATCCTAGCTTTGACCATATGCACCTTTATCAGCTTCCCTGGTGGCTCAGATGGTCAAGAATCTGCCTGCAGTGCAGGAGTTTGATCTCTGGGTCAGGAAGATCCCCTGGAAAAGGGGATGGCTGCCCACTACAGCATTCATGTCTGGGGAATGGACAGGGCAGCCTGGTGGGCTACAGTTCATGGGTTGTAAAGAGTTGGACATAACTGAGCGAACTTCACCTTTGTTGGCAAAGTGATGTCTCTACTTTTTAATATGCTGTCTAGTTTTGCTATAGCTTTCCTTCCCAGGAGCAGCATCTTTTAATTTCATGGCTGTAGCCACCATCTGCAGTAATTGTGGAGCCCAAGAAAATAAAATCTGTCCCTGATTCCACTTACTCCCCTTCTATTTGCCTTAATGTGATGGGACTGGATGCCACAATCTTCATTTTTTTTAAGTTGCATTTCAAGCCAGCTTTTTCACTCTCCTCTTTCACCTTCATCAAGAATCTCTTTAGTTCCTCTTTACTTTTTGCCATTAGAGCGATATCAGCTGTGTATTTGAAGTTGTTGAGATTTCTCCCCACAATCTTGATTCCAGCTTGTGATTCATCCAGCCCAGCATTTTGCCTGATATATTCTGCATATAGGGCTTCGCTGCTGGCTCAGATGGTAAATAATCTGCCTGCAATTCAGGAGACCAGGGTTCGATCCCTGGGTTGTGATGATCCCCTGGAGAAGAGAATGGCAACCCACTCCAGTATTCTTGCCTGGAGAATTCCATGGACAGAGAAGCCTGGCGAACTACAGCCCATGGGGTTGTAAAGAATCAGAAATGATTGAGTGACTAACACACACACATTCTGCATATAAGTTAAACAAGCAGGGTGACAATATACAGCCTTGTCATACTTCTTTCCAAATTTTGAACCGTGAGTTGTTCCCTGTCCATTTTTAACCATTACTTCTTGATTGGCATACAGGTTTCTCAGGAGACAGGTAAGGTGGTCTGATACTCCCATCTCTTTAAGAATTTTCTGGAATTTGTTATGATCCACACAAAGGCTTTAGTATAGTCAATGAAGCAGAAGTAGATGTTTTTCTGGAATTCCTTTGCTTTTTCCATGATCCAACAAATGTTAGCAATTTGATCTCTGGTTTCTCTGCCTTTTCTAAACTTAGCTTGTACATCTGGAAGTTCTGGGTTCACATATTATTGAAGCCTAGCTTGAAGATTTTGAGCATAATCTTGCTAGCATGTGAAATGAGCGTAACTGATGGTAAACATGATTAATATAATTAACACTGTCAGATGTTATCTATGAAACTTCTTAGGAGAGTAAATCCTTAGAGTTCTCGTCACAGGGAAAATTTTCCTCTTTCTTTTATTTTGCTTCTATATCAGACAATAGATGTTGGCAAAAAAAAAAGAATAAAGGTGAAAAAATGTATTCATGAGAAAAGCAAATTCTGCTCAGTTAATGAAGGATATAAAGGTAAATGCATCCTATAAATATTTGTTGTGAATTTACTATGTGCCAGCAGTGAGATCACACCTTAGTTGGGAAGACAGAAAATAAATAAATGCATAAATAATCCAACATCAGGTCATGATACAGGGCATAACCGAGGCAGAGGTGTCCCCAAGCCAACAACTTCATTTAGTACTCAGTGACAGCAGCAGGAATGTGCTCATTCAAGTTCTTTGCCAGGTTTGGGAAGCATGCTTGGACCTACAGCCCCAAACCTGCTTTTCTAGCACTTACCAGGGACATCTTGCCTCACTGAGTGGGTATTGTGATGATTTCTTTCTGTGTGACAATCACTGAAGCACACAGAGAGAAGACAGCACATATTAGAAGTGTGCAGGTCAATGAACATCCCACCCTGAGTGCACCTGGGTAACTAGCATGCAGCATTCCTCCCCAGGTGCTCTTGTGGTCCCTCTGCTGCTAATGCTGACTAGTGTTCTGACACAAACACTATAGCTTTGTTTTGCATGTTTATGAACTTTATATATAACGGGAACATACAGCACATGAACAGTACATACGTTCTGGTTTGTTTACTCATTATCACATCTGTGAGATATAGTCAAATTGTTGTCTCCATCAGTATTGTGATTTTTTTTGGTTGTCTTTTATTGTCTGACTGTGTCACAGTTTATTTACCCATTCTATTAATGGACAAATGAATCATTTCCACTATTCTTTTTATAAAAATATTTATTGGAGTTTAGGGAGTAAAATTGATTTACAATGTCGTGTTGATTTCAGATGTACAGCAAAATAACTCAGACATATACAAATATTCATTCTTTTTTAAATTCTTTTCTCAATATAGGTTATCAGAATACTGAGTGGAGTCCCCTGTGCAATAGAGTTGGTTGTCTGTCTTAGATATGCTAGTGTGTGTGTGTTCCTCCCAAGCTCCTGATTTATCCCTCCCCCCACCCCATGTTTCCCCTTTGGTATCTGTTTTCAATATCTGTAAGTCTCACACTATTCTTTTTTTTTTTTAATAAATCAGTAATTTTTCTGGTTGCACTGGGTCTTTGTTGCTGTGCCTGGACTTTCTCTAGTTGCAGAGAGCAGGACCACTCTCTACTTGTGATGTGTGGACTTCTCCCTGCGGTGGCTTTCCTTGTATCGGAGCACAGGTTCCAGGGTGCATGAGCTTCAGTGTTTGCAGCGTGCGCGCTCAATAGATGTGGCACATGGGCCCAGTTGCTCCAAGGCATGTGGAATCCTCCTGGACCAGGGATTGAACCCATGTTCCCTGCTTTAGCAGGTAGATTCTCATCCGCTGTACAGCAGGGAAGTCCAGCTCTCACACCTCACATTTGAGGCAGTAAAGTGAAAAATTTCATGTTCATATTATACATTCAGATAAAAGGAATTCTTTTTTTTGTTTGTTTGTCCAGCCATGTCAAGTCATAACCTCTTGGCTCCCAGGAAATTCCTTCATTATTTTTTAATATTTTTTTTCTAAAAAAAGAGAGTATGAGTGAAATACAAACATCGCAGACAACCAAAAAAATAAAAATAAAAAAGTAAAATAGCATCATAAAAAATAAAAACTTAGGAATAATTTAACAAAAGATATGTAAGATCTCTATTCTGAAAATTACAAGTACTGCTGAAATTAAAGAACACTCAAATAAATAAAAGAATATACCATGTTAAAAAAAACACATATTGAAGACTCAGTAGGAATAAGGGATGTCAATTCTCCAAATCCATAGATTCAGCACAATCTCACTCAAATCACAGCACTTTTAAGTTGTCAAGCTGATTCTAAAATTTATAAGGAAACATAAAAGTCCTAGAATAGCCAAAGCTATCTTCAAAGAAAGGAGCAAAATTGAATGACTTAACATGGCCTGCTTCCCATACTCTATAAAAAGCATGGTAATCAAGACAGATGGTACTGGCATAAGCATTGACAAATAGATCAGTGGTGGAGAATCGAGAGCCTAGAAACAGATCCCACTTATTTGATCATTTGATTTTTACCAAGGCACCAAAATAATTCAATGGGGAGAAAAAGTCTTTTCACAAATAGGTGCCAGAATAACTGGATATTCATATGGAAGAAGATGAATCTCATACCATACACAAAAATAAATTCCAGAGATGGCTCATTACTACCTAGGGTAGACCCAAAATGGAGTGATGTGAGCTAGTTAAGCCTACAGTTGACTATGATTTCAGTGATATCCAGTAGTGTGTACTATTCAAGTCTCTCTAGAATACAGGAAGACTCCTTCTTAATAACCACAGAACCAGCCAAATGCAATGGGCCAATGGCCCAGCACAGAAAATGCAGATTGGTGAACTGGAGACTATGATTATGTTCTGTGCTGCTGCCGCTGCTTAGTCACTCGGTGGTGTCCAACTCTTTGCAACCCTTTGGATTGTAGCCTATCAGGCCCCTCTATCCATGGAATGGAATTTTCCAGGCAAGAATACTGGACCGGGTTGCCATTTCCTACTCCAGGGGATCTTCCCAACTCAGAAATAGAATCCACATCTTCTGTGTCTCCTGCATTACAGGTGGATTCTTTACCTGCCAAGTCATCAGTGAAGGCATTTATGCTCTGTGATTCCTGTTAAAAAACAAAATTCAGGACTTCTCTAGTGGTCCAGTGGTTAAGAATCTACCTGCCAATGCAGGGGACACAGATTGAATCCCTGATCCAGGAAGATTCCACTTGCTGTGGGGCACCTAAGACTGTGACCATAACTACTGAAGCTGGCGTGCCCGATAGCCTGTGCTCTGCGATGAGAAGCCACTGCAGTGAGAAGCCTGAACATCACAACTAAAGAGTAGACCCCACTTACCACAACTAGAGAAAGCCCTAGAAAGTCCTGCAACTAGAGTGCAGCAACGAAGACCCAGTGCAACCAAATATAAATACATTTATTAATAATAAATGTGGGGATCACAACAAACTGTGGAAAATTCTTAAAGAGATGGGAATACCAGACCACCTGACCTGCCTCCTGACAAATCTGTATACAGATCAAGAAGCAACAGTTAGAACTGGACATGGATTGTTTCCAAATTGGGAAAGGAGTACATCAAGGCTGTATATTGTTACCCTGCTTATTTAATTTATATGCAGAATACGTCAAGTGAAATGCCAGGCTGGATGAAGCACAAGCTGAAATAAAGATTGTGGGGAAAAATATCAATAACCTCAGATATACAGAAGACAACACACTAATGGCAGAAAGCAAAGGAAAACTAAAAAGCCTCTTGATGAAAGTGAAAGAGGAGAGTGAAAAAGTTGGCTTAAAACTTAACATTCAGAAAACTAACATTCAGTGATGGCATCTGGTTCCATCACTTCATGGCAAATAGATGGGGAAACAATGGGAACAGTGACAGACTTTATTTTCTTGGGCTTCAATATCACTGCAGATGGTGACTGCAGCCATGAAATTAAAAGACACTTGCTCCTTGGAAGAAAAGCTATGATCAACCTAGACAGCATATTCAAAAGCATAGACATTACTTTGCCAACAAAGGTCCATCTAGTCAAGGCTATGGTTTTTCCAGTAATCATGTATGGATGTGAGAGTTGGACTATAAAGAAAGCTGAGCACCGAAGAATTGATGCTTATGAACTGTGGTGCCAGAGAAGACTCTTGAGAGTCCCTTGGACTGCACGGAGATCCAACCAGTCCATCCTAAAGGAGATCATTCCTGAATATTCATTGGAAGGGCTGATATTGAAGCTGAAACTCCAATACTTTGGCCACCTGATGCGAAGAACTGACTCATTGGGAAAGACCCTGATGCTGGGAAAGATTGAAGGTGGGAGGAGAAGGGGATGACAGAGGATGAGATGGTTGGATGGCATCACCGACTCGATGGACATGACTTTGAGTAAGCTCCGGGAGTTGGTGATGGACAGGGAAGCCTGGCGTGCTGTAGTCCGTGGGGTTGCAAAGAGCTGGACATGACTGAGCGACTGAACTGAACTGAAGTAGTCCATAATAATCTTCCCTTAAGTTGCTGAATGGAGGAAGTAAGGAAGGAAGAATGGAATGTTTCCTAATTTGGATGAAACTTTTTGACTTAACCCCACCTCAATAGATCCTTCTTCTACCACTTTCTGCAAGATTCATGTCTAAGCAGACCATTTGATCAGGGCCTATACTTGTTAACCTGATTTAGTAGCTGTGGGGCTATTTGTGGTTATTTGACTGTAGGACTGATTGGCGCAAGATCCAAAGGAGCATCATTTGGGCATTCATCTCTGGAGTAGCTGAGGAGTAGCAAAGATCTGACTCTACCTTGGGAAGAGCATTTATCA
Source organism: Odocoileus virginianus (assembly GCF_023699985.2). Taxonomy (NCBI): domain Eukaryota; kingdom Metazoa; phylum Chordata; class Mammalia; order Artiodactyla; family Cervidae; genus Odocoileus; species Odocoileus virginianus. The sequence goes on along the minus strand of NC_069690.1, from coordinate 37,683,067 downwards.
GTTTTCAGACTATGGCTATAGTACAATTTGTCCAGTGTCTAACATCCAGTGAATGGAAAAATGAACGAATTCATAAATAATGAGTAACTAGATGAAAGGCAACACAGATCGGTCGTGGCAATTAACTTCTTAATTCACCTCTGCTATCTCCCCTCTGCTCACTGAGAAAACAGCTGTATTACAGCGTTTGTGCATAATCTTTATGTTTCTTGGCTTAAGACAAGACCACTTCATTTATTTATTTATCTTTGAAAAATAACTTTATTCTAAAGCAGTGGTTTTCTAACTCTAGTGTGCACATGAATCACATGAAGAACTGTCGGGAGCCATTATGGGAGGTCCAGCCCGTGACGAGGTCACGAGGAAAATACCTGACAGGCAAGGCCGTCTAGGATAAGGGACCCTCCAGGTTGGCCTCGGCCTCTACCCCACCCTGTATCCTCCCGCCTTTTCTGCTACTGTTCTTGTTTGCCCTGCTGCGGATTCTTGTGTTGCCTGCTGAGAGCTCTCCTGCTCCTCTTTCATTGAATAAAGACCAACTTAAAAGCTAATTAATAAATCTCCTGGATGCTGGTACCCTATGCAGGGGCCGGGGATGAAGGAAATGCTTCAGTTCAAACCCTTTAGCTGGCATTCTGGCTTGTTTGATAAATGTGTGCTCTCATTGCACAAAATGCTCATGTGTTCTAAACATCCTAAACATAGTATGCTAACAAAAGAAACTATTAAGCATAGGCCCCTTCGCGGGGTGAGAAAAGCTCCACAAATATTATAGCCACAAATGTGCCTAATAGAAAATAGTTTAGATAGAGATTAGCTGGCGACTTCTTGCAGGTAATTAACTTTAAGACTAAGAGCCTGTTTTGTGCCATATCTGCTGTTTTTGCAATCCTTTGCATTTCTGTTCTGTAAAAAATGTAATCCTATCTAGTTCCCTTGGAGATGACACCTAATAGAAAGAAAATAGATTAACCACAAATAAGACAGGGTCGGCTACTGAAGTTGCTTAAAGTTGCACCAGGTGCAAGCCATAAATTGTCAACAGGCCTAAAAGCCAAAAGATATTATACATAGAGATTAACCATCAAGTGGTTAACCAAAAAAGGCCCTCATAGGCACAGAGCCCTTTGAGGGGTGAGGAAGCCCTATTAGAGAATACAAAAAATATTGTTTTAAAAGTTGTTATTAGATCAATGTTTGATTGATGTTAATGTGCTGAGGTTGTGCAGTGGACACTAGTGTTAATATAGTTAAAGATAATAGTAAAATAAGAGTTTAGCCCTAGTGTAATAACAGTAAGATAACTGTTAATTTTAACCAGGAGTGCTAAACAGGGGCTGCCTCACCAGAGCCACAGAGTCTTTGTGTGTTAAATTTTTTAGATAAATTTAGCTGAGAATTTCTGCAAAAAGACTGTCTTTTATGTTTTTTTTTTTGTCTTTTATGTTAACAGGATTGTATTTCTATTATGTTACAACTTGCTGTACCATGAGATTGCCAATTTTCTGTTTTCTGCTAACCTCAAGGCCAGAAGATAATGTACAAAAATCTATGAGAAAAGACTCTCATAAACAAAAATATACAGAGCACACCTGGCTTCGTGAAGGACAAGCTGATATAATGTTAAACTAAGTCTGTATGCTTATCTGCCCCTTAGAAATGTACCAACTTAGGGTATAAAGGCTATGGTGAAAAATAAAGCAACTGCCAGACTCTGCTGCATATTCCTGGTCTGGTCTCTTTCTTTCTTTCTCTCTCCCTAGCAGACTTGGCCCTATCAAGGCCGGTCCTACGTGTCTCTCTCTCGCCGACGCCGCTCATCCTGAGGGTTCCCTTGGATCCTGCCGGGGCTGGCAAAGAACTTTCTAGAATCTGAGAATCTCACCCCTGGAAAGTCTGATTCAATGGTTCAAGGGTAAAGTCCAGGAATCTATCATGTTTAAGAACACCTTCTATGTATTCTATTATAGTCTCAGGTCACACTTTGAGAAACACTGGTGAAAAGAAATTGGCTCATGCAATTTCTGCAATTTCAGTTATTTCTACCTCAAAAATAGCCCTGTCTAGTTTTCAAGTACTTTCCACCACAAAACTGTGGCACTGTGGTCTTTTAGAATCATTTTCTTCCTGCTAAGGTTTGTTATCAATCAGCCCTAGAAGATAAGTTACTATGGATATTGGTAGAATTGTTACTTATTAAACACCTACTATCTAACAGATACCATGTAAAATGTTTTACAAGTTTTATTGCTTCTAATTCTTACAACTTTGCAAGGTAGGTGGTATTGCTCTTATTTTACAGATGAGGAAAAATCCTCAGAGAGGTTGTGTAGCTTGTCCAAGGTTATGTAACATACCTGACAGACTTGAGATTGAAATTCAAATCAAAGCCATAGTTTTTATTTTTATTTATTTATTTATTTATTTTGTTACATAAATTAACCCATTTATTATAGGCTAGCAACATGATGAAATGGTGGTGCTTCTACTGGTCCTTCAGTTCCTTCAGTCTTCTGATGGCAGGCTTGACTGTGACAGCAGAAGTGGTGTTGTAGGTCCAGGCACCACCAGCTACGTTTTCATGCAGGAACCACAGTGCCAAATGCCCACAGCTCTTCTCTTCATCTTGGTTTTGCCACAGAAGGAGCAGGTATACTTGGCGTGCTGGCTGATTTCAATTTTCTTCACCATTTTCCTGAGGGAGGCACCATAACGGGTCCCGTATTTGCCCACGATTCCGACCTTCTTGGTGCGTTTCGCCCTGACCAACACTCACCATCAAAGCCATAGTTTTTAAAAGCATGTTGTTCAGTTGCTCAGTCATGTCCAACTCTTGGCGACCCCATGCAGCATGCCAGGCTTCCCTGTTCTTCACCAACTCCCGAGTTTGTTCAAACTCATGTCCATTGAGTTGGTGATGCCATCCGACCATTTCATCCTTTGTCATACCCTTCTCTTGCCTTCTATCTTTTCCAACATCAGGGTCTTTTCCAATGAGTCAGCTCTTGGCATCAGGTGGCCAAAGTGTTGGAGCTTCAGTTTCAGCATCAGCCCCTCCAATGAATACTCAGGACTGACTGGTTTGATCTCCTTGCAGTCCAAGAGACTCTCAAGTATCTTCTCCAACACCACAGTTGAAAAGCATCAATTCTTCAGCACTCAGACTTCTTTATGGTCCAACTCTCACATCCATACATGACTATGGAAAAACCATAGCTTTGACTAGACAAAATTTTGTTGGCAAAGTAATGTCTCTGCTTTTTAATATGCTGTCTAGGTTGATCACAGCTTTTCTTCCAAGGAGCTGCAGTCTCTTAAATGCAGTCTTTTAATTGGCTGCAGTCACTGTCCACAGTGATTTTGAAGCCCAAGAAAATAAAGTCTGTCACTGTTTCCATTGTTTTCCCATCTATTTGCCATGAAGTGATGGGACTGGATGCCATGATCTTAGTTTTTTAAATGTTGAGTTTTAAGCCAGTTTTTTCACTCTCTTCTTTCACTTTCATGAAGAGGCTCTTTAGCTTTTCTTTGCTTTCTGCCATTAGTGTGGTGTCATCTGCATATCTGAAGTCATTGATTTTTCTCCCCACCCATCCAGCACAGCATTTCGCATGATATACTCTGCATATAAGTAAAATAAGCAGGGTGACAATATACAGCCTTGACGTACTCTTTTCCTGATTTGGAGCCAGTCCGTTGTTCCATGTCCAGTTCTAGTTTTTGCTTCTTGACCTGCACACAGGTTTCTCAGGAGGGAGGTAAACATATAACCCCATTATTTTTTAACTTTTAAAGCATACAACTCCCTTATTATTATGTGAAATTGTTAATATTAACAATTATTTATATGAATTCATGCCCTATGCAAAACACCTTAGTCTATGGTGATTTCAGAACACAGGGCCTTTAAGGATTATCCATCCATTCATGTATTCACTTAACAATATTAAACAGGACTTCCCAGGTGGTGCAGTCTAAAGAATCTGCCTGCCAGTGTATAAGATGCAAGAGACTTGGGTTCAATCTCTGAGTTGAGAAGATCCCCTGGAGCAGGAAATGGCAACCCACTTCATTATTCTTGCCTGGAAAATTCCATGGACAGAGGAGCCTGGTGGGCTACAGTCCAGGGACGTGCAAAGAGTTGGACACGAGTGGGCACACACACACACACACACACACACACACACACAACTACTATGTGCCAGAAAGTGTGTCATGCATAAGGGATACAAAGGTGAAGGTCTTTAGCATTATGGAACTTGCATGGATGTAGACATATATATGGGAAATTTTAATACAGAGTAAGTGATCTATAAGTTTAATATATTTCTCAATAATAACATTAAAAACATCATTTCTGGAACTGAACAAGTTGACTAGAAAATTAAAATTGTAAGAAGAACCATGAAACTTAGGAAAAGAAGAGTAGCGAGGGTGCAGTGGGCCTGTATCATTAAAACAAAGCTATTAGGGCAGTTTGATAAGAACACATGAATAGATGGATTAATGGAGTGGAATGGAGAATTCAGAAACAGACTCAGACACAAATGGGAATATGGTATATGTGCATATGCATGTATTTCTCACCAGTGGGGAAAATATAAGATTACTCTTAAAGATGTTGAGATGAATGTGTAGCCAAACAGAAAGACAATTAAAAAAATTCCAAATGGGTTGAAGACTAAAACATTATTTAATATAAAACTGTAATGATACATAAAGGAAACGAGATAAATGAAATGCTGATTGAGGAGGATATAAAGATGGTGGGAGACTTTTATTGCATTGATTTTATTTTTTTGACAGCACCATATGGTATGTGGTATCTTAGTTTCCTCACAAGGGATAGAACCCATGCCCCTGGAATGGGAGCACAGATTCTTAGCCACTGGGCCACCAGGGAAGTCTGTACCATGTTGACTTTTCTATCTTTTAAAACATATTTACAGGGCCTCCTTGGTGGCTCAGTGGTAAAGACTCTTCCTACCAATGCAGGAGACATGGGTTCGATCCCTGGGCCAAGAAGATCCCACATGCCTTGGAGCAACTAAGCCCATGGGCCACAACTACTCTGCTCTAGAGCCTGGAGTCGTAACTACTGAACTTATGTGCCACAACTATTGAAGCCCATATACTTTAGAGCCGTGCTCCACAACAAGAGAAGCTATTGTAATGAAAAGTCCGCACACCACAATTAGAGAATAGCCCACACAGCAATGAAGACCCAGCACAGCCAAAAGTAAGTAAATAAATAAATCTTTAAAAAAAACATATTAAAAAAACATATTTACAATTTAAAAATGTTTTTGTTTAGAGTATTTGGCTTGGGAAATAAAAATTTAGCTGTAGTGTAGTGAGTGAGAGGTAGGAAGTCTTGTGAGGCTGGAGGGGTCAGAAGAGTCAAGTCATGAAAGAACTGCTCGTTGTGGCCTGTGAGATCTTAGTTCCCCAACCAGGGACTGAACCTAGTATCTTGGCAGTGAAAGTGTGGAGTCCTAACCACCAGACAACCAGGGAATTCCCAGGACTTGACATTTTTAAAATGTGGGTTTTATAGTATGAATAATGGGGAGCTGTGAAACTTTTTAAAGCAGTGGGTTGATAAAATCATGTTTTAGAGAGATACAGCCCGCACCCACATAGAAAGCAAGATATCTCTAAATCTTGACATGTCCGGGTGGAAATGCCTAATAGCCAGGCTTAAAACCCTGGAGCTTGAAAGGGAGCCATGACTGGAGATAATGAATTTGGGATCATTAGCATATTTTAATAGATGGTAACTGAAGCCCTGTGAGTAGCTGAGGTCACAAAAGGAAGACACTGTGAAAAGGCCTAAGACAGAACTTAAGAGGTGGAATGAGGAAGAAAAAAATAATGTTCCCTGAGAAGGATCTAGAGAATGAAAATTTGGACAGTAATGGGAAGAAATTAAGTAAAAAAGATTTCAGTAAGGAGAGAGTAGTCCTAAATACCAAAGGTTAAAGGTAGTCCAGATGAGGGTGAAATGTGGTTTTTGATTTAAATACGAGGAGGGGCATATTATTGAAGGTCATGGGAAGAATAGTTGAGTGGAGAGTTCAGGTTAAGCCAAAGTTGAAGTGGAAGCATCTTGCCTCCACAGTGGAGGCAACTTGTTTTAAGTTTGCTAAAGACAGAGAGGAGATTGGAGCAGCTGAGGGAAAGACATGAACTGTTTTCTTTTTAAAGGATCAACTAAAGATATCTAAAATGATGATAATAAGCCAATACTTAGGGAGTTAGAGGAGAGAGTGAGAAATTGAGTAATACTTAAAATGTTTGGTGTCACTTCCAGGGGCTCCAAAGAGCTCGTAACTATAGTCCTTTATGTCTCAGCACAGAAAGAATTCAGCCAGAGGCAAACTGATACACAAGAAGTGATTTATTAGAATAGGATGCTTGTGAGGCTTAATAAGCAGGAGGGCAAGGTGGTGCTGTGTCCAGGCTACAGTTTTATAAGGAAAGGAAAAGGGGGGAGGGGGAGAAGACCTTTGTCTTTCTTCAGTAGACATCATGCTTCTACTATCAGTTCCTACTCCAGGTTGGGCAGGGGAGTTTTCTTGTTCCTACGTGATCAAGCTAGGTCCACAAATTATTGTTTTTTACGTGAGCAGAGAGTTGTGACCTAGCGACTGGGCAGGATGTGGATCTCATGTGTGGATCTCATGCCACTATTCATTGTTTTATGGGCATGTGTCCTGTTTCTGTTACATGGTTTATTGCTAAGCAAGCCTGCTTTCTTCAAGTCGCTCAGTCGTTCTCCAACTCTATGCGACCCCGTGGACTATACACTCTGTGGAATTCTCCAGGCCAGAATACTGAAGTGGGTAGCCTTTCCCATCTCCAGGGATTCTTCCCAATCCAGGGATCGAACCCAGGTCTCCCACATTGCAGGCGGATTCTTTACCAGCTGAGCCACAAGGGAAGCCTACTTTTTCTTTTCTTTCTTTTTTTTTTTTTTTTTTTTTAGTAAGCATTAACTTAGAAGGGTCTCCCATAGTTTTTGTACTTACAATCCCCTAGTGGCATTAACTATTTAATCAAGTACTTTATCAATACCAGATGTTAGGGGTGGGATCCCAGCAGATGAACCTCCATGCCTGAGATTAGGAGGGATGCCTCTTCCACCATAAACGAAGGGAAAGGAAAGGGTGATGCAGGGAAGCTGATGGAATTTCGGTTGGCTGGTTTCTATTTAACTCCGTAAAATAAGCCTGGGGAAAGGGGGGAAAGGGAGGTGGCTGTTAGTCGAGGTTTGAGGAGAGTGCTGATTTAAAAAGACGTTTTACAAACTCTGGGTGGCCTAGGCTGGTCCACGCTGGGGCTCGGGAGTGAGATCCGGAAGGGAGCTCCCAAGGATGCCACAGTGCACTGCCATGGCAACAGAACCGCCAGGTGAGGCCCAGGCTCAATTAGAACACCCAAACAGCGCGTGCGTACGAAGCCGCTTCAGTAGCCGCGGCTCCTCTGCCTACGGGATTCTGCAGGAAAGCATACCGGAGTGGGATGCCATACCCTCTTCCAGGGGAATCTTCCTGGCTCAGAGATGGAATCCGCCTCTCCATGTCTCCTTCACTGGCCAGTTGGGTTCTTTACCACTAGCGCCACCTTGGAAGCACAACCCCACAGAGCTTCCTCTTATTAACACACCATTTGGAAAGCCACGGGGAAGAGCCAACTCGAGGTGACCGAAAGTAAACCACAAATCACGCGATATCATGGGCCGTACCCCGTGAGGCTGCTCGCGAAGCTACCGCCACGTAACGCGGCAGCTAGGTTGGTTTTATTTATTTATTTATTTTTTTTGCTACAGCTAGTATTAAACGTCACTGTCCTGCGACGCTGTCTCTGTAATAGGACGCCCTCCCGGAAGTGGGCTCTGGATCGGGCAGTGAAAGTGGTAGCCGGTTGCCCCTGGGACCAGATCTCGGGAGGTCGTTGTTGAACTATTTCTCCAAGTTTCTCTCCTATCCTTCCTGCGTCTTCTAGATCCGCGGAGTGAGGAAACATCTCCACCATCATGGGAGGCGGAGACCTGGTAAGTGAGGGAGCCAAGGGCTCGGGGAAGACCGAGGCCCGAGACCAACTGGGGCTGGGGACGGGTGTGGCAGTGAGTATTCTTGATAACGCAGCTGTGCTTTCGCGGAGAGGGAGCTGTAGCCCTGGACGGGGGGCGGATCACTGAGGCCTTGGAGGGACGGGGCGGAGACTTGGAAAGGTGTGTGAGGTGGGTCGCCAAGGATGGCAGGTGGTGTTTGTTGGCAGGAAACCCTTCTGGCTGGAAATTCTGGGGAGCTTTGGGACGGTTGGAACCGTGGCTAGGAAAGGAGGCAGGTATGGAGGACGTGTCACGCAGATTTTGTTTTGTGTATTTTGTCTTAGGGTACCTTGCCTTTCCTGAACTAGGAATTCAGTCTTGTCCTGCGCTGTAGTTGTGATGACTTGTGCCCCATTCTCCTCATCCCTGAGCCGTGTTCTGGGATCACAGATCTTCCTCATGTTCACCTTTCTGACTTTCACTCCTTTGGTGCAGCATTCTGATCTGTAGTGGCAGAGCTTTCTTCTGAATTCATTGTTGTCCAGTCGCTCAGTTCAGTTCAGTCGCTCAGTCGTGTCCAATTCTTTGTGACCCCACGGACTGCAGGATGCCAGGCTTGCAGTGCTTCACTGTCTACAGAGTTTGCTCAAACTCATGTCCATTAAGTCAGTGATGCTGTCCAACCATCTCATCCTCTGTAATCCTCTTCTGCCTTCAGTCTTTCCCAGCATCAGGGTCTTTCCCAGTGAGTCGGCTTTTTGCATCAGGTGACCAAAGTATTGGAGCTTCAGCTTCAATATCAGTCCTTCCAATGAATATTCAGGATTGATTTCCTTTAGGATTGACTGGTTTGATCTCTTTGCAGTCCAAGTGACTCTCAAGAGTCTTCTCCAACACCGCAGTTGGAAAGCATCAGTTCTTTGGTGTTCAACCTACTTTATAGTCCAACTCTCACATCCATACATGACTACTGGAAAAACCATAGCTTTGACTATCTGGACCTTTGTCAGCAAAGTGATGTCTCTGCTTTTTAATACGCTGTCTACGTTTGTCATGGCTTTTCTTCCAAAGGGCAAGTGTCTTTTAATTTCATGGCTTCAGTCACTGTATGCAGTGATTATAAGTTATGTGACTAGTTCTCATAACCTGTATAGCCACCAAATGGGAAATGTACTCATAAGAACGTGGTGCAATATCAGAAAAATGCTAACCTCCTGAAAGTGTAGCTATTGAATCAGCAAATAGATCCATTTAGCCATTTGTCTAGTAGCTACATTAGAGTTTGTCAGATGTTATCAATTAGGATGACTTCCAAGATACCATCAAGGTTCGTCCGATTTAGTGTCTTCAAGTAGCTGCATTTAGGGACAGGAAAGCTCGAATCCAAAGTTTCTCAGCCTCACCACTATTGACATTTTGGGCTGGATAATTGTTGTCTGTGTAGTCCTGTGCATGTAGGATGTTTAGCAACATCCCTGGCCTCTGGCTAGTGGCACCTTTCTCCCCGAGTTGTGACAACCAAAAGTGTCAACAGACATCCCCAAGTGTTCCCTGAGACGCAATCACCTGTATTGAAGGCAAGCAAGAAAGGACCATTAGGACAAGGTGGAGGGTGGGGGAGGAAGGGTTGAATAACCTGATGAGGGGAAAGTGAAAGGTGGCTGCTGTGAGCCATGTGTTACGCCGGAATTCGTGACCTCCGGAGGAGAGAATTTCGAACTGGGGTCAGAGATGAGGCTTGAGTACTTGGAGCTTTTTGTGTACCAAAGTTTTATTAAAGTATAACAGAGATAGGGAAAGCTTCTGACATAGACGTCAGAAGGGGACAGAGTGCCCCCTTGCTAGTTTTTAACAAGGTGTTTTATGTCTGTTAGAAAGCTTTTAATCAGATAAGAGAGATACCTCAAGATTGAGGGAATTTCACCAGGCCTTTCCAGTCCTGATCCTCTCCAGTTCATTCTTTACGTGCTAAGCTGGTCATGCATTTCAGCTGCATATGAATGTTTTAATATTTTCTACTGCCACCAGGATAATTCAGTCCCTTAACATGGCTTATAAGGCCCTTAATGCTCTCTTTATTGGCTTCATCTTGAGTCCCCTTCCCATCAGGTTGTTCTCCTATCTCCAGCCATGCTGAATTATTTGTATTCTGTTCTTTTTCACCTCTGGGGCTGCAGCTGTGTGTGCTGTTACCTCTCTTTGGAAATCTACTCCTCTCATCCCTGCTTCCGACATCACTGGGATAATTTATAATTGTCCTTAGATGTCACTTCCTCCAGAAAATCTTCCCTGGTTGGGAAGCTGAACCAATGCAGTGACTCATGGGGAGGAAGGCAGAAGTGAAGCACTCCTTGAGGGTGAAAGGGAAGATCAGAGTCAGGGGGAGACTCTTGGGAAGGAAGGTTGAAAGAGGTACTAGGTGTGGTTGTAAACCATGCAAGTTCAAGGCAAGTTCAGTGGACTCAAGGAAAAGAAGGTTGTATTCTTAAGAATGTGTCCAATGCCAAAGACACTTGAGTTCTTTCACCTTTCAGAGTCTATACCTTCCCACCTCTCTGCCTCATTCCTGTATTGTCATCATCAACCCTCACTTCAGGCATGGCCTGTGGAAGTTAGACTCATACATTTCAGGATAGAAGTAGTTGAAGGGAATCTCGGAGGGGCCTGTTCTAGCCTGAAATTTTATGTACTTGAACAACCTCTCCTCCGCCCCCCACATGTGAGAGAGTGTTGGGTGCCAACCTCGCCATTGTTAGAGACATCTTGCACTTACATGGCTGCCTTGGCATGAACGGGGTGGGGTGAGGCAGGCCAGTTATAGTCACCACACACCTGCTCCCTGTCTTGTTTTCTCCTTCCTTTCATTTGCCACAGAATCTGAAGAAGAGCTGGCACCCGCAGACCCTCCGCAATGTGGAGAAAGTGTGGAAGGCTGAGCAGAAGCATGAGGCTGAGCGGAAGAAGATTGAGGAGCTTCAGCGTGAGCTGCGGGAGGAGAGGGCCCGGGAGGAGATGCAGCGCTATGCGGAGGATGTCGGGGCTGTCAAGTAAGCAAGGCGCTGGGGCCGTTTGGGCTGGGGGTGTCTTGGTGTGTGGGGAATTGCAGGCCTGTGGGTGCATTGTCCAATTGCTGCATAATAGCTGCATAAGAGAATGAGTTTGGAGTCAGTCTGAACTGGGTTCTAAGGCTGACTTTGTATGGACTAGCCCAGCTATGTAACTGGGAGCAACTTTGGGAGCCTCAGTGACCTCAGTAGAACCAGGGGGGTGAGAGTACCCAACTCCTAAGGCTTTTAGAGGATCAGATGAGATGACATGTAAAGGTCTTAGTGTAGGCCAAGTTCATGGTACACAATTGACGAGTAACTGTGACTGAGGATGACTGCCTCTACCCTGCTTACTGTGTTGAAGCCACATTCCTGCTTTTGTTAATGTGTGTACTGCAGGCTCATTTTAGTGAGGCAGTGAGGTCCCATGAAAGGAGATAGATGTTGTGTCTGTCAGTGAAAGCTTTGTGACTGTGGACAGTCTCATTCAGTTTCCTCTTGTATAATATCAGATAGAAGTAACAGATGATGTACCCTAACAGCCTCCAAAAAGGGAGATAGGAGTAAATGTGTTCTGAGAAAAATACAAAGCATAAAATATGCAGTGCATTCCTAAATCAGAATTGAGTAAAAACTCTAGAATAAAATTGAGTAGTCTGTACTGTTCCTTGTTCGTATCCTTGTGGACAAGTCTCCAGGGTGACATGTGACATACTTTACACTATATTGGATATATAAGACTTTTCCTTAGTAATTTCATGACAGAAGGATTAATGACATTTGAGTGTGTGTGTGTGTGTGTGTGAGAGAGAGAGAGAGAGAGAGAGAGAGAGAGGGAAGAGACACAGACCAAGAGAGAGACTTAGTTTCAGTTCATGGAAATGGTATTACGGAATTTAGGCAGGATAACAATTACATTCTTTCAGGAAAATGGATTGGGAGAATGCCATTCTGACTTAAGTATGAGTTTAAAATATTTGGAATATTTTAAACTAAAAGGAGTTTTGGAATTTTTAAAGTACAACACAGTATATTTAGGGCATTAATATATAAAATGAGAATATATATAAGAGAATCAAATTCTGTACTTTTTTTTTTAACCATAGGCACACATTAAATTATTTTACCTTTCATACTTTTTATAAATTACATCCTTTATAATTTAAACTAAATCAGTTTCACACATTTGGACTAGTTCCTGGGCAGCTTATAAGACATTCTTATATGTGACCTTTTAGATTTTGTGAACCCTTGATTTTAAAACAAATGTCAACTTTAGCAGAATATCTGTTAGTCAGAAGAGTTTATTTCCCAACTAACCAAAGGTAAAAAATTATTTTGAAATTTTTATTCAGACAAATGTTACAGATTATGCACCTGATATGTCAGAAATTTTGGGCTTTGCAGAGTCTGATGAGGTCAGAGTATAGATGAGCAGCTTCAGAGCTGGGAGTCCAGTGTTTACCATGTTGCTGACCTTCACGCCCTCTTGTCTGCTGTGAATGGGAGGAAGGTGATTTTATATTCTTTTGATTTTTTGCCCCACCCCCATCACCCATATCCTCCAATATCATGAAACTCAAAGGTCAACATGTAGGTCCATTTTCTCGGTTTTTACTTGCAGACGTAGTTAGACGATCTGCTTGTCCAGTGGGCTGGCTTGTGTGGTTCTTTGCAGTGTTGTGCCTTTCATGTATCCAGTGAAAACTGTTTACTGTTTAACAGCTCACTTCTGTGGTTCAGGTGATCTTTTCTATGTTTACTATGCTTCTCTCCTAGAACAAAGGAAAAAAACCTTAATATCTACACTATCCTTGACCTTCATCCAGATTCCTCTTTGCAGTGGAGTGTTGCTTTCGTATTCTCTGATATTATTAGAAAACTGTGTTTTCCATGCACGGTCTACACCAGCATTTCTCAGCCCTTGCACTTCGGTGTGTCCTTGGGAGATTAGATAAATGAAGATGGGAGTGATTCCCACTCAGGCCAACTTCCTAAGAGTAGCAGGGGTTGTCTGGGGCAAGGGCATCTATAGATTTTAAGACTCCCCTGGGGATTCCCTGGCTGCCCAGTGGTTGGGACACCTCTCACGTCTTGGCTTTCACTGCCGAGGGCTCAGGTTTGGTCTCTGGTTAGGGAACTAAAATCTCACAAGCCACTTGCATGGCAAAAACAAAAATCTCCTTGGGTGAGCCTTGTGGGCAGCTTCAAGAACCTGTTCTATATCGTTAATGATAGTAACAGCAAAAATCTGTAGATTATTTCATTTTTATATGACTTTTACCCTATATCTTTTCTTACTGAAAAACTCAGAGAGAGGGTCTCATTTAAAAACAATGAGCATTGGCAGTTACTAGCTCCATTTTATTTAAACATTTTATTTTCCTGTTTATTTTTGGTTAGGTGTTCATTGCTGCCTAAGGGCTTTCTGTCATTGCTGTGTGTGGGCTTCCCATTGCAGTGGCTTCTCTTGTTGGGGAGCACAGGCTGAGGCACGTGGACTCAACAGTAGTGTACACGGGCTAGTTGCCCCGTGACGTGTGGGGTCTCAGTGTCCGGACCAGGGATCTAACTCATGTCCCCTGTATTGGGAAACTAGGTCCATTTTAGATGTGAGGATGTGGAAGTGTGAAGAAATAACTTGCATGGTTACCGGGCTGGTTAGTGGTGGAACCGGGCCAAGTCCAGTGGCACTGGATTTCTGTGATTACAGCATGGTTTCTTACCAGAGGGCCTGAGGAGAACTCATATTAGTTGAGTCCTTTTTTAAAAAAAAAAAAATTAATTAATGAATTGATTTATTGTTGGCTGTGCTGGGTCATTGTTGCTCCATGGACTCCTCTCTTGCTGTGGGGAGCGGGGGCTACTCTCGAGCTGTGCTGCGTGGGCTTCTCATTGCTGAGCACGGTCTCCAGAGCTCAGGCTCCAGGAGTTGCAGCGCGAGGGCTCAGTGATGACCGCCCCTAGAGCACAGGTTCAACAGCTGTGGCACATGGGCTTAGTGGCTCCGTGGCATGTGGCATCTTCCCAGATCAGGGATTGAACCTATGCCTGCTGCATTGGCAGGTGGATTCTTTACCACTGAGCCAACCAGGGAAGCCCTCGTTGAGTCCTTTTAAAAGCTGGAGCCCTGAAAATACTACTTCATAGAAGTATCTGTCTTCATTTTTCCTTATTTCTTCTGGACAGGTTTTGCTGTTTTGCCTTCAGGCTCCCAGCCCTCCTACCTTTTCCTATCATCTCTTCTCTTTCTTTCACTTAGTTTCTTTTCCCTCAAGCTCCTGCTCCCCAAGGCACACTGCTCTTCTCCCTTTATTCTCTAAGAGTGCCTTCAGGGACTTCCCTGGTGGTCCAGTGGTGGAGAACCTGCCTCCCAGTGTGGGGGACGTGGGTTCAAGCCCTGGTCAGGGAACTAAGATCACGCATGCCACTGGGCAACTAAGCCCGTGCGTCACAAGTAGAGAAGCCCTCAAGCCACAATGAAGACTCAGCACAGCCAATAAATGAAGACATAAAATAAAATTGTTTTTTTTAAAAAAAGAGTGCCTTCATTCCTCTGGCACCAGTGTCAGCTTCATGGTGATGACTCCCACGTGTATCTCTGCATATTCAAGTGTTTCTGCTTCACGTGCCCCACAGTCATCTCGTCACAATAGCTCTCAGCAGCACCGTTTGGTCATTTGTTGACCTCTGTGCCTTATCGGGTACCCTGTGAGCAGCCTAGCTGCCTGAATCTCTGTCATCTGTCTAGTGTTACTCCTCTGCCTGGTACACAGGAAGTATGCTGAGTCACTGTTTACAAATGAATAAAAATGAGTCTTTAGTCCCCGCTTCCCAGTCCATGTTCATGTCAGGCATGTATAGGCATGATCCTTTGAGTCATCTTTGACATGTCCTTTCATTTTATTTAAGATATGTTTGTTTCATTTGGTTGCATCAGGTCTTGGTTGTGGCATATGGGATCTTTTGCTGCAAGGCACTCCAGAGCTCACAGGCTCAGTAGTTGTGGCACAAGGGCTTTGTTGCTCTGAGGATATGGGATCTTAGTTCCCCAGGGATCAAATCTGCATTCCCCCTGCATTGCATGGGGGATTCTTAACAACTGGACCACCAGGGAAGTCCATCAAACCAATAATTTTAATAAGAGAAGAGGTATCTAAAGGGTTAGACCCTCTATTATTGGTTTAGATTATTTTTATTAAAATGTGCAAACATGGGACTGCTCTGGTGGTTCAGTGGCTAAGATTCCAAAGTCTCGATGCAGGGGGCCCAGGTTCATCCCCTGGTCAGGGAACTAGATCCCACGTGTGGCAACTAAGACCTAGTGCAGCGAAATAAATAAAAAGTAAATATTTGAAACATTTTTTTAAATGTGCAAAGATATAGCTAGAAAGATATTATTTATGCTCATAGTTGTTATGTAATCTTAAAAATCAATATACAAAAAATGTCATATTCAAAAATCATTGAACCTAGTGTTATAGATAGTACTATTTTGATGAAACTACTCTGCTGCTTGCCATGTGAATGTGATATTGGTTGCCCCAATACATACTCTTATGAGTTCAGCACACCTTTATTGTTTGTTGCATGGAGACCCAATTTTCTCACCACTTTTTCTCTTAGAACCGCAGGGAAATATTTGGCATGATACTGTGACATAATTTGGCTTCCCTCTTTTGGCTTGAAAACGTAACTTGTTATGGCTGATCTTTTCTCATTATCTTCTTGAATGTAGTATTACCACTGGTGCCAATGTCCCAGTAAGTTCCAAAACACGTGATAAACACCACTGCGTATGTGGTCACTGGAATTGTTCTTGGTGATGAGCTGATTCAGAATGTGTACATTAGCTGTTTCATATTGTCCTGGACGTGAAGGCACTACACAAAGACTTCATAAAGGAGACTTGAGAAGCCCTGAGCAAAGCTCCGCGCCCCAGGTTGAGGAACGTTCTGTCCTCACAGGTCGCTTTAGTTGTGTGGAAATGATCTCTCTGCTAAAATTTAGTAAACGCCATGACAGCAAGTACCATTTCTTCCCAAGTGCCTCATGGAGTGTGGTGTTTAGCCTTTGCTGAAGAGCCTGTAGAATGAGTCCTATTCTGACCAGCCACACTTTTTTTTTCTTGAATGTTTGGTCGCGCCTTGCAACCTGTGTTATCCTAATTCCCTGACTAGGGATCGAACCCACAACGTAGACAGTAAGAGCATGGAGTCCCAACCACTGAACTGCCAGGGAATTCCCCTAGCTCTGCTTATCTATCGCTTGTGTTCAGGTTTGCAGGAGTCTACATTTTCTTTGACTATTTCTTTTTTTTTCCCTTGAACTAGGAAAAAGGAGGAAAAATTGGACTGGATGTACCAGGGTCCTGGTGGGATGGTGAACCGTGATGAGTACTTGCTGGGGCGTCCTATTGACAAATATGTTTTTGAAAAGATGGAGGAGAAGGAGGCAGGCTGTTCTTCGGAGACAGGACTCCTCCCAGGCTCTATCTTTGCCCCGTCAGGTGCCAATTCCCTTCTGGACATGGCCAGCAAAATCCGAGAGGACCCGCTTTTCATCATCAGGTACTGATGAGGGTCTGGGAAGGGGGTTTTGTAGAGATGCTCAGCCAAGATGTTATCTTGCCTCTTGCTTTATGGTTGGGAAGAGATTGGTAAATGTACCAGACCAGACCAGGTTTATCCATTTACCCTTAGTCGTTAAATAATAAGAGGTAGAAGCAAGTTTAGAAAGACTGGCAGCTTCTTAGAAATTTGGGGATATGTATAGAGTTCTTTTCCCCTCCCCTCTCCCCCTCCCTTTGTTTATTTGTTTTCATAGCAGAACCCTTTAAAAAGAAACTTTATAATCTTACTTGAAATCTTAATACAGATCAAAGTAAAGCTGCCTTTTGGGTGTTAAATAAAATCATGTAGTGTGTGTGGTTTTTTTTTAATTTGCATAATTTTATTTCAAGGATATGAGATTGAACATTGAAAATGTTTATTTCTTATTTATATATCTTTATATGTACATATTTTCTCCCATTTTGTAGTAAAATATGCATAACATAAAATTTACCATCTTAACTGTTTTAAAGTGTATAGTTCAGTGGCAGTAGGTACATTCACATTGTTATGCAACCATCACCCCCACTCATCCTTCTCCAGAGCTTTTTCATCTTTGCAGCTGAAACCTTATACTTATTAAACAATAAGTCCCCATTCCCTCCTCTTCCCAGTTCCTGGCAACCACTTCTACTTTCTGTCTCTATGAGAATACTCTAATTACTTGTATAAGTGGAATCATATGGTATTTATTTTTTTGTTGACTGGCCTATTTCACTCAGCATAATGTCATCAAGGTTTATCCATGTTATATAGCATGTGTCAGAATTTCTGTTTTAAAAATGTGGTAAAATGCACATGATGTACAATTTCCCATTTAAACCATTTTATGTATACAATTCAGTAATAGGGCATTTGAATTATTATTCAGTCAATCTCCAGAAAGTTTTTCATCTCTTTGTTTTTTGTTTTTTGGCGAGGCTTACTGGATCTTCCCTGACCAGGGGTTGAGCCCAGGCCACTGAAGTGAAATCCCGGAATCTTAACCTCTAGGCCACCAGGAAAATCCTCATCTTACAAAACTGAAAATCTATACCCATTAAACAACTCTCCATTTCCCCTCCCCCACAGTCCCTGGGAACCACTATTGTGCTTTCCATTCCTATTGTTGGACTATTCTGAGCCTCATAGAAGTGAAATCGTTCAGTATTTGCTTTTTTGTGAGTGGCTTATTTCACTTTGTATAATGTCTTCAAGGTTTGCCCAGGTTGTATCAGAATTTCCTTCTTTCCTAAGGCTGAATGATAGTTGCATGTTTATACCACATTTTTTAATCCATTCATCTCTCATGCCCATTTGGATTATTTCCCCCTTTTAGCTATTATGAATAATACTGCTATGAACATTGGTGTATAAATATGCATATTATTTTATAAACTCCTTTTTTCCACCTAATCATATATGTGGGGCATCTTTTTTTATTGCTGACTATGCTTTTATAACATCATTTTTATTATCTATATTGTATGGATATACCATAATTTATTAATATTCTCCTATTGAATCCCTAACTTGTTTCTAGGCTTTCATTGTTCTAATATGAACAACTTTTTAGTGACCTTCCTTGATTATATCCCTTCAATAATAAATTCTTGAGGAAGCATTTGTAAGATTAAAGAGTTTGTGAGTAGGTACAGGCTGTGATAAATGTTGCCAAATTGTCCTCCAGGAAAATTGACCTGTTTATTCTCCTATGAATATATGAGAATAAGACTTCTTGAAAGACGAATCCATTCTCTTTACTTTTCAATGTGTTATCATGCTAAATAGTGGAGGTAGTATTGAAATGCTGCATACGTTTGATACACAAGATGACATACATTTACTTGACCAGTTGGGAAGCCCTGAGCATGAAGCTTAACAAGCAACAGACCAAACTCACTTTCTTGCACAACAGGGAGCCAGTGTGGACTTTACCCACAATATGCAATCCCTCATGCAGACTTGGGGAAGATTTCTGGCTTTCACACCATCATGCAGATTGCAGCATAGGGCTTGTCTGCCTGCATTTAGAAAAAAATTGCTGCATAGAGTTATGGAGAGTAGAATGAATGACTTAATTCCCTTTCTGAAGAAATAATCATAATTTTTATAACTTCTCTTTCTTTAGGAAGAAAGAGGAGGAGAAAAAAAGAGAAGTATTGAATAATCCTGTGAAAATGAAGAAAATCAAAGAATTGGTAAGTAGTGCATTATGTAAGCATTAAGAACTACTTAACATGAGAACTCCTCTCCATTTATTCTTTTTTTTTCTTTTCTCCATTTATTCTTATGAGAGGGAAAACAGAATGGCTTTAAATGTCTTTATCTTTTAGAGACTGTCTCCTGGTGATTTTATGCAATCTTATATCAAGCTTAGTTATGCTTGATTTTCTCTTTTATGTCTTTTGGTTGGAAATGCAGCATGTGATGTCATTCTTCCAGAAAAAGAAGGGTTTTGGGATATGCCTGTGGAAAGCATGATTGTACACTGTGTTCAGGAGATCAGATGGTATCCCATTCATCATTAGGGCCCATTCATCATTCACATATTATGTGACTGTTTCTTTTTTTTTTTTAACTTTTTATTTATATTGGAATGTTAGCCGACTGTTGTGATAGCGTCAGGTTGACCGCAAAGGACTCAGACTTACATACACATATATCCATTCTCCCCTAAACTCCCTTTATGTGCATGTTTCTTGGATCAGTTGGTAAGAAAAGTTTAAAAATTGATCTTGCAATCCTTAATTACTTTTAGTGGAGTTGGATTCTTTTGAGAGAATAGAAATTCCTAGGCAGTGGTTCTGGGGACTGTTTCAAAACACAGATTCCCAGCCCCACCCACCAGAAAGTCCATTCTGTGGTCTAGTGGGTGTTTCTGCACAACCAGGGTCAAGACCCTCCACTGTTGTCAACAGAGAGCGGCTGATTGATCATGTCCCCGAATCCCTGTAGACCCAGAGACCTGGAGTCAGGCAGTTTGCGCATGACCCTCAGAGAGACTGACAGGTCTGGATAACCTTATGCGGTTATGTTCTGGGTATTTTCTAGTTGCAAATGAGTCTGGAAAAAAAGGAGAAGAAGAAGAAGAAGGAGAAGAAAAAGAAGCACAAGAAACATAAGCACAGAAGCTCAGGCAGCGATCGTTGCAGCAGCGAGGATGAGCGCAGCCGGGGAAGGTGAGAGCACTGCGCGGCCTCCTGCACCACTGATTCACTCACTCTCATTCCACAGAAGTGGACAAGCGCCTGCTCTGGGCCGAGAACCGCTAGGTTCTGGGGGCTTGGTGGAGGGCACTTGCACACTCTGGCTCTCTGCCCATGGAGTTGCCAGATAGCATTAGAGTTCCTAGGGGTGCTGGCAGGATCCCCAGCAGGACTGGCTGCAGCCGTGTCAGTCCTAAATCAGATGTCCTGGGTGCAACTTTCAGCTCTTTTTATTTTTATTTATTTATTTACTTTTTGGCCGCACCGCACGGCATGTGGGATCTTAGTTCCTCGATGAGGGATGGGACCTGCGCTTCTTGCCTTGGAAGCTCGTAATCTTAACCACTGAACTGCCAGGGCAGTCCCTCATTTCAGCTCTTGATTCCACCAAGACTGAAGTGGGTTCTGTGGAGGCTTTTTCTTTTTTTTTAAAATGCATTAATGGGCCCATCTGGGCCTGTTCTGTGTCTTCTCTGAGGAGCCGCCAGCGCTGTCGCTGCTGACTCAGAGTCCCTAGAATAGCAGCACGAGGTGAGAGGAGAATGTGCTCGGGCGCTGGGGCTGAAAAGTGAGGCCCACGGTTTTTCACAGGAAAAACATGACTGTGCTGATGCATCTTCCAGCAAAGATAGAGAAACATACTCCCACATGAGAGCCGGGAGGTGGGAGAGGTCACATTTGAAACAGGAAGCACATTTCATCACAGAGCTGTAAACTGGACCTTTAGGCGTCTTCTTTTTCAATGAGCATGTGTTTAATCTCTTAGATCTCAAAAGAAGATGGCAAATTCTTCCCCTGTTTTGTCCAAAGTCCCTGGATATGGCTTACAGGTAAGGATATGGCTTCTCAAAGGGAGTGACTGTGGGACCATGGGACGTGCCAACCTGGCAGCTTTTTAGGATATAGAGCATTTTTTTTTTAAACTTTTTATTTCATTTGGAGTATAGCTGATGTTACGATAGTTTCAGGTGTATAGCAGAGGGATTCAGCCATATATATACATGTGTCCATTCTCCTCCAAACTCCCCTCCCATCCAAGCTGCCACATAACTTTGAGCAGAGTTCCCAGTGCTATATACAGTAGGCCCTTATTGGTTATCCATTTTATTTATTTTTTTTTGTTTTTGTTTTTGTTTTAAAATTTTTATTAGTTGGAGGCTAATTACTTTACATCATTACAGTAGTTTTTGTTATACATTGAAATGAATTAGCCATGGATTTACATGTATTCCCCATCCCAATCCCCCCTCCCACCTCCCTCTCCACCCGATCCCTCTGGGTCTTCCCAGTGCACCAGGCCCGAGCACTTGTCTCATGTACCCAACCTGGGCTGGTGATCTGTTTCACCCTAGATAATATACATGTTTGAATGCTGTTCTCTTGAAACATCCCACCCTCGCCTTCTCCCAGAGTCCACAAGTCTGTTCTATACATCTGAGTCTCTTGGTTATCCATTTTAAATGTAGCAGTGTGTACCTGTCCATCCCAAACTCCCTAACTATTCCTTCCCCCAAACTTTCCCCCTGGCAACCATAAGTTCATTCTCTAAGTCTGTGAGTCTGTTTCTGTTTTGTAAACAGTTTCATTTCTATCATTTTTAGATTCTGCATATTAGGGATGTCATACATATTTCTCCTTTGACTGACTTTTATTTCACTCAGTATGACAGTCTCTAAGTCCATTCATGTTGCTGCAAGGACATAGAGCATTTTTAGCAGCCAGTCAGACACACAGAAAGAAGGGACTTTGGGCAGCAGAGACTGGGATTTCTGGGGAACAGGCCCCTTCCCTACTCCTGAGCCTCTCACTAAGCTGAAGTCCCTCTGAGTAGAGGGGCTAAACCACCAATGGGCATTTAGGCATCCCCCCTTCCCTCTGCAGGTAATTTACATGAAATGCATACATTTTAAGTGTACGGGTTGATGATTTTTTGATAAATGTATATCCCTCTGGACTCCTTTTTTCCCCTCAGGTCCTGTCCTCCATGTTCTGCGTCCTACTCTCCGTCAGGCTATAGACAAGAGCCAGGCCAATTTAAGTGCTTGGGTGATACATCCTTTTAGGGCATTTTGAGGATGACTTTCCTTAGTGTATGTAGCTCTCAGTGATAACCGTATGATGGGATTGGTGTACCCAGTGGGCCCCTTATAGGACCTCAGTGTTTATTCATTTTCTTGTTTCACTGCATCTTCTCCTGAGCTGCTGGATCTTCCTACATACAGCTTTCCTTCCTTTCCTTGATGATACAGGTCAGGAACTCCGACCATAGCCAGGGACTGCAGGGTTCTCTGATGGCTGAACGAAAGGGAGCACATGGGTTAAAGAATTATTCCAGGTCCAGGAGCTCCTCTTCCTCACCTCCCAGACATACCAGCAAGAAGAGCACCAGGGAAGCAGGGTCCCGGGATAGGAGGTCCCGATCCCCTGGCAGAAGGTCTCGGTCCCCAAGGCCAACCAAACCGTGAGTGTGGGAATTCAGTGGGCAATAACCTGTGAATGTGGGGGGCCTGGTCACAGCTGGGGTTTGCTTTTGGCCATATCTGTTCATCAACTCTTCCAAATATCTTTGCTTTGTTATTATTGTTCCTTTTTTTTTTTTTTTTTAATGTAAAGCTCAAATTTCTAGAACTACATACATACACATATACTATTTGTATGTGTGGAATCTCTGGAATGAGAGTAATACCAAATCTTAATGTATCCTTATGCCTTTGTTTTTCTTCCAGTTCTTCCCTCTATTTTCTTCAGTTTGGGTTATGATTCTGAAGCTGTTAGCTTTTCTTCCATCTTTTGAAGGACATGATAGAAGCCCCTATATTGGAAAAGCTTTTCTCCTCTCTGCCCTCTGTATCTTGTTACAGGCACAACTCTAAGGTAAATAGGAAAGACAGAGGCCGAAGTAAGAGCCCATCTCCTAAAAAGGAGGTTTACCAAAGGCGGCATGCTCCTGGGTACACCAGGTGAGTCCAGAGCCCAGGAAGTTCACTTCAGACTCCCAGGCCTGAGTCTAGGAGTGGCTCAGACCAGGGCAAGAGAATAATCTGTATCACCTTTTTTGTTTACCCCTTTCTTATTTCACTTGTTAACTTTTAACCATTCACCCCTACCCCTTACTCCATGTGAGTCACGTTGAAAGGACAAAGTAAATAGTTTTGAACTATTGAACTAATGACCAATTCATTAAGTGATTCTCTGTCAACATCTGTAAACCACGGTTATTCTCACAGAGATTTCCACAGGAAGCTTTTCTTAAGAGTGCTCCTTTCTTGAGGCATCGGCTGAAAGGGAAGAGGGTGGTCTTGAGGGCAAATGCCCTAAGATCAACTCTGCGTTTGAGTTAGGTATGGCTTGGGTCTGACAGACCATGGATGTACAGTCTTGGGACCTGAGTGGAGTTGGCTGTGCCCTTGAGAGGCTGTCCCAAAGGGTCTCAATTGCTCTTAGAAGTTATTAGATGAGGGAATTCCCTAGTGGTCCAGTGGTTAGGACTCTGCACTTTCACTGCTGAGGGCTTGGGTTCAATTCCTGGTGGAGGAACTAAGATGTGGCAAAAAAGAAAAAGAGTTGGGCAACTTTTGTGTACTTCCTTTAACTGCCTCCCCATTTGGCTGCATATTAGAATCACCTGAAAAGCTTAAAGAAAACCCAAAATCCCATTCCCTGGCGGCTGCTATGACATAATTTCTGGGAGGATGAGATGGTTAGTTAGGATCAGCGACTCAATGGACATGAATTACCTCAGTAATTCCAGTACACAACCAGCACTGGAAAAATCACTGAGTTCATAACAACCTCTTTCAGTCACTATGGTATTAGAAGAGATGCAGACCCTAAGGTCCCTTTTAACTCTTAATTGCCTGATTCCCTAAGTTTAAGGTTTAATTTTGACCGGCAACTTTCCAAAATATTACATATTTCCCTGCCTTCCAGAGAGGGAGGGTATACTGCATGTTATTTAATCTCTTGTTGGTATCGCTGGGTCAGTTCTTCAGCTGTGCTCTAATCCATGCTCTTCTTAGGGGTAGATGCTCATGACTGTGTGTGTTTTTTTTAAATATATTTTTAAGATTCTTGGTCAGTGCCAGGTCTGCTTTTTCAGATCCTGCTTTGTTTTTCTATCTCTTTTGCCATCTGCCATCACTTGAATTTGTCTCATTTTGTCAACCTTTTCTTAGTGCAGTTAGAATTTTTGTTGAATCTTGTGATTTCGAACGAGTTAGAATAAACAGGTTCCTACTGTATAGGACCAATAGACCGATATTTCAATAAAATTTAAATTAAAAAGTGAGTTAGAGCCCTCAAGATCTCAGTCTTCCAGGAATGGAAACACAGAAACTTGAAAGGATGGAATTTGGGATCTTTTTGTTTTGGTTTGGTGTTCCAGGTAGTTGAACACCAAAGATGTAACCAAGATTTGGGTACTGAAAAATGAAAGAAAGATTACAGCTGTAAAACCTTTCTTAGCACTATTTATATTGTTTCTCAGATTGTGAGTCATTGGATATTTCCTCAAGGGTCTGATGGTTCTGCAAGAATTTAAAATTTTTTGAGTTCTTTTTTGAATATTTTGATTTAATTAGTGATCTGAAACACCTTTCTTGTCAATTGAAAAGATGAAGCTTCTCCCTTTTCTCCACATCTTCACCAACCTTTGTTATTTGTGGTCCTTTTGATGCTAGCCATTCTTCATGTGTAAGGTGATATCACGTTGTGGTTTTGATCTGTTTTTCTCTGATGTTTAGCAGTGTTGAGCATCTTTGCATGTGCATGTTAACCATCTGTATATCTTCTTTGGAAAAATGTCTCTGCAGGTCTTCTACTCATTTTTTAGTTGGGTTGTGTGTTCTGCTATTGAGTTGTTTGAGCATTTATTTAATTTGGATATTAACTCTTTGTCAGTCATGTTATTTGCAAATATATTTTTTCCCATTCAGTAATTTTTTTTTGTTTTGTCGATAGTTTCTTTTGCTGTTTAAAAGCTTTCAGGTTTAATCTGGTCCCATTTGTTTATTTTTGCTTTTGTTTCTTTTGCCTGAGCAGACAGATTAAAAAAAAAATTGCTATGACTTATGTCAAAGAATGTTCTACCTGTTTCTTCTAGGAGTTTTATGGTTTCTGGTTTTATATTTGGGTCTTTAATCCATTTTGAGTTTAGTTTTGTATGTGATGTGATAAAATGTTCTGATTTTATTCTTTTACATGTAGCTGTCTGGTGTGGTTCTCCTGTGTGGTTCAGTTTCTCTAGAAACTACCAGAGTCTACCCTCTAGAGGGTCTCCTGTAGATGTTTGGGAGAGCAGGCACTGACTTCCCCTGAGTCAGGCATGAGGATCCCGGGATGTCTTAATTGTTCCTTATACAGACTTTAAATTAGCCCCTTTGTTTTCATCCTCATGCACCACACTCCAAAGTATTAGAGCCTTCAGTACCTGAAGCTCTCCTGGGTTTTACAGTGTGAATTGCCTCTGATCAGTATCAGGCACTTAGATTCAGTTTCCTCTAATCTGTTAAAGTGGTTAGCTTCATCCTCTTGTAGCTTCTGACAGTTTGTTCACATATGTCTTATCTAGAGTTATTTCCTCTTCCATTTTCTTTGTAGTTAGTGGGGTTTTTGAAGGGGAGTCTTCATTTTGCTATAGATAACTTAATGTCAGATTTTTAGTATCTTAAGTTTATTTCTCAAAATTGGGCTCCCACTCCCTTATGGGACTCTGATAATTATTTTTCCTTTTAAAGGGGGATCTGTATATCACACCAATTTGAGAAACAATAGATTTGGATGTCTTACATTGGTAAACAGTGATTGAGCTGGTTCATCATCTCCTCTTCTTGCTCTTCATTTGCAGTGAGTGCTAGGAAGGAAGACCTATCTATTACTGTCTGAGACTAAGTTAAATTCTTCAGGCAACTTGCTTCTAGCTTAGTCCTGAATGATATACTCATGAGCTATGTCCATGAATTTCTAAGCATCTCCAGTGGGTAGGTGGTAGATGTCATCCATCACATGAATAAACTTGGTTCCCTGTTCTTCTATAAGTTGTTAAACAAACAATTGGAATATAATTGCCATAGATGGAGGCTCCTGATTAGTTCTTATTATTGTTTCAGGATAATTACTCTAGAGATTATTGAATGAGAGTATGGATTCCTTCACTAAAAGTTGTTGCAATTTGAGTGAAACCACCTGAAGAAGTTGTTAGGAAGGAAGGAAACTTGCTGAGTGTGGCACTGGGCTGGGCATTTCCAAGGGAAGAGAGCTATGGGCTGGAGAACCTGGGTCCTACCTGGTTTCTCTTCCTGTGGTATTTCTATTTTTTTGTCTGGGAGAGAAGTAGGCCCTAGGGTGATTTTTGTGTTCAACAGAAAGCTCTCATCAGAGGAGCTGGAGCGAAAAAGGCAAGAGATGATGGAAAACGCCAAGTGGCGGGAGGAAGAGAGGCTGAACATCCTCAAGAGGCATGCCAAGGATGACGAGCGGGAGCAGAGGCTGGAGAAGCTAGACTGCCGGGATGGGAAGTTTATCCAGTGAGTGCATCTTTTCCCTGCCTAACAGCTTTCATGGCAGTGGTCCCAAGGAGGCAATCAGAAAACTGGTTCATTCACTGTGTTCCCAGTGTTTCTGTGTCTGTGTGGAGCTCAGCCCCCAGACACCTTTGTTGCTCTTCTCAACTTCTGGCCAGACAGTGGGATGTTTTTGATTTGAGGGGAGGAGAAATGAATTGGTATTTTACTGAATCTTCTTGGCCTTCTAAGAATTCATGGCTCAGGAAGCCTTTTTCAAATGAGGCTTGGACTTATTTTCCAGAACAGATAAACTTCCCCTTACAAATTTGTAAAAAATTGAGTTCCAGGTGGAGTTACTCAAAAGTTATCTATGTAGACTTAAAGAGAGCTTGTGTTTCTACAGCTGCTTTATGGCTAACAACCTGTTTCTTCTAATTCTGCCAAGTAGTTGACCAGTTAACAAATGCTTGTTACTTAACTTTCCCCTGTCTTCTCTTTCCAGCCGCATGAAGCTAGAGAGTGCATCTACCTCCTCTCTGGAAGATCGGGTGAAGCGGAATATTTACTCTCTCCAGAGAACCTCAGTAGCTCTGGAGAAGAACTTTATGAAAAGATGAAAGCCATCCCCTCTCTTGCTGGTTTTCCTGAAATTTCCAGGGAGGCTGCTGATCCCTTAAAAATTCTCTTTATAAGAGTTCAAATGGCTTCTTTCACAGATGTCAAACCACCACTGTTCAAAGTGACTTTCCTCCACGGATTCCAGAAACAGCTCAGTTCTTTTGAGAACCAGTGTGACTTGCTTTGTGGGATCCTTGGTAACTTTTGCTGGGTGCAGAGTAGGTTTTTCAATGGGTAGGCACTGGGGCATTTAGGTGTGAGCACTCATCTTGCTCTGGAGGGAGCCTCCCTATGCCTCTTCCCTCCACCTGTGTGAACAGACTTAACCCTGCCACCTCAGAATAGACTGGACCTTTCAGAAACCTCTCTCCTCTGAATCACCCAGAAAGATTGTTCTTACCAAGGTAAATGAATACTTAACTTGATTTAGTAGATGATGTGACAGAATGATGTTAGATTAGGGCAGAGCTAAGGCGGAGACAAAGAATCTGGAAGAAAAAAACAATGCAAAAAAAAAAAACAACCTTAAATGAACTGTTAAACTATTTGGACTATCAAACTGTAAAATATAGTGTATGTATATGTATAAATTATAATTTTTACATGCTTTTGGAAAAAAAGAAGTTAGCTTTGTGAGACTATTTTGTTTGGTAAGTGACTTTACTATGTAATAGAACCTCATTGTATCTTGTTATCCAGTAACACAGTAAGGCAGGTCAGCTTTTCTTTCCTCTGCAAATCTGGCAAGTTTTGGAAGGGCCTAGGATTTACTGATAGGATATAGGTTATCTGTCCTTTTTACACTGCTTATAGTCTCTGATGTGGGCAGTGCAGAAATGAAGTCAAGTCATTTTAGAGTCAGGACCAAACTCTCAGTATGCACCCTGGCTCTTAAAAGAAAGTATAGTGGAAGCTGTTTATTTCATGCCTTCCCTTTTATCATGTAGTAATCTTATTACAAGTCTAGGTTTTCAGGAGTTGTTTGGTATTATTTTTTAGTCAGGTATTAAAAAAAAACAAAAAAATCCAAACTCACAGGCTCAATCTCCTGTCTTCACCCCTTTCCTGTCTCCTACCAGAAGCCCTCATTTGACTCAGGAGTCCTAGGTACTCTTGATCCACACATTAGTTGGGCTAGTTCCTTGTTCTGCTAATTCCTAATTCTTAAACGAATTTGGATTTATATTTTTTGAGCACTTATGCTGCCAGACACTGTTATGCTTAAAACCCAGTCTTTCCCCAGAGAGAAAGTAACATACACTTGTTATTCAATTTAACACCTTATCCTGCTTCCCTATACTAGGGTTAATTATGTCTTTTATTACTTGATAATAAAAACTACATTTATTTTTGTAACTGTGTAAAGAGCCACCTGTGTTGAGTACCGAATTCCCATACAGAACTATGCTGATCCACGATTTGTGTCCAACATAAAAAGGAGAGCCTTAGTCCGAGAGGAATTATGAAGAAAGCGTGGGCAGCTTACTCAAAGATTTCACCGAGTGAGCCAGAGAGTAAGACGATTATAATTCCCTGCCGTGTGATAGGTGTCTTAAGGTGCCGGCCTGCCCCTGAACCAGACGCTTTGGCGGGAGGCCGGCCGCCGGTGGGTGAGAGCTGGACCCATTCATAAAACCCGAGGCTTCCGGCTGGCTCCTCTCATTGGCCCTGGGGGGAGAGGGCGTGTCCCGCGGGTGGACCGCGCCCCCGGTCCCAGGGGAGTGGGAAAGATCCACGCATGGGTGGGGCGAGGGGGCGTTTCTTGCTTTTCCCGGCAGGACTTCCTTTTGCCCTCGCTGTGTTCCTCCTCTCTCCCCCGGGGTGGGGATGGTACGTCCCACCCTCCTCGCATTCCCGCCCCTCCTCCCCTCCGGACCAGTGGTGCCGCCGCCATCTTGGCACGTCAGGTTGAGGAAAGACCCAAACCCTAGCTTTGGGGGGCCCGGTCAGGGAGATGCTCCCGCAGTAGTCTGCGAGACCTACCGAGCCCTCCTCCCCTCCCTGCTAGGGCGCGGGGCTCTGAGGCGCGCGGAGGCCGGCTTGGCTCCTGTCAGGCCCGGGGAGGAGGAGCAGGCTGGGCGGCCCGCTACCTCCCCGGGACGGGCGGTACCATCCAGGCAGGGAGGAAAGGGCCTGGTGACGGTGGGGCTGCGGCACTGCCCGGGGCGGGGTGCAG
The DNA here is from genome assembly GCF_023699985.2 of Odocoileus virginianus. Taxonomy (NCBI): domain Eukaryota; kingdom Metazoa; phylum Chordata; class Mammalia; order Artiodactyla; family Cervidae; genus Odocoileus; species Odocoileus virginianus. The sequence goes on along the minus strand of NC_069690.1, from coordinate 37,653,867 downwards.
AGCGGGCCGGCCGGCTCCCTGGGGCGGGGCGGGGCGGGGCGGGGCGGGAAGGGCGGAGCGTGGGGCGGACGGAACCACCGGGGCGGGGTGGGGAGGTAACGGGACGGGCGCGACCATGGCGCGGTGAGGGAGCGGGGGGTGGGGATCGGTCCGGGGGAGGCCTGGGACCGCTGGCTCGTGCGCCGTCTCGGCCGCCCCCCCTTTTGCTGCCGCCGCCGCCGCCGCCCCGGGCATGTCGTCCAACTGCACCAGCACCACGGCGGTGGCGGTGGCGCCACTCAGCGCCAGCAAGACCAAGACCAAGAAGAAGCATTTCGTGTGCCAGAAAGTGAAGCTATTCCGGGCCAGCGAGCCGATCCTCAGCGTCCTGATGTGGGGGGTGAACCACACGGTAACCAGCCCCTCCGAGCGCGGCCCCGCGCGTGCTCACGCCCCCCGCAGCCCCAGGGCCCTCGCTCGGCAGGCCCAGCCAGTGACGCCTGCCACCCCTAGCCAAGCCAGTTGCACGCCCACCCCACCCTTGCACGCCGTCCCGGCCGGGTGTGCCTCCCCACGCGCCACGCGAGGCCTGGTATCACCGACGGTGGCGTGCCGTCGCGTCCTCCCCTTCCCTCCAGCCTCTCAAGCTTCATGCATCTGGCTTCGGGCAGCCCCTGGAGCGCAGAGAGAAGGCCTGGGTGGGATGAAAGGGCTTTCATCCCCACTTCCTCTCCTCTCACCTCATCCCGTTAGTTGCATTTGTTTTCCTCCTTGTTCCTTGTAATGGGCTGCCTAGCTCGCTGTCCAGTTGAGAGGCAAGTGGCATTAGTCTGCTGAGTATTCCTCTGTTTGTGGTCGTTTGGTTGATGTGGCTGCTCAGAGTTTCCCCATCCTCCAGACCTCCTTACCACCGACTGGAAATCTTCCCTGGGTTTCCTCTTTTTCTTCTAGAACATGTATCCACTGGAGAAGCACAGGCTTCCTTGGACCATGGACACTTCACTGGGGTCTTCCTGGGTTAGGGGGAAGGGAGAGTGTAACCATCCGAGAGGAGTGAGGCCTGCTTATGAGGACCGTTCATAGTGGAGGACCTGAATGCTGTGGGGTTCATGTCAAAGATGTTGACTTCCTAGGTGTGCTTTCTATTGTATGTAACGATGATTAGGATAAGAGGTTCCCTGGATCCTTGGGTAGCTTTGGGATTGTCCAGTAGCTCCTGTTAGGAAGTTGGAACCCTGCACAGTGTTTGAGCTGGAGGACTTTGTGTCCTGTTTGTTTGGGAGTCTTTCTTTCTCTTCCAACTACTTGCTTCTTGCATTCTGACCATTTCATTGAGTCCCTACACCAGAAATGAGGAGAAGGAAGTATAAAGACTTGAAATGCCACTTCACCAGCTAAAAGTTTGGACTGAGGATAATGAAGCTAATGGCTTGAGTTTTCTGTGGATATCCATCAGTTCTTTAGGCTCTCTGACTTCTCGGAGCACTTGAAATTGCCCACAAGACCAAGTGATGACAGAGGGATGCAGGGCTAGCAGGACTTTTTGCTTTGCTTTACTGGAAGAGCCTCTGGTTGGAGTTTGATGAACCACAGCCCCAGCCAGGGTTTTACCTCTAATACCAAAATGCATGAGTATGTTGAGGTCTAATGAAGACAGCCAACAGGTTTCCTGGTGTTGGCCAAGTTACTGTTTTCAGAGACCTCACTGAGGTGAAGGTCCTGGCTAGGGTGGGGAGAACCAATGGTTCTCTGTGATCTAGCTTTACGCCTAGACCTCTGGGAGCTGTTGTTGTTCAGTCGCTAAGTGGTGTCCAACTCTGCGATCTCGCAGACTGTAGCCCGCCAGGCTCCTCTGTCCTCCACTATCTCCCAGAGTTTGCTCAAGTTCATGTCCATTGAGTCAGTGATGCTGTCTAATCACCTTATCCTCTGCTGCCCCCTTCTCCTTTTGCCTTCAGCCTTTCCTAGCATCAGGGTCTTTTCCAATGAGTCAACTCTTCACATGGAGCTTCAGCTTCAGCGTCAGTCCTTCCAATGAATATTCAGGGTTGATTTATTTCCTTTAGAATTGACCAGTTTGATCTTCTCTGGGAGCTGCTTTGATCCAATAGTCCAGCAGAGTTTGTTCTATCTGCTTCCTGCTGCCTTAGGGGGTCATCTGACAATATTGCAAGGGAAAGTGGGTCATTAAAATGTGAACCCTATGTCCTTGCCTGGAAATCAATCTTTGGTTTTGTTGTGGAGCTTGCTTCTCACTAGAAGGCATCCTGTCTGTGTGGAGAACTGGTAGTGGTCTGAGAGTCAGGAATATTACTGCTAGTTGGAAGGAATTTGAGTCCCTTATTTTATACATCAAGAAATGAAAACCCTGAGTGGAGAATTAGTTCACCTGTGGTCTTTTGCAGAGCAAAAAAATGCAGCTCATTGTCCACACCTTGGGCTGTGTTGGCTGATGATGTGCTTGAATGAGAGGTCTTGTTTTATTTGCCTCCTGTTCCTTGTCCTGCCTCTCAGCCAGTTCCAGGACAGATGAGAATTATGGTCTTGTTAGAGAACCTGAATGTATGCTCAGGTGTGTGTGCCTGTACCTGCCAGTTCCCTGAGTGTGTGTGGTACTTGGTTTCCCATAGGCAGGCAGTGAAACTCTGCTAATGAAGAGGTATCTATGATTCTCTTTGACTAGGCAGTCACCCTCTTTCTTTGCTAACTTTTAAGAAAGTTTGTTTGAGAGCTATCTGGGAAAGCACTGACTTTAAGCAAGACCCAAGCCTCTGGATATACTGAGCAAGCACCTCAGGGGAAATGTACTGGGCACCACTGTCCTTGACAGGCCCAGCTTTGAAGATCAGTTAGTCAAGAGTTTTACTGCTTCCTTTTGACCTGTAATAAGGTCTAGGATTTCGTTGGTCCCCATGTGAAATGGAGCATCTCCCCAGAAGACTATAAAGTCTTGCAGTTCTCAAGGGAGTCAGGACCACTTTCTTTTGGTGGATTGATAACCTTTCTTGGAGTTTACCTTCCTTCAGAGCCCACTGCTACAACTTTTTGCAATCTAAGTTTTTAGGAAAAAAAAATCTTTTGTTTGTTTCTTTAGTTTCTCACCCATTTACGCATTTAGGCATTGATGGTCTCTGGCTGGTGGTGTATGGTAGATGAAGGATGGATGTGTCTTTATCTATAGCACAAGTCAGTTACATATTCTCCCATGAGGTGGTTGATTTACTTCTGGGTAGAAAAAGAGGCCTTTGAACTCATTATTGAAACAGGACCTCCTGTCATGCACAAGAGATGCAGCCCCTAGACTTTATGGAGGAAACAGGAAGAAAAGATCAGAAGGCTTTGGATCTGTTAGAGGAGAACTAATAAAGAGAGAGAAACCAGTGTTTTAGTGGATGAAATACAGTTCAGGGAGTCTGGAATTAGGGACAAGATGGCCTGGGAGAAGTATGTAGAGACCAGAGGAGGCAGACATGGCTTGATAACCTTTTGGCCGTTTTAGGAACTGGGTCTGTATGAAGCCTCACCCCAGTGATCAGAAGGAATAGGAGAGGTTGATGGTAATTATCTTTAACCATTTGGGAAACTGCCAGACTGATTCTTCAAAGTGACTGTACCATTTTACATTTCTGCCAGTAGTGTGTGTGAGTTCTAATTTCTCCAAATCCTGTCAACCCTTGTTATTGTCTTTTTTATTACAGCCATCTTAGTAGATTTGAAGTAGTATCTCGTTGTGATTTCGTTTTCCTTTCCTAGATAGTTAATGATGTTGACTATCTTTTCATGTGCTTATTGGCCAGTTGTATATTTTCACTGGAGACATATCTGTTAAGATCCTTTGCCAATTACTTTTTTGCCCATTTTAAAATTGGGCTATTTATTTTTTTATAATTAACTTGTAAGAGTTCTTTATATATTATAGATTCAAGTCCCTTATCAGATACATGATTTGCAAATGCTTTATCCCATGCTTTTGGTTATCTTTTTTACTTTCTTGATGGTATCTTTTGAAGCTCAAGTTTTTAATTTTGATGAAGTCTGATTTATCTGTTTTTCTTTGGTTTTGATGAAGTCTAATTTATGTTTCTTTGCTTACTTGTACTTTTGGTGTCATATCTAAGAATGCTCTGCCTAACCCAAGATCATGAACATTTACTCCTATATTTTTTTCTGAAAAAAACTCAGTTTTCTAAGAAAAACTCTTTTAGTTCTAACTCTTACATTTAGATCTCTAATCCATTTTAAGTTAATTTTTGTGAATGGTGTGAGGAACAGATTTATTCTTAAGTCTGCTCGGTTCTCCCCCACATTCTTCCCCCATTCTGTCCACACATTTTCTTTGCTTAATGCAGACCCAGAACCTCCTTTCCTTGCCTTTTTCTTTTCTCCTGCTACTTTAAAAATCTTCAGTAAATAATTCTCCTCTATAAAGCCTTTGGATGGATTTGTCCTTCAGCATACCTTCCCACCTCACAGAGAGCCCTGAGACTTAGAAACAGGAGCAGGAAACCGAGGTGTAAAAAGGAGACATAAACCCAGGGGTGGATTTGTTGGCCCTTGTGGTTCTCTGTTCTCTTTTTTTTCCTGGAGTTTCGATCTCACATGGACGTCTTTGGTCTCGGGAATGCGTTTCCCAGCATGTCAGGTTTTCTGATGGTGGCAGGTAACAAATGATTGCCAGCGGTGGCCAGCCCACTGCCAAGCCACCCAAAGAACCCTGGCACATGTCAGGAAGCTTCCTGGGTAGCAATTCCTAGGAAGGTCAAACAGGGAAGTTGGAGGCTTCAGGAATTAGAAGTTCACCAGATTAGAACTAGCGACTGAATTTTCATGTCCAGTCGGATCAGCATAGAGTGAACTCACTGCTCCTAAGTTGTTTCTCACACAGCTTGTTTTAGCCTCCTCATTGTTTATGCTGATGGCTCATGGAGTTGATCATGTGGATAATCCCAGAACCGCTTACATGGTGTGAGATACAACGGATTTACCACCCTAATATATTCTGTTTATCATACTACTCAAATGAGTTTGCATTCCGCAAGCGCACTTCTGCTGGAGGTGAAGGAGGTTGACCCAGAAGTGTGCTAGATAGTAAAGAAAGGCGATCTTCCTGAAACATTGCTTTAGTCATAGCCTTTCACACTTCAAAGCTTTTTGTCATTCTCCTTTGTCTACCAAGTGAAGTTTATTCTTCCCTCCTGGGCTTTTAAGACTCTTTACATTCTGGTCATAGCCTCAGTAGCTAACCTTAATCTTCTTTTCCATCCTCCAGACCATGAACCTTTGGCATGGTCACACCAGCTTTGCCATCTCTTTTTCCTAGTATTAGTTATCTTTCAGTCCCCTTTTCTGTAGCCATCTGTCCTTCCATCCAGCATTTATTGTGTAACTGCTATGTGCCAGCCATTGTGCTAGGGACATAAAAATGAGTAATATAGTCTCTTCTTTCTCAGGGCTCAGAGTCTAGTGGAGAAATCAAACATGTAAACAAGTAATTACCCAAGTGAATGTGATAGGATATAAAGATGAACAGAGGAACAAGTGAGTAGTTCAACCTGGGAAAGACAGGGAAGCCTTCACAGAAGAAGTGTTATTTAGCCATATCTTGGATGATTCTCTTAGCTTTATTCCTTCTTCTGTTTTTGCTGGTATAGTCTATTACCTGAACTATTATGTGTGTGTGTGTATATGTGTTCAATCATGTCCAACTCTGCAACCCTATGGATTGTAGCCCACCAGGCTCCTCTGTCCATGGGGTTTTCCAGGCAAGATACTGGAGTGGGTTGCCATCTCCTATTCCAGGGGACCTTCTCTTCCCAGGGATCAAACCTGTGTCTCTTGTGTTTCCTGCATTTGCAGGCAGATTCACTAGCGTCACCTGGGAACTAGTCTAATAGCTTTATAAATGGTCTTGCTGTTTCTTACCTTTGCATTTTCCAAACCTTACTTGATTCCAGAATTACCTTTCTATATCACCCATCTGATCATGTGAATTCCCGGACTTAAACCTGAGAGGTCTTCCCATTGCCTACACACTTAAGTTCAAGTTATTATATAATGGACAAACTAAGTTCAAATTCAGGCTGTGTGCCTTAGTATAGCTTTGGAGTAGTAATTTTCTCTCTGAGCTTCATTTTCCTTTTCTATAAAATGAGCATAACACTTCCCTTGAAGATGATTAGGACAGAGGGAAGGGATGGAAAACACTACCTTAGTCCAGGTAGCTGCCCATAGAAAGGATTGCATAGCACAGTGTCAATGCCCAGGTTTTGGCACCAGCAGACCTAGGAGCAAATCCTGACTCTGCACATACTGTCTGTGTGACCTTGAGCGAGGTACTGTGAATCTTTGCAAAAGGCAAAATCAGATTAATAATATTTCATGTGACTATTAAGTATTAGAAATACAGAATAGAATATATGTATGTGAGATATATGATACATAATAATATAGAGAACTGACCATTTATAGACATGCCATAAATAGAAGCAACTGTTATTTACTAATTGATAATACCGAGGCTGTTCACCTGTCTTTCCTGTACTATTTCTCTCCACTTCTTAGTACCTGTTCTATCCTGCCACTCTTCCCCTTGCCCTTCCCCCTACCAAAAATGAGCGATATACTTTTATACCTCTGAGGCTTATAGTTCCCACAGCTGGGATTCCCTTCCTTGAGTTCTGTGTTTTCTTCTTTTTTTTTGGTGAACTACCTCTTAGGCCTTTCTCATTTGCATTTCTCTATAGCTTCTAGCAACCAGCTCTCCTATTCCCAGGCAGACTCAGTCTTTTTTTTTTTTTTTTAATTTATTGGCCATGCTGCACTGCTTGCAGGATCTCAGTTCCCTGACCAGGAATTGAACCTGGGCCGTGGCAGTGAAAGCCTGGAATTCCAACCACTGGGCCACCAGGGGACTCCCAGAATCACTCTTTTCTTAGTCTGCTGTTTTGTCTCCTTTTACTCATAACTCTATAGCATTCGTCACATTTTATTTGTTATTTATTGTCTGTCTTCCCAGCTAAGCAGAGACCATCGTTTCGTTTTTGTATCTGCAGCTTCTGGGACAGTACTGGCACATAGTAAGGCTATATTGAGAGAAGTAAACTGAATACAAGTTTAGCCGAGTCTGAGCCAGATCCGGAAAGACCTTAAATGCCAGGCTAAGGAGTTAAAACTTTACCCTGAGGTTGGTGAGGAGCCATGGAAGATTTTTAAGCAGTGTGTAACGTGATCTTGTTGTAGGTTCTTCCAGTGTCAAGTGCTCTTGGCAATACCAGGAGGGGCATTAGGTTCCGTTCTAGCTTGATGTGTGAGGGCTGGGACTGACCGTATTTTCACCCTCCTCTGAAACTCTGCTGCTGTGTTTGCCATCCCTGTGTTCTGACTTACTTAAATGCTCCTTGACTTCAAGTTTTACTGCATCATGGGTTTGTCTCGTCTCCCCAATAAGAGGAGGAGCCTCCCACTTTTCTGTGCGCAGTGCTCACAATGCTCCCTTGCTGCACACTCTTCTCCCTAACATGAAGCATGTAGTAGGTATTTCAGCAAGTGCTTGTTCAATTGAAATTGAATAGAACTCTCTGGGGATATAAAATTTAGCACAACTAAAAAAAAAAATAGTACAGCTAATCCCTAGAGTGAATCATCTACATGTGGCCCAATGGAAATGAGGGTGAGTCTACATAGTTCAGCTGTATGGATTATTCAGCAATATATTATCTGTTAGAAATTTCCTGCTGTTGGGTTGTATAATGGAGAATAGAGATGAATTGAGAACTAAAAACTGACCAACTTACAACTGTTCAAACTATGCCACACTTTTGAGTTACACAGAAAATTAATAATGAACAGGTCTTGTTAGAATAATTCATCATGGCTGAGAGGCAGTTGACCCCTCGAAAGTGGGTGTTTTAGTCTTTCCTAGTTCTCCCAATAACAAGCACTGACCATGGCATAGAGTCTTGATTTTAGCCTAACCCAGATTCAATCAGTAGCAGATACTGGAACCTTTTAGTATAAAATCATACTCTTCAGGCCAGTGGTAAGTTTTTTCTAGGATGGAGGTATAAGCTAGAAAAGGAAGAATTGCATAAGAGCCATGAACTTCTTTAAATCTCAGAGCCAGACTTAATACGCCAGGAAAAAGGAAGTGGCACAGTACCATGAATTGTTTCTGTTGGCAGGGAGACAAGAAGTGGAATGGTTGCCTCTGTAGGCATACACTTAACAATCAGGTTGTCTTGTGAGCACTCCCTGGAAAGGTAACTGCAGGGTTGTTTTGTGTATGTCTGTGGTGGTTTAGCCAGTGGTGGACGTCTCAGACCTGGATGCTGGAAATTTTAAGCATACAATTTGATCAATTTTGACAAATATATGTACTCATGAAATCATCACCCTAAACAACACATAGGACATTTCTAACACCCTGGAATTTGCAGCTTATATGTCCCTTTACAGTCAACCACACGACTGCCCAACCCAGGCTATGTCTTACTGGATTCTCTCACTATAGATTCTAGAATTTCGTATAAATGGAATCATGTAAGATGTACTTTTATATCTGTGCCAGTCAGTTTTGCCAGCAGTTTATTAAGGCTCTTGCACCACTGCCAACTTAATGCTACCACCCTACGGCCCCTCCCCATACACATAGCCTTCATTTCCCCAGGAGTAAATTGGGTTTTTCACCAGCTCTAGGAAGGAATGGTTTCCCCCGCCCAGTTACTGCATTAATGTGAACTTCCTCCATCCTCTGACATTTCTAAATAAAAAAGCTTTGGAACATGAAAGGGGCAGCAAATTAAATGGTATTTCCCCCCATTTATGCTCCTGGAGGAGTCCTAATGACTAGGTTATTCCCTCACTGCCGCATGGGGCCTCATTGAGATAATAGGATTTGCAAGGAAAGTATCCGGGAGACCCAAGATTGTACTCCCCCTGCCCCCTATCCATTAAGTCAGGACTAAGGTTTCCTCTCTAAATCCTGAATGCATTAGTGGCAACTGGGTTGAGGGTCAAATGTCAAATACTCTGCTGTGATGGGAGAGGACATCTGTGGCTAATTAGGCCACTAATTGGCTAAACGGGTGGGGAAGGGCAGGAGCTGCCTTCTCAGCTCTGCACCAGTGGGAGGCCAGTTCCCTGTGCAGCCTCCGGCTCTCTGAAGGGGATGAAAGACTATGAGAAGGTTTGTTTGCAGTGGGGGCAAGGCACCCCTTCCATGTCGCCCCCAGTTCTGCCCAAGGCAGGACGTGGCTTTAGGAACTGGCCTGATGAAAGCAGTTAATTAGGAGAGTAAGAGTGAGCTAGTAGCCAGATGTCTACCTCTTCTGCTCACTTTAAATTTAATTCTTTACTTTGGAGGTAAGAGTTATACACCCACGTAAACCCACCCATCTTTTTTTCTTGCCCCAGGCTGCTTTCTTGAGTGACCTTTAATTTGTGTGAAGATGTTCAAAGGCCTCAGTGAATACTCAACGTATGTTGGGTGATATTTATTCACTGATCCATTTATTTTTCCATTTGATAAATACTTACATAGTGCCCACTATATGCAAATCATGGTGCCAAGTAGCTTGTGTGGAGCCTCCAAGGGTCAGGTGGATGATCTTTGCATAAAAGGATCAGTGATATGATCTTGCCTACTTATAGTCAAGTAGGCTTGTGAGGTTTATGAGCATTAAATACAATGTGAGGGAGGCTGTGAGATGGTCAGAAGAGGGATACAAACAAAGCGTCAGGAATTCTGAGATGGGAAAGAACATTTATAGTCTGGAGAATCATGAAAAGCTTCATGGAGGAGGTGGCCTTATCAGGTAGGGAGAGTTACAACAGGTAGAGATGAAGTTGGGAACATATTAAATATTTGAAGAGAAGAGCAGAAATAAAGACAAGAAGGGAATCCGCGGACATGTCTTTGGTGAGATGGTGGCATCCATGGTGTAGCATGTTCTCTCTCTGAAGCAGGTGGCCTGGCTGAGAACCTCATTTTCCCCTTGCTTTGCAGATCAATGAGCTGAGCAATGTCCCTGTCCCTGTCATGCTAATGCCAGATGACTTCAAAGCCTACAGCAAGATCAAGGTGGACAATCATCTCTTCAATAAGTAAGTGGCCTACTGAGTGGGTCTTGCAGGCAGTTCTTTTCCTCAAGGCAGAGAGGTTCCCAAAACCTCACCGTCATGGGGCAAGCAAGCACCTAGCGTAGTGTGAAAGCAACACCTGAATCACAGAGCTGAAAAACTGGCTGGGAAAACGTATTCATTACATGCCTCTCCCCCTTGTGCTGTCCTGTCATCTCGGTCCTCCATCAGCCTCCCTTCAGTGTCCCTCAGGACTTGCGGCTCGGCGCAGGGTGGTTCATCTAGGGCCAGTTTAGGTAACAGTGAGCTGCTCAGGAGCTGAGATGTCTAGTATGAGGCTGACAGCAGTGGCCCTATCTTGATCTTAGTCTGAGGCAAGAAACTGCCAGGCATGTTCCTGACCTGGGATGCAGCCAAGCTCCTTTCTTTCCAACTAGTGTGTGAACAACAGGGTGAACATGGTGCCCAGGGGTGCTATCTAAAATGGTTCTTCCCCGTTTTGCTCATTGTGGCTTCTTGGATTAATACTGGTGTCTCAGACTTTGGTGGAGCAGCCATTTCCCTTGGCACAGTTTGGGACCTCCTGTAAGCCTTGTAGAGGCCCTTTCATCTTTCTGTGGGTCACCCAAGAAATGTGTGTTATTCATACTCTCCTTTCTGCATTTGAATCTTGGTTCCACTCTCCATTGTCCCACAGTCCCCACCACCTCACCAGCTGAATTCTGTCACCCCACCATTCCCAGACTGTTAGCCCGGAGGAGAAGGTTGATTTGAAAACATCTATTAGTGGCCTCTCTCTGCCATAGTAAGTAATAACATCATATTCCAGAAGCTGTCTGTCTTCATAGCTGCTACTTGCTAAGTGGCCACCTGTATAGAAGAAAAAAACCATGTTTCTCCTCTATTCTCACACAACTGCTTGTTTCTAACACCAGATGTGTGGGTTTCCCCCACAACAAGCAGTTCTGTAGGACACTGACAAGGTGTCCTGCAATTCAGTTCAGTTCTGACTCTTTATTGACCTGAAATTAGTATCAGGTCTCACAGGTTAAGGACTGAGTCCTACAGACTACCCCCCGACCCCCCTTCAGATGCCAGTCTCAAGTCCAGGTTGTCACTTGTGCTCTGACCTATTTGCTATATAGGTTGGAGGTTCCCGCGACCCTCCCCAGTGGATTGGATTACTTTGCTTGAGTGGCTCACAGAATTCGAGAAAACAGTTTACATACTAGGTTACTGGCTTATTATAAAAGGATGCAACTCTGTAACAGTCGGGGGAAGGGAGGCATGGGGCAAGGTATGTGGGAAGGGGCAGGGAGCCTCCAGGCCCTCTCCAGGCGCACCACCTCCCCCAAACCTTGATGTGTTCACCAACCTGGAAGCTCTCCAACCCTGTCCTTTGGGATTTTTATGGAGACTTTTTTATAACAGCATGATTGAGGAAGTCATTGGCCATTGGCAGTTGATTCTGCCTGCAGCGCCTCTCCGCTTCCTAGAAGTTGGGGGCTTGGGACTGAAAGTTCCAACTCTCTAGTCCTGGTTGGTTCCCCTGGCCATGAGCACCCATCCTTAGAGGCATAATAGAAGTCACCTCATCAACATAAATTCAGGTGTGATTGAAGGGGGTTTGTTACAAAGAACAAAATACACCTTTATTGCTTACTGCTTAGGAAATTCCAAAGATTTTAGGAACTCTGTGCCAGAAACAGGGACAAAGACTAAATATGTATTTGTTATTATATTCGGTATCACACCACATAAGGAAGGAGAGGCAGCCCTAACCTCTGAGGCAGGCAAAGGGGTTGTTCTGTGCCAGAGGTCAGGGCTCAGGTGTGGACCGTGTACCACATTGTAACAGGGGTCCGTGGTGTCTACCGCCACACTGACATTTTGGCCTAAAGTAAACTTCCAATATCTTTGTTTTTCTTTCTTTCTTTTCACTGATTCCTTTTGTCTTTTCAACAACTGTTGATGTGCTAGTTATTAGACTGTAGTGCTGTTTACTATGAGACAAGGACCCTCCTTCATGAGAAGCCACTACTTTTTATTTCCTTGAAGCCTCCCATCCTGGAGTAATCAGAGGGACATATTTCTACCCCCCCACCTCAGTTTTATTGAGATATATTTGATATACAGCACTGTCTTAAGTTTGAGGTGTCCAGCATGATAATTTGACTTATATAATTCATGAAGTGATTGTCTCAGTAAATTTAATGAATATCCATCATGTCATATAGAATTAAAGAAAAAGAAAAAAATTTTTTTTCCTTGTGATGAGATTAGCGGGACACATTTCTGAAATGGAGTTCCCAAGCAGGGTGACTTGTCACGATGGAGGGTTTGGAGGAGGCATCACTTCAGGTTCTCTTCCCTCCTGAAAGTCTATGGACTGACTGAGGAGTGGGGAGGATGTAGATTGGTGCCTGCAGCCAGCAAACAAGGCTTCATAAAAAGATGGGATCCCAGTCAGTCGACTTAGGAAAGCACCCACCCCTTCCATCCCAGTGGAAGCCAATGGCAGGACCTCCTGGGTGTAACTGTTTTCAGGATGCGTTGATAGGAGCCTCCGCAGAGGAGAGGGGTCCTTTGATGAGAAGAGCCTTTCCCTTTAGCAGTCAAACTGACATTTACCTCACAGCAGCTGTTCACATACAGCCACCATTCTGTGGCAAGTTCAGCACTTATGAAGGAGGGCCCACACTCAGTCTCACTTCTCTGCAGGTTAGGTTTTTTTCCTGCTGCAATGTAAGTTTTATGGAAAGATAGCATATACTCAGAAAAAGTACACAAATCATAAAAATACAGCTAGATTAATTTTTATAAGGAATTAAGGAATGTGCACAAGGAATGTGAAGTTTTTTTAAACTTTCACATGCTCAGAATCACCTGGAGTGTGCGTTAAAAATGCAGCTTTCCAGGCTTAGCTCCAGAATGTTGGGAGCAACATTTTAAGCACTGCAGATTGTTCCAATTCAGGTGACGTGTGGACCACAGCTTGAGAAGCCCTGATGTGTGAATTAGAGGAGCAAGGAGTTCACAGAAGCATGTCTCTGCTTTTCCCCAGAGAGAACCTCCCCAGCCGCTTCAAGTTCAAGGAGTACTGCCCCATGGTGTTCCGAAATCTCCGGGAGAGGTTTGGGATTGACGATCAGGATTACCAGGTATGGAGTGTCTTTGCAAAATCAGGAGGGTAGGGAGTAGGGGTGGGTGGGTCAGGAAGCCACAGGACAAGTAGAGGAAAAAATGTGTCTGCTGTTCTTGTGCTGTGTCTTCCTGTCAGGCCTCACTCCACCCAGGCAGTTTTTGTCCTGTGCTGGTGGGCTCCTGGAGGGATGAGGGCCTTAGAAGTACTTCTGACGGTGCCTCCTAGGTTCAGGCTCCTCTCCCTCGGAGGGAGCACAGGGGGAGGGAGAGGAGTCTGTGGAAGCTGCTTCATTTTAGTCTGACATTCTCAGTCTAGGCGGAAGAACCCTTTTCCTTCGTAGTTTGACTTAAAAGAGAGAGAATTGTTGCCAGTGGCAGATGAGTCCTTTTAAAGCAGATAAGACAGATTAGAAACGGAAGACTTCAAGCATAGTGTAACTTCTTGCCAGGTATGAGTGCCACCTCCTGAACTTGTCCCCTGTCCTGACTTTGGGAGGGAGCTAGGCTTGCAGGAAGCTGCCCTCTTCAGGGGGTGATCATGTCACAGAGGCCTTTGACCTATTGGGAGGAATCAGTCCCAATATAAGGGACATTCTAGTGTGACTCACCATCTGTGGCTTCTGTTACTTCTCCACCTAGCACCTTCCTTGGACTTCTTCCCCTGGCAGACAGCCTGGTGATGAAGGTGGGAGAATTTTCCACTTCACTTGTTTCAGTTGTCTGTTGGGGGGAAAGAGGAATGCACAGCCTAGTGAACTATTAAAATGGATGCCCGCATCTTGTACAATAAGGTCATCCCTCCCACCCCGCTCCTGGGAAGTCTTTCACAGAGTAGATCACAGGAAGCAGAGTCTCCTCCCCTCTTCACCAGTTCCAGGGGGCCTCCTGAGGAGGAGAGTGAGGGGATGTGAGAGGAGGAAGGGATGCCAGGGCCTTGAGCAATCAGGGACGGTCATGTCCAAGAGGTAGTGGGCCGCCCTCCAGCCCCTCCCATTGGGACCAAACCCTGAACTGTGATGCCCTGATCAGAGCACGAGGTTTTCTGAGAACTTCCTGCCATTAGTGCAACCCTCGGTTGTTGGGGTATCTCCTTCCATGGTGGCTCTTTCCCTTTCCCTTGGCCATCTAGCCACATCCCATTTATTTCTCTAATAGTCTTGTGGGCAAATAATTGTGCTGAAGACTGGAAGAGGGCCAGGGAGGATGGTGTTCAGGGAGGGGACTCTGCTCTGGGACTGCCAGAGCAGAGAGAGGCAGGAGGTGCCACCTGGAGATGAGGTGGGGTCAAACTGCTCTTGTCCGTCCTCTGTCTTCTGACCTCCGAGAGGTCTCTTCCTGGCATCTGGTTGGTGAACACATTCCTTTGGTTGACGCACACCTTTCCCTACGCCCTCCCTGCTTGAGGGATCTCCTGCCTTCGGATTCTGATAGGAATGGGGCCCTGGGAGGAGCAGGGACAAAGCCAGAAAAGCTCCCCAGATCTGCCTCCCAGCTCTGTGCAGAGAAGCAGGAATTTGAGGTGAGGGGAGAGGTGTTGGGCAGAGCAGTGAGGACCAGCTTCCTGCCTTAGGAAGAGATTTCCAGCATGAGAGTACATAACAGGAAATAAAGACAACTCTATCCACTCCTTCTTTATGCTTGACTTCTTGAATATTTCCTAAGCTTTGTCTTCATCACCCCCAAGAGACTGGGGAAATCATCTCAGTCTGCTTCCTTGTGTTCCAGATGAGGAAACTCAGGAGTAGAGTAAGTGCAGTGGCTCACCCACATTCACGTTACAGTGAGCGCAGGATTAGAACCCAGGCCTCTAACATCTGAGGCTGAGTTTTAGGTTCTAAAGCAGCTCTCTAAGATCAGAATGAAAAGAAATATTTCACAGTCGGTCCTCTTCTCATCACAGTCAAGGATTAGGAGCAGGTGGTGAGGAACAACTCATGTCTCTCTTAAGGAAGAGATGTGAATTTCCCAAGAGAAAGGGGGCAGGTAAGGTCTCATCTACCTCAGTGCTGTTGGCTTCAGAGCAGTCTGGCCCATAAGAGAAGACTCAGAATAAAAGTCAGAGTCCCTGTTTCCCTTCCCAAGACCAGCTTTTGTCTTGGTCCCTCAGAATTCAGTGACACGCAGCGCCCCCATCAACAGTGACAGCCAGGGCCGGTGTGGCACACGTTTCCTCACTACCTATGACCGGCGCTTTGTGATCAAGACTGTTTCAAGTGAGGATGTGGCTGAGATGCACAACATCTTAAAGAAATACCATCAGGTATGGTGAGTTGTGAACCTCAACAGCAGAGGATGGGTTGGAAGAGGGAGAGGAGTCTCTGGTAGAGCTTCCAGGGAGGGCTGGCTCCTCTCTGGTAATGGTGGGTGCTTCCTGATGTTTCTGTGAGGTGAAATGCCCACTGAGAAAAAGAAAAAAGAAATGAAGGTGTGTTATGGATGCAGTTCCAGTTGACCAGCTGTTTCTCGTCGGAGTTGGGGAGTTTTCACACTCTGACACCTGCCTCATTTCTTCTGAAAGAGGCCCTGTCGGCACAGCCTGGCCGCTGCTTTTCCCGTTCCCTCTCGCCTCTCTTCTGGAACCTGTCCATGGGAAAAGCAAGGGGTGCCTGTCTGAAGCCTGCCTGGGTCTTCAGGGAAAACTGGCTTCTCTGTGGGCACCTGAGAGGTGCTACACGGGCCCTCTGGTGTTTTGGGAGTTAGAGCAGAAAACCCTGGGGTCTGACACAAGTGAGAGTGGTGAGTACGAAGCTATTCTGTTTTCCCAGGCGGCCGCATCATAGCCCTGCCTCTGCACCCTCTCTCTCCCCTCTGGCTTCCCATATCAGGCTGGTAGAGAGGATGCAAGGCCTGGATCAGTGATTTTCCTGCAGAATCCCAACCATAAGAAACCAAAGGGGCTCTGCACGGCCTGCTCAGCCTCTCAGTCTGCCTTGCTAATTGGGGGCAGGGATGGCTGTTGCCTTTCGCAGGTCTGAGGCACCCCATGACTTCACAGAATCTGGTTTGGAAGCCGCTAGTCTAGAGGCTGGACTTCCCCTGTAGCTCAGTCGGTAAAGAATCTGCCTGTAATGCAGGATACCTGGGTTTGATTCCTGGGTTGGGAAGATTCCCTGGAGAAGGAAATGGCAACCCACTCCAGTATTCTTGCCTGGAGAATCCCATGGACAGAGGAGCCTGGCAGGCTACAGTGCATGGGGTCGCAAGTCGGACACGACTTAGCTACTAAACCACCACCAGTCTAGAGGCTAGAATCCCAGGGGGCATGTTAGCCTGGGAAGAGCCCTGTCTGTCCTGGCACCTTCAGCTGTTCCTTTCCTCCCTTCCTTTCTAGTTTATAGTGGAGTGTCACGGCAATACCCTTTTGCCACAGTTCCTGGGCATGTACCGCCTGACCGTGGATGGTGTGGAAACCTACATGGTGGTCACCAGGAACGTGTTCAGCCATCGGCTCACTGTACATCGCAAGTACGACCTCAAGGTAAGGGCTCTGTGTTCCCAGCTCGGTAGCCCTCGCTCCCTGAGGCTTGGAGGGGCCGCAGCTCCAACTTCCACCTGTTGGGAAAGCCGGGGCATAGGTTTTGGTGTGGCCAAGTGGCTCTACAGTTGATACTCCTAACTCACTTGAGCTGTCTCATGTCCAGGTGACAGTGACAGGAGGTTAGTTAAGCCCCAAATGTCCCATATTCACGTACAATGAACGTTCTTCAGTTCCTGTCAGGGGGGTGTGCACACCGAGGGCAGCAGTGAGGGGACAGGCTGTGCTGACGCTCACACACCCTGGCAGCTGTCCAGGCCTCATGGACTGACAGCACAGGCACATTTCTAGGCACAGTAAAAAACACACTTGTGCCTGTGAACCACAGTGTTCCGTTGTTCCCGAACCTGGCTCCCTGACCCCAGTCCCTCATGTCCCTCTCCCTGTCTCTGCTACAGCGGCACTGGCCTCCTTTCTGCTCCCACGGTGCCCATGCTCTCCACACCCTCAGCATCTCACAGAGGCTGCCTGCCATTGTTCCCCTCCCTGCCCTCTTCTCCACCTCCACCTTCCTCCACCTAATCACTTCCTACTTAGCCTTTCAAGCTCAGCTCAAATATCACTAATTCCAGGAAGCAGGCTTTGGCCAAACCCCTATCCAGTCTGGACCCTGCTCGTGTACTACATGCTCTCCGAGTCCTGCCTTCTACCTGTACCACTTCACACTAGTGTAATTAATGGATTCATTAACTGTGTAACTCCTGTATACTGCCTGTCTCCCCTATTAGAAGGAGAGCTCCCTCCTTAAGGCAGGGACTGAGTCTCTCAGTTCAGCCCTATTTGCTGAGCGTGGGTCTGGTTAGTCAGAGCTCTGTACACAGTCTGTGACAGAGGAAGTGAACAAGTTGCTGCCTCCTGGCCCCTCTAGGAGTCTAACCAGTCTACTTGAGTTCACCTGCTGCCTCTCCCTAAAGACTGGTACATGTTTTTTTCGCTCAATGGAATTTGCCTCAGCTTGGACTTCTCCTGACAGCTCTTATCCTTTCAGGGTTCTACTGTTGCTAGAGAAGCGAGTGACAAGGAGAAGGTATGCTGGGGTCTGTGCTGATCACTTGTGGAATGGGTCTCTTGGAATCAGAAACACCTTCTCCCAGCTGTGCTGTCCCTTCCTCTGCTGCCGTTCAGCCTATTCCTAGACATGCAGTCTGTGGATGTGAAATACTGTGTCACTGAGCTCCTGCCTGCCCTCATCCTTGGCCTAGGCCTTGGTCACCAGCCTTTCATCTTTGCCCTTGCTGGGTTCTTCATAGTCCTAGAGGGCTGGCAGCTTCCATCTCAGTCCAGCCTGAATCAGTGAGTGGCTGTTTGAGCCCTGAGCTCAAGGTAGCCCAAGCCTGGTAGTCCAGGCTCAGAAGGAAGTCCTTTGATCAGTCCTCATTGTCTGACTCCTGCCACATACTTGCCATCTCTGCCTGTCCAAAGCTGGGACTGTAGACTCCTGGACAGAGCTGTTGATGAGCAGGTTGGCCGTCTTTGTGCCGAGGACCCTTCCCTCTCCTGTATCATTCATCACCTGGCCGTCTCTGTGCCGAGGACCCTTTCCTCTCCTGTGTCGTTACCCACAGCAGAGGACTCCTTGGAGGTGAACGAAGCAGGCCACCAGCCTAACACTGCTGTTGCTCTCTCAGGCCAAGGACTTGCCAACCTTCAAAGACAATGACTTCCTCAACGAAGGGCAGAAGCTGCACGTAGGAGAAGAGAGTAAAAAGAATTTCCTGGAAAAACTGAAACGGGACGTAGAGGTATGTACTTACCCTTGATTTTACTTTGGTTGAGCTCTTGTCCCCAGAACAGAAGCCTCCTTAACCTTAAGGAAAATTGAATTTACCACTTCCAGGAGTGTGGACAAGAGGAAGGTGGTGATTTGAGCCATGTGGGTAGTTACTTGCATCTAAAGCTAGTGCAAGTATACATTCCATTTGGGAGGACACAGTTTGTGCTGGTCGAACCTGTGTAACTGTTTGAAGTGCTTTCCCTCATTTCTTCTCTTGTCTGTTATAAGCCCCTTTTCAGACTCCTCTTCAAGCTTCCTTGCTAGTGTTATCCCCATAGTGGAGGAGGCATCCAGGTGTCAGAGTGACAGGAAACCAACTGTTAAGACCCACCAACCGTGCCTTTCTCTGGCTCAGAGTCTCCACTTGCCTTGCAACTTTCTGGTTGGCAGGGGACTTCCTGTGTAGAAGTTCTTTGGCGAGGACACGTGCTAAATAACGAACGTGATATCTGCACCGCTTGATAACATGGTGCCTCCTATTTTAATAAATCAGGAGCCTGTTCATTACAACCAAATCGTATAAACTTTAGAAAATGTTTTTTTATTGTGCATAACACAAAATTTACTCTCTTAAACTGTTTTTGAGTGGCATTCAGTACATTCACATGGTTGTACAACCATTGCCACCATCCATCTCCAGAACTTTTTCATCTTCCCAAGTGAAAATTCTGTACCCATTCCCTCTTCTTCCTTGCCCCTGGCAGCCACCATTCTACTTTGTGTTTATGAAGTTGACCACTCTGGGAATCTCTTATAAGTGGATCATACAGTGTTTGTCCTTTGTGTCTGGCTTATTTCACTTGTCATAATGTCTTCAAAGATCATCCATTTTGTGCTTCTGTCAGAATGTCCTTCCTTTTTTCTGAAGCTGAGCAATATCCCATTGAATGTATGTACCACATTTTGTTTACCCATTTATCCATTGATGGACACTTGGTCTTTAGTTAAGGTTAACTAGTTAATCTAGTTAGATATCCCCAGAGAAGCAGAGGAGGATGAAAATAGATAGATATTTACTATAAGGAATTGGCTCACACGATTATGGAGCCTGACAAAAGTCCCAGGATCTGTCTGCAGTTGGCCAGCTGGAGACCCAAGAGAGCTGATGGTGTAGTTTTAGTCCAGAGGCCAACAGGCCCGAGGCGCAGGAAGAACCAATGTTTCTTCAGTCTGTGTCTGAAGGCGGGAAAAAAACTGATGGCCCAGCTCAGAGGCAGTTGGGCAGGAGGAGTTCCTTTTTACTCATAGGAGGGTCAGCCTTTTTGTTCTTTTTGCTCTTCAGCTGACAGAATGAGGCCCACCTACTTTAGGGAGAGCAATCTGCTTTATCAGTTTACCGATTCAGATGTTAATCTTATCCGTGAGCACCGTCCCAGACACATCCAGAATAACATTTGACCACATTTCTGGGCACCCAGTAGTGTAGTCAAATTGACACATAAAGTTAACCTTCACTTCATCACTGTGAATAATGCTGCTGTGAACATGGGTTTTACAAACTTCTTTTTGTTAGGAAGCTTTCTCTTAACCATCCCCTACTGTGTTTGTACCTTTATTCTGACATTGTTTGTCTAGAGTCTTGCTCCTCCTTTTCCTACTTTTCTCCCTACTCTGCCTCCAAGGAGGATTTAAGGCAGTTGACACATTCATTTGTTTTCACTGGCATGTTGCTGTATAAATGTTTGCAGGTGGATAGGAGAGGGTGCGGCTCACAGTCTCTCTCTTCTGGGACCCTGGCCACTTCTCCCTTGTCCTTGAGCGGGCTTTGTCCAGAGGTTCTTGCAGTGGTGCCCTTCACCTTTCTCAGAGGATTCTGCTGATCTACCATCAGGGCTTCTTGTGCTTTTAGTTACCTTGTGGGCTTCTAGATAGAGCCACTCTGGTCCTGTTGTGATTCTCCATCTAGTTCTCTAGTCATGTGGTCATTTGGACAGTTTCCTGCTGTGTGACCACAGCAGAACGCCTGGCACATGGCTGATGGTGGCTGCTGGCTAGTTCACAGAGGATTTGGAGCAATGACTGGCCTCACGTTAGTTAAACTGGAATGCCAGCTGACGATTTCCATCCTTGTCGTCCCCACACTCTTTATTCTTCTCCAGGTTATAGAGTCCTAGCTCAGGAGACTTAAGCACAGTGCTGCTCCCAACACTTGTATGGATGAGGAATGCGCAGTGCAGCATTCCATTGTTTCTTTCCTCCAACTCACCATGGCCTCTCGTCCCAGATGGAATTGACGCTTCCCTCTTCGTGCAGGGCTCCTGCTTTTGCTCCCGCAGCCTCCACCCTGCCTGACTTCTCTTCATTCACTAGGATCAGCCTCAACTCCTTTCCTCAGGGAGGCCGTCTTCCTACTGCTGGGCTCACACAGCTCCTCGCCCCGGTGGAATGACTGTCTTCACCATTAGACATCGTACTTGTCCAGGGCAGAGACTCTGATGTCTTATTCTCTGCTGTTTCAGAGTAGGAGAATTAAGTTGAAGGAATGCCTTTTCTCCCCTTTCCAGATGCCAGTCTGCAACGCCAGATGTCCCATGTTAACCTCTGCCTTCCGCCTTTCCTTTCCCCACCTCCCTAGTTCCTGGCCCAGCTGAAGATCATGGACTACAGCCTGCTGGTGGGCATCCACGACGTGGACCGGGCAGAGCAGGAGGAGATGGAGGTGGAGGAGCGGGCCGAGGACGAGGAGTGTGAGAACGATGGGATGGGCGGCGGCCTGCTCTGCTCCTACGGCACGCCTCCAGATAGCCCGGGCAACCTCCTCAGCTTTCCCCGGTTCTTTGGACCTGGGGAATTTGACCCCTCTGTTGATGTCTATGCCATGAAGAGCCATGAAAGTAAGTAGGAGCCTGTGCCTGCCAGGCCCCTCCAGCCCTCATCCCATCCCCTGCTTCAGGCCTGCTGTTCAGATGCGCTGTGGGTGCCTGGGCCTCCACCTTATTAACTGCTGACTCTGGCCTCTTTTTGCCTTCGGCTGCCATCCAGGGTCACCACCAATAACTCTGTCTTCTGGGCCCCTGGTGTCCTTCTCTGTCAGGCCTTTCTTCACCTCTGCGTGTCCTGGATAGCTGAGGCCTGGTTTGGCTCAGGTTCATGGGAGGGACAGAACCTCCTAAGTAGTGTCACATCAACTCCCCAAGGTAGCTGTGAAGATCAAATAAGATAAGAGCTATGAAAACTTCTAAGAAGGACTCCATGGATCATTTCTTCTCTCAGATTCAAAATGACAGGGAAGAATCTGGATGTCATATCTGAAGGGTTAAGGACCTACCTGCTTTTTGCCCTCGTCCCTGCCTCTTCCTCCTTCCCTGCTTCCTCTCCCCCTTCAGGTGCCCCCAAGAAGGAGGTGTATTTCATGGCCATCATTGATATCCTCACGCCATATGATGCTAAGAAGAAAGCTGCACACGCTGCCAAAACAGTGAAACATGGGGTGAGTTCTCCCTGTCTCCATCGAGGCCCAGGTGCTGGGCCCTCAGGCCCCTGGGGGGGCTCCTGCTCAGAGGAGACGCTCTGCTGCCGCCTTGTCCCTGCCCAGTCGCCTTGTGTTCTCTCTTTGCCATCTGCACCCCGTCCCCACACTGCTGCTGGCTGAAATGCCCAACTTGTTTTTCCCCAAGTTCTCTGGCTTCTTTCCCCAGGGCTGCTGGGCATGTCTTGCATCTTGTTGACTGCCAGTAATAGCTTTGTTTACATGCCATGCTGCTCCCCAGAGGCCTGTTTCCCCATGGGCTTCAAACTACTGTTCTCCAGACGGGCCCCCACAGAGCTCTGGAGCCTCTCTGCCGCCTCCCCACTGCCTTGTTCCTGCTCCAGTGGGTGCAGCCCTGGGATTGTGAATAAGCAAAGCAGGGCCAAGGCACTTCTGAGACATTGGAATGGTTTCTCCAGGTGGCCCAGCTGGGGGCGGGGCAGTGCCACCTCCTGACTAGGGCCTCTGTGTCTTACAGGCGGGGGCCGAGATCTCGACTGTGAACCCTGAGCAGTACTCCAAGCGCTTCAATGAGTTCATGTCCAACATCCTGACGTAGTTATCTTCTACCTTCAGCCAGAGCCAGAGTGCTGGATGTGGAGTCGGGGACTGGAAGAGAGAGAAGGTGTTATCTGGGCTAGATGGGAGGGCGGGGAGCCGAGTGGGGGTCGGGGAGGGCTTTAGCAACGTGACTGCAGCCTGTGACACTGAGAGAGACTCTAGCAGGAGGGGAGGGGATGTACCATACATGCATGTGCTCACAGGATGTAGCCTCATCTGCTTACCCTTGATTTCCCCCCATTTGACCTAGGTTAAAAAGGTGTTTCCTTTTTGTTACCTTGTAATGTTTTAAGATACCTTGGGGCTAGAGATGATTTTCTGGGTTTCTTTGGGTTTTGTTTCTGAAATTTCATTGCTTCAGATTTGCTATTTATAATGATTTATGTCATCACCCTACCCACCATCCCTGTCCCTGCTCTGCTCTCAGTTCCCTCAATTAAAGAAGCACCCACAGACCCAGAGAGAAGGGTCCTCTCAGAGCAAAATGCTCTGGTGCCAGAGGAGAAGAGGTTAGACACCTCGGCCCTGCTGCATTTGATCTGGTCTGGTTAACTTTTAATTTCATGGAGTATTGTGCACAGCTTCCTCTACCTTTTTGGCCTCAGCTCCAAGTGATGTTACATAGTTCCTCCATCTAAATGCTCTCCCTCCCAAAGGCATGCTCCAGGTCAACATTAGGCATCTTGGGAGCAGAATCAAAGATCTCAGAGGGGAATGAGTTCATCCTCACGGGATGGTCAGGGGTGGGGGACCACTGGTTCTCAGAGAACCCCATGATCATCATCCAAGCCCCGGGCTTTTCACGGCCCCTGGAGTGTAGACATCATCTCTGTGAATGAAGCCTGTCTCCCACTGAGTCAAGAGGAACTAGAAAGCACCTCTGGATATAACAGGACCCTCATGCTTACATGGTTATTTCCCCTTGAGAAAACTCCAGAAAAGCTGATGAGTATCAAATGAGGTCTTGTGCCCTCCATCCATTTACTTTCTTCCTTCAGATCTTCTCCCAGGCATTCTCATTTGTAGGTGAGCTTTTAGCTGGGGACAAGTCTCCATGTGCCTGGGGCGCTCCTTACAGAGATACCTCTTCAAGCCCCAGGGCTTCCATGAAGTAATGTGTCACCTGGATGGTTGTGGCCAGCAGGAATGGTGTACCCCACCCTCCCCTTTGGAGTGTGCCACCCAAGCCTGAGGTTGCTTCTGAGTCACTTGAGGATCTGGCCTGGAAAATACAATTTGAAGGCCTGATGTGCAATTCAACCTGGCCCAACCTTGGAGCTGTTTTTCCTTGATGCACCCTCTAGACTTTTTGCATATCTGCCACCACAGGCCTCCTCAGGAGTGGCATCTGGCTGCTTCCTTCAGGATCTCTACCACCTTCTGAGCCTGCTACTGAGGCCTCAGAACTGCGTCCTTTTGTGAGGCCATCAGAGCAGTCTGGCCTGGTCAGGAGAGAAAACAACCCTGTGCTGGGGGAGGTACATTCCTGAGTCTTCTCACCTCCTCACCAGGAACTGGGGACTTGGGATGAGATGTGGTAGAACTTGTAGATAATTCTGCAAATGGAAAGAAAGTTTGTGGAACCATTTTGAATGAATGGATTGGTTTCTTTGGCTTTCTTCAACCTGGCCAAGCTCAGCTTCTGAAGCAGGAACCAGCAAAATCTCTGTGCCTGATGCACAGCATTTAGGTCAGGGGGGAATAGAGACCACATTCTTGGACTACTGGGCTGTCAGAACCGTTCCAGAGAGGCAAACGAGCCAGACAACTGCCCTGGCCCCCCGAAAGGGGCTGTAGGTATCTCTGGATGTCAGCGGCAAGACTGGGAAGTGACTTGGGGAAGAACTTGTACCAAGTGGCTCATGGAGAAAACAGATTTGACTTAGGGAGAGATTAGTAGGAATAATGTTTGGACTTGATTTCCCCACCTTCTAATCAAGAATGAAAATTTGAATCTGCTCCGGGTCGGGCCCAGCAACTCCTGAGCTTGGCAGGCTGTCCTCTCGGGGCCTCCACAGCCCTGGGCTGTCTCCAGCTTCCTGCCATTTGGTCTGCTGATCATGTCCCTGGTAATGTGTATGAAAAGTGTAACCAATTGTTCCCAGTTAAAGGTGAGCTACAAGATATCTAACTTCTTTAACATTGAGTTTTTGTGGGGTGTGTGGTTTTTTTCTTTTTTTTTGTATATTGTTTACATTTTGAGAGGTAGCATTCTGTTTTAAATGCTCTTTTTGTTTTTCTGACAGTATTGTTGACTGGGTCAAAACATTTAAGCTGTGGTTTGGTGGATTTTAAATTTTTTTTAAAGGTCATTCTCTGTGCTATCTTCAAAACCTTGGGTTTGGTCCTTTAATTCCTTTGGCATTTAAATGTTTAAAAGCTATTTATCTTGGTTTATACAAGGTTTTTCTCTTCTTTTTGTAAGGATGAAGATGTTAAATTTGGTTTGCAGTTTGAATGTAGAGAAAGTGAAGTGATCCCCAAATTTTTGTCTGCCCCCGCTTTTTTCCCAGTCCCACCATGCCTTGTCTGGGCAGTAGAAGGCGTCCAGGGGCAAGTGACTACCCTCACCATCACTCTGGAGCCAAGAAGAAAAGCTGAATGGTCTTATGGCATCCCAGAATAATTTGGGGTCTCCCAAGAACAAAGGCATAAGAATAGGGCACAGTTGACTGGATGAGGCCTGGATGGGGATAAGGGAGGATTCCCCTCCATTCTAACCCTCCACCACTTAACCAGTCACAGCTCCTCCCATCCTGCCCCTCTTCTTTTGCAAGTCTGTGCTGAGAAAACTCTCATCTCCCAGGTCTCCCCACCAAAGTGAGAGTTCCCCTGAAAACTCCACCTCAACCACTAGAAGAAGGCCTCTGGCCCTTGTTCCTGTTAATGAACCACTGAGTCTTCATCCCCCAGTGCGAGCTCCTTCCCTGTGCCTTCCAGCGTGGGGGCTGCGGGGCAGGCTAGGAAGCCAGCAGTTCCAGGGGCACAGCCCGAGGCAATGCTCGATGTCTTCTTATTCAGCTCAGGGGTTACTGGTCTGTGGCGCGTGCTACAAGTCGCCCCTGTGGCTGAGGGGTACTCCCTGGGTCCCCACTACAGGCAGCTTGTCCTCCCTCACCCTCTCCTACTTCTGTTTCTCGTGCCTGTGTTTGAGGCCTCACACAGGTTCCCTGGTAGTGCTCAGGGCTTGGGACTACATGCTCCTGCCCTGCTTTCTCTTCACGGTCTGCCAGGGTCTGCCCAGAGAGGTGGACCAAAGACCCAGGACTTTTTCTCGGTAGCCAATCCCACCCTCCTCTGTCTTTTTATCAAGTTGAAGAGAGAAAACTTCAGCAATCCCCAGCATTTGAGCTACTCAAATGTTAGGGTCTCGAAGGGACGGTGTGTTTAAAACCACCCTCAGAAGGCTCTGGCCTTAGACCTGTGGCTCCCGCAGTTCCAGGGACCCCACTTCTTTCTGGCAGAAATGTGGGGAGGGGGCTCCAACCTGAGCACAGGAATCAAAGGGAAAACACATTCAAACTGCCCCCAAATCTACCAGCCATCTGCAGGGGCTCTGTGACACAGCCCTGGCAACCTTCTGAAATGTGACACTTAAGAAGAATGTCTCCAAAGGGAAGAGGAGACTTGGCTGTCCCTGGAGATCGTTTGGAGGCTGGGGGAGGAAACTTCAGAGGAGTCCCTTCTCCTTGCTCAGAGCCATTTTGGGAGGAAGTGGGGAACCAACAGCCTTTGGGGGTAAGGCCTGGTGCCACTCAGCACACCCAAGCATCAGGTCAGGTGATTGTAGAAAAAAAAATGTGAAGTTTAGATTCAGCTTTTGGGGGAGCAGGATAAACTACCACCCCACCACATGTGTGTGACTTCTCAATTTCCCATTGCAATTTCCATTTTTTTAAATAGGAATTTTCAAACCCCTGTGCTTGTCTAATGTCTGCTCGGAACAATTCGAGACCCTGTTACTGTTTTAAGATGCATGCATGTTAAAAGATGAATCTCCAACCCGAGGAAAAAAATAAAACTCAAAAAAGCTTTGTGTACACACCTGTCATATGTGAGTCCTTTGGAAATAAGCTTTTTATCTTTTTCCTAATTAGAAGGTTTTGGTCTCAGTTTCAGGGACTGCTTGGGCTAAATCTGGGCTTGAGTTTGAGTAAGAGTCAGGACCTTTGGTCACTCAATTTCAGATACTGTTAATAAGCAATGACTAAGGTGGTGCTTAAGAGACGTGGGTTCAGTCCATGGGTTTGGAAGATCCCCCGGAGGTGGCAATGGCAACCACTTCAGTATCCTTGCCTGGAGCATCCCATGGACAGAGCTTCCAGGTGGGCTACAGTCCATAGGGTCACAGAATCAGACATGACTGAAGCGACTTAGCATGTACATATGCAGGAGCACAGACCCCGGAGGGCCCACCTGTCCACTACCTTTACCCTCAGCCCTGCCCTCTCAGAGGAATGGACAGACTGCCCACACTTCCCCAGTGCGCAGAACCAGCACTTGGTGGAAGCCACACCTCTCTCCCAGCTCTCCCTTGACTAGCTATGTTGTTGACATAACAAGTGACTTCTACGTGCCTCCAGTTCTCCACCTAGAGTTTTAGCTTATAATCTAGTGGTTCTCAAGAGTGTGGTCCAGGACCACACCTAGGAACTTATAAATCCTCAGGACCCTCTGCAGCTTGGGACTAGAAACTGCTTTATCACGCCCTCCTGATGATTATAATGGAGGCTAGAGTTTAGGAACTACTTGCTTATTAGGGGATCTGCAACAGGTTGCAAGCTGGAATCATTTGGGGAACTTTTGGGGGAAAGAGGTGTCCAGGCCCCTTTAAAAGGCCAAATAAATCAGGGATCAAAATACCTTGTGTTTTGGAAGCACCCTAGGTGACTAACGTGTAGCCAAGATTAAGAAACACTGATGTGTAAGGATACTACTTAGGGATACGTGGCCAAATTTCTACCCGAAACAAAGAATATTTAAGGGTTTTCCAAGAGTTGGGTATAAAGGATTCCAGGCTTTGGAGTCAAATGGAACATTGGCTTACACCTTTGCTCTACCACAAAGTGGCCTTGAGCAAGGTACTTAACTGTCATTAAACAAGGAAAAAAACTATTACCTTGTCAATATGATGATTAAATTCTAGAACATATAAAGCACCTTGTGCAGGGTCCAGCACATAGCAGGCGCCCCAAAAGTGATCTGTAGATACCACTCCCACTGGTGGACCAGTGGAGCATGCTGCAAGTCAAGAAAACCTGAGGGCTGAGCTATGCCCCAAGTAGCTGTTTGTAACTGCCCAGCTGGGGGACAGAGATCTGTGGTAAAATACTCAGAGAAGCAGGAGTGAAAGAAAATCTTTTATTAAAAAAAAAAAGTGGGCTCTGAGAAGAGTTAGTCCATGCGGGCCTTCAGTGTCCTCGTGGTGATTTTGTCCTTCTCACTGCAGGGGGAGAAAGTCACAGAACATCTAAATCCATGAGACTGCAGAACAAACTACAGCAAACAGCTGTCCTAACTCTGGGGTTAACTGTTGCCCATGTTACACTAACGTCAGCTTGTTTCCCTGGCCTGTAGTGAGGAAGGGGAAAATGGAGACATTTCTGTAGGTGAAGCTGTCAGGAGCTGGGATGACTCAAGGCTGGAGTGTGAAGTACTCCGGAGCAGGGCGAGAGCTCCCCAGGCCGAGAACAAGCAATTGAGGAAGCAGGTGTGAGGTGTTTCACTCCAGTGACTAAATTCTCAGTATCAGCCCCAATCTGTTTTTCACGATAATTAAGCAGGTCATCCCGTAACAAAAGGGTCCAAATGGGACCCTTATTCTGGGACAGTTTCCAAGGAAAGCTGTCCGGAGGGTACCTCTGACTTTAGCCAGTCAGATTCCCGGTGACAGCCCCAAACAAGAGGGAAAGGGTGGCAGTTAGGAATCTGGCTAGGGGGTTGGAAGGTGTTCACAGAGCTCAGTACGCCACACAGGTGTGGCTTCCATGCTGGTGCGACCTGGGGGAGGAGAGGAGGGACCCGGGATTTATTCTGATCAATCTGCAGGAGCTCTGCACCGGTCCCTGAGATTCTGGGAACACTGTTTAGGAAGGAAAGAAATGTCTACTGTGAGCAAGAGGAGGTGACTTGGGGCCAGGGAGCCTCACTGGACAGAGGTTGGGGAAATCCAGGTAGGCTCCCAGCTGCCACCCTTAGGAAGAATGGATTATTTCTGCTATATGGTGCCTACTGCAAGAACCTTTCTTATTTCACATCTGACTCGGGGGCTGGGAAGATGGGCTATTTGTGCAGGAGGGGAGAGGCACGTGTCTGCAAAGCTCCTAGACTTCTCCCAGCGCATACTCACATGATGTGGACAATGACTCCCATGCCTGACACTGCATCCCTGTCCACAGCATTCAGCATGGCTTGTGAGATGGTTTCAAACAGGTGTTCTGGATCCTGCCAACAGAGCAGCAGCCTTTCAATCCCCAGAACCTCAGATCTTCACTTGGTCTGGCTCCTTAAATCTTTTCTTTAGGCTCAAGGTACCCAGCTCAGGCACCTCCTGTGTCTGGAGGGATAGTTTCCTGGGTGCAAGAAACCCCCTCAGCTCCTTCTCAGAAGGAAGCAGGGTTACGTAAAATAAAGTTGAGGCCCTGAACCTCCTCCGTTAATCAGCAGCGTGACTTTGAGCAGGTCAGTGTCCCTTCACAAAGCCAGTCCCTCTTCTGTGAGATGGGGAGAACAGTCCGCACCACTTTTCTGCGCCTCACCAGCTGTCTGATGATGTCTCCTCCCACATGGCTCAGAAGTGCCTGTCCAACCGTGGAACCATTTCCCGCCAAACCTCTTCCGTCCTCTACGTCCTTTATCTTGGTTGGCTTAGCTAGGAAAGTCAAGTATCCTCAGCATCTCCACCATTCTCATTTCTGTTTTAAGGAACCAAGTCCTCTAGACTCTGGTTGCCCTGCTCCCCCAATGCCACTTTCTTGCTCAGGACCTCAGCACCTCCTGCAGCTGACAACAGCCCACCGCACCAACCTGCAGGCCTCCGGTTCCTAGGGTCTCTTACTACCTTAGACACCATGTCAAAGGAAAAAAGTGCCAGTTCCTTGACATGGCATCCAAGGCATTTGCAAGTCTCATTCTGACCTCAGGCTCCGCCTTTCTCTAGCCCACATTCTGCGCACACTCTGGCAACCCCAGCAAGCTCTCTCCAGTCACTCAACTCCCCAGGCCCCTCCTGAACCTCTGACCTTTGTACAGGCTGTTCCTTCTACCAACCCTGCCCTTTCTTTCCTCCTCTTTCCAGTCAACTTCATTTTAACAGATAACTGGGTGTCTGTCTGGCTTCACTGGCTGCAATGGGCCCTTGAGGATGGACTACCTGGTTTCCCTGGAGCCTGGCAGAACTGGCACACCAGTTAACCCTCCCTGTCAGGCACTGTTCCCGTCTTTCCAGGCCATTTCCTCACACCACCACTCGTAAGACAGGTCCTACTATCATCCCTGCTTCACCGCTGAGAAAGTGGAGGCACAGAGGAGTAAAAGGACTTACCGAAGAACATAACTAATTTAGACGGTAGGTGGACCTGGGTTCCCAGCCCAGACAACCTGGCTCCACAGCCCATTCTGCTGAGCTGCCTCTAAATAATCCTACACCCTGTTAAATGTTTATTCAACAAATGGATGTGAGAACCTCATAAACCCCACATGAGCAATTATTTGTCACTGTAGCAAATATCTGACTGAGGTCTCCTCACAGAAGGTACTCTATCTAGGAGCCAAGGCTCTGGCAGATGAAGTTCCTGGACACCCTTCCAAGGCTCAACAGCTGTGGCTTTCTCTCCTACCCACACCATTCTCCCCATTCTTGTTGTTTACTTGCTAAGTCGTGTCTGACTCTTTTGCGACCCCATGGACTGTAGCCCGTCAGGCTGATCTGTCCACGGGATTTCAAAGGCAAGAATGCTGGAGTGGGTTACTATTTCCTTCTCCAGGGATTCTCCTCATTACCAGCCAGGTAAACACATTTTCCCCTGATGGTCATGGAGTGGGCACCTCAGAACTCAGCCCCGCTCCATGCCAACAACTCACCATGTTGGGCTCCCAGAGGGACTCGCACATCCCGTACATTTGTTCAGTGCAGGTACCACTGACTACAAAGTCATCGGTCACCATGGGGCAGCCAATAAGGTCTAGAGAGCAAATGAAAGGCTTAAAGGTCTTCGGGTCCAATCCAGCAATGACAGGCTCCGTGTAGTAGGGCCCAAACCTGTGGGACCAGGAGCAGAGAGAGAAAATGGCACTCAAAAACATTTCCTTTCCTGTTTAGTCTATCCAGACAAGGCCCTGGCCCAGATCCAAATCTCCTTTCCCCTCCTCTCCTGGCATCTATAAATGCTGTAAGACTTTTTCTTCTTTTCTCTGATTCTTACCTTCATATTCCCTCACCACTGACCCTCTCTTCCTCTTTCTTTCTTTGGGAATTCTGTTTTTTTTTTTACCTACTCTTCCCTATCCTCATCCAGGTCCTGTCACTATTCAGTCTTCTATTTATACACCTATACCTTTACTCCTTTCAAAAAAAGATTTTCAAGCAGTTTGTAGAAAAACACTGAAAATAAAACTGAGCCACTAAAACGTAAGCCATTTGCAATAACATGGATGGACCTAGAGATTATCATACTAAGTGAAGTAAAAAATACCATATGGTATCACTTATGTGGAACCTAAAATATGACACAAACTTATTTATGAGATAGAAACAGACTCATAGAAAACAAACTCAGAGTTACAAAAGGGCAGAGGGAGTGGAGAGGGATAAATTAAGAGCTTGGGATTAGCAGATACAAACTACTATATATGAAATAGTTAAACACGGTCCTACTCTACAGCATTATGTTCAATACCTTGTAATTATAATGGTTATTAAATATCCTGTAAAAAAAAAAAAACACGCGAAGTGAAGTGAAAGTTGCTCAGTCATGTCCGACTCTTTGCGACCCCATGGACTACACAGTCCATGGAATTCTCCAGACCAGAATACTGGAGTGGGTAGCCTTTCCCTTCTTCAGGGGATTTTCCCAACCCAGGGATCAAACCCAGGTTTCCTGCATTGCAGGTGGATTCTTTACCAGCTGAGCCACAAGGGAAGCCAAAGAATACTGGAGTGGGTAGCCTATCCCTTCTCCAGCAGATCTTTCCGACCCAGGAATCAAACCAGGGTCTCCTGCATTGCAGACGGATTCTTTACCAACTGAGCTATCAGGGAAGCCCTTGTGAAAAAACTATAATGGAAAAGAATATGCATATATACATAAAAGTAAATCACTTTGTGCTACTAGAAACCAGCAAAACACTAAATCAGTTCATTTAAAAAACGTCTTCCTATGCACTACCACCACCAAAAAAAACCCCTCCAAACAGAATTCAAGACACTCAAACTAAACACAAAGTTTTGTTCTGAGTCTCCCAGAAGGCAAAGCAAAAAAACATACTCAGTGAGGTGGGTTATTGTCATTGTCTGCCATCAGGAAATAATAGCTCATCAGAAACTTGTTCTAGACCTTGAGATCTGAGAAGAATCTATCTTAAAAGATCTTCATTTATTTATTTATTTTGAGAGGAAAATACAGTTGATTAGGCAGGAGACGCTGTTAGAACACCGGGCCAGCTCAAGGGAGAGCTGACCCCTTTTGTGGGCTAGTAGCCAATTTTTATAGTCTCAAAGACAAAGAAACTTCCTGCCGGAAGGGTGGCATTAGGTGATTGGTTAGGGTGCTATACAGTGGGTATTTTACCTAATATGGAGTCAGCGAGTTGGCTGGTTTAGGTCAAGGGGTCTCAAGGCAACAGCTGTTATGAGGATTAGTCAGTTCCAGAGATGACCTTGGTACAGGGCTCCACATCTGTGACCTTGGTTATAGGGCTCCATAATCCCCACTCTTTTTATTTATGGGTCAAATCTTTGGCCCCTTAACACCCTGCTTGTGACTATCTATCTACCCCATCTCAGGCCATGGGGACTCAGGTCACTGAGGAAAGGGGTAATGACTGCTCCGACTTCTCTAGGCTGAACAGGAATGTTATAGGGTCCTGGGTCATCATAGGGATCTTTATATAGGAAATACTTTATATATATAAATACTTTATTAGGAAATTTAACATCTCAATTAAATTTAAAAAACAAAACAAAAGAAACACCTCTCCCTGCCTGCCGCCATAAAATAGTTTAAAAAATATTTTGTTAAGCCTTTCTCAATTTGGGATTTTGATAAACATGGTTATTACACATGTCAGACAATTCATAGCTAAGACTATTAACATAAACCAAAAAACAGTAACTCTATTTTTCAATAGTAAAAAGGCAACAATGTTGCTCCACATATGGAAATGGCAAAAATGTAGTTTTAAAGCTAAAGAGTACTTTTGTAACTTTTCTATAGAGTCAAAAATTATTTCAAAATAAAAAGTTTAAAAAAATAAATAAGGAAAGAAAAAAAGAGCTCAACTCGTCTTCTTACCACCCAGTTTTGCCCAGAGATGAATGGGGAAAGTATCTACAGGCTTCTCCCTTCAATTTCATCACAACTTCTGGACTGAATTCTACAATTAGGGGCCCCTTCTTGTCTCACCATAAAGTTCCCCAATATCAAAAATTAACATACCCAATTCCTAGATTCCATGTATTCCAGAGAATCTAATGATCATGACAGAATGAACTTTGGGGTAAGGGTGGCTCCTGGCCAGGAGACTCCTGGGCACACTTTGGTAGCATTAATTTTGTTGCCTGGGAGCAAGTTTATTTGCTGTTTGCATTCCTTGCCTTCTTCTGAAGTAGCCCTTTTTCTTTCTTAATTGATTGTTAGGCCCAGAGAAAACATACCCAAAAAATAAGGATACTGCCCTACAAATAAGACATGCGTCAGCCAGGGGGAATCTCCTTCCTAGGTGTGTTCCCCAAGTCCCAGGCTACACTTCTACTCACCGTTTCTCGTACAAGAGGTTGGCCACCATGCTCATGAGCGTGTAAGGTTTGATCTGCCGGCCTTCCTTCAGCTCATACAGGTTCAGCCGGAACTTGAGGCGCTGGGCACTGTGGTAGAAGGAGAAAGTGTGTTAGTAATTGCTGAATGTCCCCTGGTGTCCATCTCATGGAGGTCAGGAGGTGCCTAAGGAGACACACAATCCCAAACCTGCCAAGAGACTCCTCCCCATCTCCCAGTGATTTTCTTACCAGAAGTCCAGCCTCATGCCCACTTTGAGGTTTTGTCCAACACTTCTACCTGTAAACATGCCACTCTGCTAACCTTTTTCCTCATACTTTTTTTGAGGTGAGAAAAGGGGAGTAAAGAAGTGGATTCCCACTCCGCCCCCACCCCCACACACACTTTTTTGAGGAAGAGTTTATACAGCACACTTTGGACAGGAGCCTGAAGGCAGACATACTGATAGCAGCTTACAGTAGAAAGAGCAATAAGAGGGTGGGATGTTTAGAGAGAACAGCATCAAAACATGTATATTATCTAGGGTGAAACAGATCACCAGCCCAGGCTGGATGCATGAGACAAGAGCTCGGGCCTGGTGCACTGGGAAGACCCAGAGGATTTGGGTGGAGAGGGAGGTGGGAGGAGGGATAGGGAGGGGGAATACATGTAAATCCAAGGCTGATTCATGTCAATGTATGACAAAAACCACTACAATATTGTAAAGTAATTGGCCTCCAACTAATAAAAATAAATGAAAAAAAAAATAAAAGAAAGAGCAATAAACTGAGAGAGTTGACTTGGGCTAAGTCTTCCTCTTACAGCTTAATTTTTCCATTCCTAAGATGGGGACAAAATAAGTCATTTGGCAGTGAGATAATGTATGAGTGTTAGTAAACAGCAGCAGCTGCACTAAGGGACTGAAAGACACCTAAGAAAATAGGCCACGCCTCCTCCAGGGCAGTCTGAGCCCAGGGGTAGGTCCTGCAGGGAGCAGGCCAGTGACAAGACTGCTGCAAGCGTAGCACTGAGTCACAGGACACCAGAGGAGACACAACCCTGAGCTTTCATCATACAGTGAGGAAAATGAGGCCCAGCAAAATTAGCAATGACTGCCCACAAACATGCAAACTTGGTGAGAGAAGCCTCCTGAAGAAAAGAAAATAGTGTGAGGGGAACAGCTGTGATTGGAGACAGGAAGACTAATGGGAGCCTTCACAGTGACAGGAACACTAAGCCATCATTCTCTGATTCCACCAGCACTGGGATAAAAGGGTTGGTTGGTTCAGATCTCAGGAAGAATATTCACGTTATACACATTCTTGAGACTTTAAGAAGGTTTGAAGGAAATGAGAGGAAAAAATTCCTGACAAGCTCACATCCACATGTTTTTGTTGTTCAGTCACTAAGTTGTGTCCAACTCTTTGCGACCTCATGGACTGCAGCACGCCAGGCTTCCCCGTCCTTCACTATCCCCTGGAGTTTGCTCAAATTCATGCCCATAGAGTCAGTGACGCTACCTAACCATCTCATCCTTGGTTGTTCCCTTCTCCTCCTGCTCTCAATCTTTCCCAGCATCAGAGTCTTTTCTAATGAGTCAGCCCTTCGCATCAGGTGGCCAAAGTATTGGAGTTTCAGCTTTAGTATCAGTCCTTCTAATGAATATTCAAGGTTGATTTCCTTTAGGATCAACTGGTTTGATCTCCTTGAAGTCCAAGGAACTCTAAAGAGTCTTCTCTAGCACCACAGTTCAAAAATATCACATCAGGAACTATCAATCTTCTAAGAACTATGTCCAAGAAGTGCTGCTTCTTAGGTTACCTGTAACCACACCTCCCCTCTTGAAACTTTGACCCTTACTCTTTTCCTCTTGTCTCTCTTCTTACCCCACTACTGAATATACAGTTCAGCTCTTGAGTTGTCACTTATTTTTTTCCCTCTATACATTTTGTCTCTCTGTAATCTGTTCCCATAGATTAAACAGATCACCAATGCCTATCCAGCCCTGAGATATAATCTCAAGACCTCAACTGCTCACAGAATGTTTCTACTTGGCTCACCTTTTCACTTCAAAATTGGTATCAAAATCAAAGTCATTCCCTTTCCCCTAAAACTAGTCTTCTCAATTTCAGTCAACATGCTCAAAACAAAAATCATCTTTGAAACATTGCTGAACTGCCTACATGTCAAGTACCAAACTAGACACTTAACAGATAAAAAAGACATGAATCCCAACCTCAATATCCAAGTAGCCACTGAGGTAAGTCAGCAACAACTCTCAGAAATGCCTTCTTTTCCTTTCCCACCACACCACCCCATTATGACCACAACCATCACACCTCACAGAATCACTTATTTCATCTCCCCAATTCTCCCTTCTCTCACAAAATCACTGTCAACTAAGTAGCTACTCTAGCAGTTAATATGCACCAGCTCATTATGGATTAGTTATCTTTCTAAATGCCTGCCTTGTCTCCCAACTAGACCACTTGTAGTTCTTTAGGGACTGAGCATGAGCTTTGGCCTCAGAAATTGGGATCCTGGGAGTCAAGCTTACAACTTGAGCAGTAAGACTCTCTGATACCTTGTTTCCTCATCTGCAAAATGGGAGAGTAACACGGTGATGCATGCCCTTAAGAGGATTAAAGTCCATGAAGATAAGGTGCTTTCCACAGTATCTGGCTCAGAGTAAATGCTAAGCTGGTTAGGATCCACTCTATCGTTTACAGTGTTCGACAAAGTCTCAGAATCACTGGTGTTGTTCCGTAGAAGACTGACAGGCCACTCATCCCACTAGGCAAGGCTAGTTCAAAAAGCGTGGGTGTGCGTGGTAACCCCCGACACTTACACTGTCTGGACGTCGGTGGCAAGACCCGCCAGGCCGATGTACAGTCGGTCGCCCATGGGAAAGATCTTCTGGAAGTCCGTGGTCACCATCTGGGCCTGGATTCCGAAGCGCCTGTCAGCAGCGATGGCCACACAGTTCTTCCCCTTCATGGCCATGACGGCCCCTCCGTTATAGGACATAATAGACTGAAGCAAACAGAGCGGAGAGGCTCAGCGCGAGGGGCAAACGAGGCCATAGCACCCGGCGCAGCCCCTGATTCGCAGGCTCCTGTAGGCACCGTCCTCCACTCTGGAGGCGCCTGGATACCCTGAACTCCAGCTCTGAGATTAGCGCTGTGAGGTTGCGAGGAGCCCCATTCCCTGCCGCGGTCCTCACCAAGGTTCGCTCCCCCTTCAAACTGAAGTGACTTCCTTCAATCGACCACCAGGCCTCTCGACCTCCCAAACTTCCCATGACCTCCCCTCCCCATTCCTCTATCCCTACCCCATGTCCCTTTTCTTTGCCTCCTGTCTCACCATGATTGCGGTGTGTTAGGACCTCCAATCGCCACAATTCCAGCAAACCTGCTAAGGGCCTCACTACGCAACCACCCTCGCTGCTTTCTCTCTATTGGCTGAGAGGCCGACCCTTCCGGAACACTTTGATTTTCTATTGGCTGTGCATCTTTGTCAGTCATCAGTACAGGAGTTTGGTTGAGAAGCCAAAACCTAGGTAAGGAAAGCGCAAAGTGAAAAGTCACCGTGAGTGCGGAAGAGCTCGGCGTCGCGGTGCAAGCTGGGATAGTGGTGGACCCAGTCTCTGGAATCCAGAGACGCCGGCCGGAACCTCCGTCCACGTGGGCTGGTGAAACCCGAAATAAAGGGCTTTGGCTCCAGTGAAGGGCCACTGGGTTGGTTAAGGGCACGCTGTGCGGTCAGGGATACTACTCATGAAGCTCGTTTCATTTATTCATTCCAGAAATCCTTACATCTGTTGTATGCCAGGCACCATGCTAGGCTCTGGACACGCACTGGACTAGAACAGTGTCCGGTATTTGGGAGGCGCCCGTAAAGTGTTTTTTTACCGTTAAGAGGGAGAGGGGCGCTGGGAGGGCGTCGCAGATATTCTGCGGCTGCAGGGGTTGGGCTGCAAAGGGGGCATTTGGAAGCTGCAGGTCGACTTCACGTAGACTCAGTATCACATCACCCTAAAGAAGAACGTTCCGGACTTCCCCAAGTCTAAGATCCAGAGGAAGCAGGCGACAATTTCGCCAGCCCCAGCCACACCCGAGTCAATGCAGGGGAGGCTTGCACGTCCCGCCTGCTCCCATCCGTTGATCGAGACCCTTCCCTTTCTCTCTTGGGTCTGACTTCTTTCGTCCCGCTATGGAATTTGTTCTGAGTCTTCCGCTGTCGCAGGCTCACTCCCATTGACTCGGCTCACCGCCACCGTAGTCGTTATCACAGTCTCTGTGGCGCAATCGGTTAGCGCGTTCGGCTGTTAACCGAAAGGTTGGTGGTTCGAGCCCACCCAGGGACGTTCCTTTTTTCCCACCATAAAAAAGGAAAATCTAAAGGCATTATTCACTCAACCGCTGTAAAGCCAAATTTTGCATTGAAATAGAGACAACGCTTTTTCTATAGGTAATCAGAGGGTCATTGTGATTGAAACTTCTTTGTTGTTCAGTGAATGACAGGATTTCTCCAGCACTTCCCTCCGCCACCTACCTCCAACCCCGCCCCCAAATTGGATTGCCGGAAAAGCAAAGACAGGTTTTTGTCTCACCGTGCAATACGTTTCAGGTTGCATTTTCCATAAGATTAAGAATGAATTTGCAAAAAAAAAAAAGAATGAATTTGCAGTGGAGATCGGTCAGTTTTCCACTGTCTGTCTCTATTGATGTTACAATCTCGAAATGTTACATTTGGAAAGGAAGAAAATAGCGCGAGAGACAAAGGCAGTGACAAATTGAGGGATGAAGAGAAAGGTGAGAAAAGGAGAACACAGCTGTGATATACGGAGAGAAAGACATGACAAACAGGCGTAGTGGAAGGAAGACCTGGAGAAAATGGAAAAGAGACTCTTAGTATGGGAAGCATGAGAAAAAGGAATTGGACAACAACAAAACAGGTTCTTTTTCTAGAAATAAAGAGATGTGGGGAAGAAGATGGGGAAATAGAAGCAGAATCTAAGGACATTGTTTTGGGGAGAGAGGAGTCAAAGAGCACAGAGGTAAAGGTAGTCATAAAAAGTCTAGAGGAGCTGCTCTCTCCTAACATTGTCATCCTCTTCCAGGAGATCTTATCACCACAGTATCTCTTAGTATATGTGCTGGAAATAATTACCTAGACTCCCGAGTTCCTGCCCTCTGGAAGCTTTTGGTCTATGACAGACAGCGACTCTTCTAATGAAGTCTGTCAGCTAGGTGACCTCCTGAGATACTACAGCTAACACAATCGAGGAGAAGCTCTGGCACCTCCTGTCTGCCAGAGATGCATCCCTGGGCTGGGAGTGGCAGACTTGGCTTGCTTTTAGGAGACGCTCTCTCAAGCAGTGCCCTTCCACATTTGATCTCTCCTCCAAGGATGGGCTCAGAGGAGGCCTCTTCTGAATGCCTTCTTCAGTGCTCATCCACCCTGACAGGGGGAGGGAAGGAATGGGAGTGGTAGGTGGTAGCAGCAAACCCGAGGGATACAGTGCCCATAGAAGCTAACGGGACAGGCTATGTAACCCTCCAGCTTGCCCCCACTGGTCTGAGTGCCCTGTGGGCATAAGCCCGGCTCGTCAGCTTTACATCCCCTGTGTTTAGTGCAATATTTGACAGTGGCATGTGACAGATGCTTCTTGGTTGGGAAACCAGAGAACTTCAGAATTGAGAAGGGTTTGGTCAGAAGGTTCCCCCGATAAGCCAGAGAGGCCAGGGGTGTGGGGACTGGAAAGTGACTGAAATGATTAAGATGAAGTTGCAGTAGTAGTGGGGGCTTCAGCATGCGCCCCTGCTTTGTGGTTGATCTGTGACTGATGCTTCAATAACTATCTGAAGAACCAGTGAAGGGATTCCCAGGAAGCACAGTGGCACCCTCTGGCAGCACTCCAGGATTGAAGGACCGAAGTGGGGACTCAGAGGGACGTCAGCCTACTTCCCCTTAGCTGATAGCCTCCCACTCTCATCCAGGCAGCCCCTGAGTGCCCCCTGTGGATCATGGATGAGACCCAGACCTTCCCGAAGCCCCTACAGGTTTCTCTCGCGGGGATCTTCTAGCTTGAAAGGAGTCGCAAATCAGGAGTCCCAGCTGCTCTCCCCTTCGGCAGGGTGACTGGGGGACCGAAGAGGATTCCCGAGTCTTCCGGGGCAGAATCCAGGATGCCCGCAACACACCTGCCCGAGGGATAGTGGGCGTGCCCACGCCAAGAGCCCCTTTTCAGTGAAGGGCGGGAACTCTCGGTCTCCCTGCACGAGGAGGGAGAGCACAGCAGGTGATCGAGTCCTTCCCTGGCCCTGCTCCCAAGGGTTCTCAGACCACCCCCCTGGGCGGAAATCTCTCCAGCCTTTCCTCTTCCCCCGGCCCCCGCCCCCACTCGGTGGGTGTGGGGCAAAGGCTAAAGCTGGGGTCACTTGGAGGCCAGTGTCCACAGGTCTCCTGGGCACTAGCCAAAGGGTGGAAGCATTCAGTCCGGGGGCCTCAGCTTCCGATCTGCCAGGACTGCCAAAGAGGAGGGAAGGAGGAAGAGGCAGGCGGATCCGATCCTTGATGAAGATTTCGTTTCCTAATTTCCTAACTTGAGCCACCCACCGCCAGTGCGCTTAATGGCGCTTCTGGCCGAGCAACTGAGCTCTTTGGAGCGACTGACACAATGACCATCCCTAATAAATCCTGAATAACGAATACGCAAATCGACCGTCCTAATGAGGCGGGCCCACCGTAGTCTCCATAATGTAATATCGATCGGCTTCCCCGGCTCCGGCCTCAGCGGCTGCTCCCAGCTCTTCCAAGCTCCCTGCTAGTTCTCTCCTCCCGGCAGGAGCCACTGGAGACCAAAGCCCGGAACGACGGTCGGAGTTGGCGGGCACCAGCGGCCTTTGCGCTCGCCGGGGCGAGCGAAGCGCACCAACAGTGCAGAGCTCAGAGCGCGATCGGCGTGCGGGCGAAAAATGCGGGAATCAGTGCCCCGCAGAGAAAAAGCGCGGGCCCACTTCCGAGCCCCGGCGCCCCGTTTTCGAATGCATTCGGGTCTCTCGCCTTCAGCCAGATTATTGTGTCCCGGGCCCGGAGCCTGAGCTGCTGTCCTCAGCTTGCCTCCCGGCCCAGGTTGCGCCCCGTTCTTCGCCCAAGCACACCTAGGCGCCAGCCTCCACCACAGCAAACGAGCCCCGGCCGCGAGACGTCCCCCCAGGCCTCTGCCTCCGTCCTCCCGGCAGTTGGCGCCCCCGAAGCGGCCGGGTTGGGTACCGGACGCAGCGTTTAGGAACTGGTGATCGGGTGGCTGAGGGGGTCAGGGGGTGGGAAGGAGTCGCTCGTTCTCACTCATGCAGTTATTAATTTCAAGGGAGTGTCAGAGTGAATGAAAATAACCCGGACGCGTGGCCAGAGGCGTCGCGTCCCCCGCCCGAGCACAGCGCCCTTTGGTCGAGGCCGAGACGTGGAGGACTGCAGAGCGAGTCACATTTCAGCCGAGTCCTCATCTCACCAGTTTCCAGGCGCCCCAGCTAGGGGCGAGGATCGTAGGGTCTGGGGGAAAGGGGGGCGCACACATATTTTGGGGGCAGAGGTTACTTGAGGAGGGTTAACAGAGGAGAGGACTCATCTTCCAGGGTCAGGGGCTGGTGGGAAGAGTGAGGTCGTAGTCTAGTTTTGGGGGGCCCGGCACCGCGTTGGGGGGGGGAGCCGCGTTAGCCTCTCCCCCACCTCCTCTTCCCCTCTCCGCAAACACCCTGAAGGAATGAGGTCACGTGGGTGAGTAGTGGGCGGGACCTACTCTTGTCTGGAGGAA
Organism: Odocoileus virginianus; assembly: GCF_023699985.2. NCBI lineage: Eukaryota > Metazoa > Chordata > Mammalia > Artiodactyla > Cervidae > Odocoileus > Odocoileus virginianus. The sequence goes on along the minus strand of NC_069690.1, from coordinate 37,612,536 downwards.
AAAAGCCATTTTGTCCCCCCCCTCCGAGTCCCGGTCCCTCCCCTCCCCCCTCCGTCCCCTCCCCTCCCCTCTCTCCCTCCCACCCCAAACCGCTTTCACAAACTCCTTTCTTACCGTAGGTTTCTCCCCTCCCGCCGCCCGAGCGAGCGACAGGGCTGCGGCCCCCCTCCCCTCCCTTCCCTCCCTCCCTCCCATCCCCCCCTCCCCGAGACCCACCGGACCCCGAACCCAGGTAAGCGGACGCAGTCTCCTCTCCTTCTCCAACCCTGTAACCATCTGGGGACTGGGACGCGGGCCGGCACATCCTTCTTTACCAACCCCTGCCCGGGGAGGCTCTGAGCCCGGCCTGGTCTCGCGTCGCCGCCCCACCCCCGCCGGCCCTTCTCCTAGCTCGCCCCGTCCGCCTTTCTTTCTCCCTTTTTTCTCTCCCCTTTTCCTTTTCCTCCCTTCCAAGATGGCCGAAGTGGGTTCCCCCCTTTAATGGTTTGGCGTCTCCTCGACCACCACCTCTTTGTGCTGCAGCCCCCCTAGACCCTGCTCCCGAGGTAGCGAGGGGGAGGGTCCGAGGCCACCGCAGGGCTTTGGGGCTCCGCGCTGGGGCGGATCTCTGCTCCCCTAGCCCCCCTGGCCCTCCCCACGGGCCAGAGCAGCCCCTGGCTCTCCCCTTGTACTCCTTTCGATCTGGGGAGGGGTCTCTCTCGGTTTCTCCCGTGGGCACTGAGGCGTTGTGGACGCGCGAGGACTCGAAGCCGGGAGGAAGGGGACCAGCTTTTCGATCGCGGCGGGGCCGGAGGAGGGCGCTCTTTCCTGCCGGGCCCCGTCCTCTCGGGCACCTCCCCCCGTGGCTCCCTTTTCCCCCCCATCCCGGGACTGGGCGCCCCGCCCCCTCCCCGAACCACCTCAGCGGAGCCTCTTTCTCCGGAACACCCCTCCTTGGGGCCCCGCCGAAAGTTTGGCTCCAGGGAAGGTAGGAGCGGCCACCCGTAACTGGGGCCTCTGATCGTCTGACCCAGGCTCCTGGGGAAGCCGGGGTGGAGGGGGTAGAAGGAAGGGGGGAAGATTTATCGCGATATTTCCTGTCGCCCGCAGAGGCAGGAGGGGTTCGGCCGACTGGCCCCACTTGCACTGGGTAGCCCGGCTGCCCCTCCCTTCCCTAGGTCCTCTTGCTTCTAGTTCTAAGGGGGTGGGACCCCTCAACTAGCAGACAGCCCTGCCCCCCCGTCCCCACGGGGGGGCCCAGGCATGCCTCTCTCCCTCCCCCACTGCCCCTATCTGCCCAGAATTGCTCCGGATGGCTTGAGATAGGGGAGGAGGCCTGGGGATGGCGAATTTTTCTGTAAATATTGTGGAGGCGTTGCCCCGCGCTTCCCCCTGGTCTTTGTCTCTGAGACCCCCCGCATCTCCCGCCGCGCTGCCTTAGTCTCCTGGGTTCCCTGAGGCTGGGGTGGGGTGGGGAGGGGGTCTCCTGGTTGTCCTTCACTCCTTTCTTAAGCCTCCTTCTCTGGGCCTCTTGCAGTTTGTTCCTGAAACTCTCGTTTCTCTTCTTCCCCCGCCCCCCCCCCCCCCACTCTGTTCCAAGGTGTTAGTACTTGGAGAAGGAGCATAAAGAAAGCTCTGTTATAGCTTTCTGGTGGGGAGGTTTTCCCAGGGGTTTCTTGGCTTGGAGTTGGGGGTTGAGGTCTTAGAGCTGTCTTTGGAATAATGCAGGGAACAGGCCCGAGGTAAGACTCAAGACTTGGGATCCAGAGAGAGTGTAGCTGGGTGGGGTTCAAGTTGAAGTCTTTTAGGGGGGTGCTCTCTGCTGCTCCTGGTCTTCCCTGGAACATCTTGGTTGATGGAGCTGTTGCCATGGGAATGGAGAGAGCCTGAACAGGAAGAGGTGACATCTTTGTGCAGGTTGGATCCCACCCCACTCCTCCAGCCTCTGGCCCCCCGAGTGGAGGTTGGGAGCCGTACTGCCTTTGTTGCCGGAAGAGTTATATTATAACTTACCCTGGGTAGACCGGGGATGCACAAAAGGTTAGTGTGTGTTTGCAGCTCTGGTTTCAGGCAGGGATGTCAGACTGTGTGCTTCTTGGGGTGGGTGGGAGTGGTTTGTACATCTGGCAAGCGTGGGCCTGGCTCTGGTCTGGCTCTATGTGTGATGGGGTGTGTCTGTGTGTATGTCTGGCCAAGTGTCTGGCTGTGTATGTTGTGAGTGGGAGAGAAAAAAATGGAGGGGGTGTGTCTGGCTGTGTGTGTGCATATGTGTGTGTGTATCTGGCAGTGTGTAACTGTGTATATTTTGGATATTTGTCTTTGTTTGATCTTAGGATGCTGAGAGGTGGGAAGGGGAGGGAGGGTAGAGTGAGCCCGGCTTCGGGAGACTAGAGGACTCTTTCGATGCTTCTGGCAGGAGGAGCACTCGGGGTCAGGGATCAGGGAACACTCAGAGTTTGAGTGTCCCAGGCAGACCTCCACCCCCGGCTCTCTCTGCACACACGCAAATCCGCAGGCTTCCACAGCTGAACCTGCACAGCTGGGAGAGGGATGGACTTCTGGAATCCAGTACATTCTGGCTCTCTGAGGTTCCATAGAGCCTGCTTCACTACCTGTATGAGGGAAGTTGGGTGAGGCCATTAGCCTCTGCTCACTCTTCCCACTTCAAAGAGAGACTGTATCCGCATGGTTATGTTTTGACCCTGACGACTCACTGAATGGTCTTCTGATGGAACCTGGAGTCCTTCTGCCTTCTGCCTGCCTGAATGGAATCAGACCAGGCTTATTGATTCCCTAAATGAGTGGGAAGCCTAGCATGGGTGCCAGTCTGTAACGAGAACTGGAATAGGAGTCAGGCTGTGTCTAGTCCTAGGACTGCCACTGGGTGACCACTTGACCTGAGACAAGTCACCTCTTTCTGAGTGTCTTCATCTGTAAAGTGAAGGGACTGGACAAGATGCTTTCTAAGATCCCTTCCACTTCTGTGATTTTAGATGTCTGGATGTGACCTCAAGTGACTCTTCCCAAGGCTTGGAGATTTTCTAGTAAGGGAGTTGGGTGGATTTAATGTGGGGGGAAAGCAGAGCAAAGAATCCTATAGCTGAGAATCTGAAGGAGCAGAAGGTGATCTCTGGGTTATCAAAGATTGGCTATTTCTCAGGGGAAAAAGAAAACAAACAAACCCGACAAAGAAGTCTGAATTAGAGGGGAGCTTCCAGAAAAAGCCTGGTTAGAATGGAGATATGGGGGGTTGGTTCAGTGAGTAGGAGGCTTTGAGAAAGGGTAAAGACTCATGCCAGCTTGGATGACACGAAGGAGTTGGGGTTGAGTCCTGGGTGCTGATCAAGCTCCTTTGATGCCACTGTAGCTGAAACCCGGGGGCCAGGAGCAAGGACTGTTCCATCATCATGGGGACAGACGGTATTGAAGGACTTGGCCCCCAGTTGAGGGTGGGAGACGGTGCTTAGATTCACTGTGGGGATGTGGTTGGAACTGGCCCCCAAAGTTCCACAGGGCCACTTCCAAATGGCGCGGTCTCCCTTTTCTGCTTCTTGGGACTTGTCTCTTCCTCTCTTTCTCCCTTAGGCTCTGCCCTAAGGTGATGGGAGCTGGAGGTCCAGCCAGTTGTAGCTGGGGAGGAGCTAGGTGTCAGATGTGAGGCCCTGAGGCCTCATGGGGGGAGAAAGACAAGGAGGGTGAGGGAACTGAGCTCCTGTTTACAGTTGTTCTAGGCACCTGCTGCCAGGGCCCTGCAGGTAACCATGGCAATCAGGTGAGGAGCCAATCAGTGCTTCTCCCCACCCCCAGCCCCAGAGGTAACAGTCTGAGGCCCCTGGAGATGGGAGAGGGGAGCAGGGAGTGTGGCAAGGGGGCTCATTTCTTAAAGCGAGAGGGAGGAACATTTCACTCAATAAGCACCACAGCTCTTGCCTTCACCCATGCATCCAGAACAGAGCTCGACGGGTAGTCTTGGTCTGAATTCTCACGAGCGCTTGCAGAAGTAAAGAGGGTGAGCGTCACTGAGCTCCTGCATGTTGAGGCCACAGTTGGCCTGGCAGGACCTGGATGAATGGGAGGATGGGAACTCTTTTTGTTTTGGCTGTGCCTTGCAGCACGCGAGTAGTTCCCCCATCAGAGATGGAGCTCACGCCCCCTGCAGTAGAAGCGCGGTCTTAACCACTGGACCACCAGGGAAGTCCCTGGAAGGGAGTTCTTAAGAGCCAAGTGTCTGTTTTGGAAACAGTGAATATGTGAATGAGGTGGCTAAGGCAGTGTGAAGCGCCCACATGTGTATGTGTGAAAGAGGGAGAGAGAAGAGGGCATGAGATTTGCCAGCAGCAATCTAGACCCTTGGGCTTCCCTGGTGGCGCAGACGGTAAAGAATCCGCCTGCAATGCAGAAGACCTGGGTTTAATTCCTGGGTTGGGCAGATCCCCTGGAGGAGGACATGGCAATCCACTCTAGTATTCTTGCTTGGAGAATCCCCATGGACAGAGGAGCCTGGTGGGCTGCAGTCCATGGGGTCACAAAGAGTCAGGCACAACTGAGCGACTTAAGTACACACAGTCTGGACCCTCAGCATTAGCAGATCCCCGAAGTTTTCTTCCTGGCTGTGTACACACACACACACACATAGTCACATGAAGTACCTTTGGAGGCCCAGAGCATGTACACACCGCATGGATATTATACACACTCAGCGAGTTAGCCACTTGGAGTCTGTTCCCTCCTCTGGATGGTTGTAATAATATTTGGGCATCTTGCCAGGGGTTACTATGGGAACAACCAAACACTATTGTAGCCAGCAAGGTTTCTACATAATTATGAAGGGGGGACCCATGCAGGGAGGGCTGGCTGAGGGGGCGGAGACCCCTTTCCTTCCTCAGGCAGGTCTGGGCCGCTGCATGCATGCTGGCTGTGGGCTTGCGTGTTCCCTTCTGTCTGCCCTGCAGCTTGGTGTCTCTCCCACATGTGGTCTTTGTGTCTCTCCCTCTCTTTTGGTCTCTGGACAGCCTCTGTTGGCTGTTTGGGTCCTGGCCAAACTCATCCTGGGGTCTCTATAGTAACTGCTGATTCCCAGCTGTGAATTTCGGGTCCTAGAAAACCCAATGTGTTGGCTTTAGAAATCTTTCTGGAAAGGAGAGAAGGATGTATGTTGTAAAAGAGCTCTGGGGGTTTGGCTGCCCTCCCAGGCCCCGCCCCATGGGCTTTTCTCTGGGAAAGAGGAGGGAGGTACCGTGGCTGCTGGGTACAGGTTGGATTTCTGAACTAAGAAGTAAGCACATCAGTCCAGACCTGGGCTTTGCCTGTCCTCCCTGGACGCAGGGCCTGGCTGGGTGCTTGGTGGACTGTGGACAGAACTTTCTGCCTGGCTTCGGCAGGCCTCTCTGAGAGCCTGTGGCCTGTCACTGGGCAGTTTGTGGCCAGGTCATGGATGGGAGAAGATGGGCGGGTGGCAGTGCCCACATGCGGAGATTCCCGAGTGTGCCTGGGAGGGGCGCCATGCAGCAGGCCATCCATCGGGGCACGTGGTGGCCTCCCTATAGAAGTCACAGTAGCAGTCGCTTTGCCCAGACTCTTTGCAGTTACCTGCAGAGTCCAAGGCTGGGCCGGGGGTCAGGCTGGAGCTGTGTGTTCCCAACTTTGGGGGCCTAAGGACCATCCTCAGTATTTCCTGCTTGAGCTCCAGGCCTAGAACCTGTGTGGTCAGCATGTGGTGTGTTTCCAAGGAGCTGCTCCGGGGCCGGTTCAGAGCCCAGGGACAATTGGTGGGATGCCCCCTTCAGACTTAGGGTGTTCATTCCCCCAGTGTTTCCACGGAAGGAGGCTTCCTGGAGCAGTGATGGGAGGAAGGAAGGTAGGATGGAGTAGAAAGACCCAATCAGGAGGCTGAGTTTCCTTGTAGCTCCCAGGGAGTTCACTTGTATGTATATGGATTGGGGTCGGGGAGATTTTTAAAACTCTGTTCTCGTCCATTTTCCCGCATCCCCACATCCTCTGGAGAGTTGAGTGGTACTTCTGTGGTCTAACTTCAGTCTTTCTGCTGCTCCTGAGATAGAACCTGAGCTTGTTGCTCAAGGTCATAGGAACCTCCAGAGCCCTCAGTGAACACGCAGAGGGGGTCAGAAAGAACCACCCGAGTCTGGCTTTGGAGGGAGAGGAGGGGGCCATGGGCCCAGGGAGAGATGTCGCCTCTGGGGCAGGTAGAGTACAGTGTGGGAGGAGCTCTTGGATCCCGGGGGTCGTGATTCCATGTTTTATTTCCCAGGGTGACGCCCCCACCCCAGCATCATGCATCGGACCACACGGATCAAAATTACCGAGCTGAACCCTCACCTCATGTGCGCCCTCTGTGGGGGGTACTTCATAGATGCCACTACCATCGTGGAGTGCTTGCATTCCTGTGAGTTGGGGTCAAGGGCTGCTCCTGGGGTAGGTGGCCTCTGCCTTGAAGAGCAGTTGTGTCCATGTGTCTGGTGAGGGTCCCAGGTCAAAGAGAGACTGCCTGGGAGGAGACTGCAGGGTTCAGCCCAGGAGTTCATTTGGGAGACTTTTACCTGAAATCTCTATTCCCTCCTTGAGTCTCTGTGGATGACACTGCACCCCATGAATACAAGGTGCCCTGATGTGCACCACAGGCTTATGACTAGCAGTCAGGGAACTGGGAGGTATCTGGTAGGTTGGCTGTTGATTTGTTCTCCAAGGGGGTTTGGAACTTGGGGCTCACCTTCTGCATGATACTCAACACTGGCTTCATGCACACACACACATCTTTTCTTCCCCAAAGATGGATAAGGGGCAGTTGCCATCTGCAGAGCAGGGCTGCACTGGGTCTCTGAAAGGGCCTGAGCTGCAGGAACATGGTGGACAAGAGGGGATACCTCAACCTGGGCAGGGAGTGTGGGGGCTGATCCTGGGTTACAGAGGGGACTCTGACTCTTCCTCCTCTCTCCACACCCCCGAAGTCTGCAAAACCTGCATCGTGCGCTACCTGGAGACCAACAAGTACTGCCCCATGTGCGATGTGCAGGTCCATAAAACCCGGCCGCTGCTGAGCATCAGGTGGGCCCAGCATTTCCTCCTGCTCCCGCCCATCCTCTGGGGCAGCTGCCCTCTGTCCCCTCCCTCCTTGCTTCCTGAAGTCAGGGTGGCAGGTGGGGGAGGAGCATCGGGCATGGACTGTCCCTTGGGGATGATGTATCCAGCTGAGAAGTTCTAGAGAGGTAGAGATGGGGCCTACAGGAACCCTCATGCCTGGGCCTTGGATCTCAGCAAGAGAGTTGGGAAGAAGGAGCCTAGGCTGGAGAGTCAGGGTGAGGTGGTTGCCGACTGGCTCCTGTGTGCTTTTTTTCAGATCTGACAAAACCCTTCAAGACATTGTCTACAAATTGGTCCCTGGGCTTTTTAAAGGTACCTCACCCTGTGTCCCCCTGCCACCAGCCCTCACTGCCCAGCCTATTGCTTCCCCTGAGCCTGCTCCCTCTCTTCCAGATGAGATGAAACGGCGGCGGGATTTCTATGCAGCCTACCCCCTGACAGAAGGTGAGTGTGTTCACGTGTGTGCGCACACGCGGCCCGCCCCCTGGCACCAGGGCCAGAGGCATGGAAGGCCAGTGGGCAGCACTGCGCTGCCTCCCAGCCCAGGGTTGGGGGAGGCTGGGCTCACTGCACTGAGCTCTGAGATGCCTGGGCTGATGGAGGGTTCCTCTCCCTGCTCCTAAGCTAAGCCTTCCCAGCTCCCTTCTTCCGCAGTCCCCAACGGCTCCAACGAGGACCGTGGTGAGGTTCTGGAGCAGGAGAAGGGGGCTCTGAGCGACGACGAGATCGTCAGCCTCTCCATCGAGTTCTACGAAGGTGTCAGGCAAGTCTGGCCCACACCTGGCCCTTTCAGCGCCCTAGGCAGGTCTCTTCTCCCATGCCGTCCCCATTCCCTGGGAGGAAAGGGCACTTCCAGGAGGGTCTTCCAGATGTTTGTGTGCCGTTAGGTCCTGCCTGCTGCAGGCTTTCCCTTGCTTCATTCTTTCTCCTTCTGCAGAGACCGGGAAGAGAAGAAGGGCCCCCTGGAGAATGGGGATGGCGACAAGGAGAAGGTGAGTGCTCGGGTCTGCCCGGGCGCAGAGTGTGGGCTGGGAGAGAGTGCCTGGGGTGGACCCCAGCCCTTGAGTGCCTCTTCCCCAGCAGACAGGCGTGCGCTTCCTGCGATGCCCAGCAGCCATGACTGTCATGCATCTTGCCAAGTTTCTCCGTAACAAGATGGACGTGCCCAGTAAGTACAAGGTGAGTCCCTGGCCCCTTTGAAACATGTGTCTTGTTTGTGGATGTGTCTGACAGTCTCTGCATCCTAGTCATGGTTCATGGCTGGTTTGGTGTCACCAAGGACTTGCATGTGTGTAACAGCCTGTATAGAATGGTAACTGAAAACAAGATTCAGGTGGGGCAGTCTGCTTCTGCTGAAACCAGTGTGCAGAGGTGCATGGGACCAAGATAAGTGTGTGTGTGTACATGCTTGCATGCTTAGAACTATGGCAGAGCTGTGTGTAAAAAATTAGGGCCATATCTAGGGCCAGATGGCTAGTTTGAAATTTCCAAGGAGCTTTAGCATATAGCTTCTCAAATCTGAACATGTGTATGATCCCCTAGAGGTCTTGTTAAAATGTAATTCTGACTGAGTAGACATTGCATTTCTAGCAAGCTCCCAGGTGCTTCTGGTCCATGGCCTATTGAAGCTCTAGGACAGTAGATCCCAAACTTTGCCACATGTCAGAATCACACGAGGAGTAATTTCTCAGGATTAAAGCTCAGTTCACGTCATACCATTGAAAACAATCTGTGGAGCAGGATCCAGGCACTGGTGTGATTCGACCTTGTGCCTTCTCCCTGGGGCTGTTTTTGTGTCTGTTAGCTCCTCTGGAGAACATGCCAGAGATAGACATGGACCCAGAGCATTGGGTGGATGGCCGGGGATGGCTTGATGATGTGGGCATCTTCTCTGGATCTCTTCCCACCTCCTGGTCAGGAGTTAGGTTGAGACAACTCTGAGAGGAAGTCAGATGCACCGGGCGACCTCAGAGGGATGAGGGATCACCTGCCTAGAGCCTCTTTGCCAAACAGCTGGAGCCTTAAGCCGTCTGCCCTTTCCTCCTCCAGGTTGAGGTTCTCTATGAGGATGAGCCACTGAAGGAATACTACACCCTCATGGACATCGCCTACATCTACCCCTGGCGGCGGGTGAGTGGGTGGGGTGGTACGAGACAGGGGACAGGGCTGGAGGGACCCTGGACCATCACGTGGGCCACCCTGCTCTAATCAGAGAGAGTTCATCCCTCGTCTCATGGGCTGGGCATGTCCAGGGCGGCCCTCCAGACCATCTCTCACTGATGACCTTCCATACTCAGGAGGAAAAATGGATCCTTGGGCAGACCGCATGTGCCGCTTTGGGTGGCCGTGGGGAGTAAACTTTGCCTTCTGCTCTCTGGCCTTCCTCTTGCCTTTTTTCTCTGTCTCTGGTCTGACACTCTCCTCCTCTCCCGCCTTGGTTGGTCAGTCCCATCTGTGTGTCTCGTCCTCCCTTTCTCCCTGTTTGGGCGCTATGGGGTGAAGGTGGGTGGCTGCCCCATTAGCCTGTTTCTCCTGACACCCTTCCCTTCCCTTCTCCCTGCAGAACGGCCCTCTCCCCCTCAAGTATCGCGTCCAGCCAGCCTGCAAGCGACTCACCTTGCCCACAGCACCCACCCCCTCCGAGGGCACCAATACCAGCGGGGCATCCGAGTGTGAGTCAGTCAGTGACAAGGCTCCCAGCCCTGCCACCCTGCCGGCCACCTCCTCTTCCCTGCCCAGCCCAGCCACCCCCTCCCATGGCTCTCCCAGCTCCCATGGCCCCTCGGCCCCCCACCCCACCTCCCCCACTCCCCCTGTGACAGCCGGTGGGGCCACTGCAGCTGCCAACGGGGGCACCTCAAACTGCCTGCAGACACCATCCTCCACCAGCAGGGGGCGCAAGATGACTGTCAACGGAGCTCCTGTGCCCCCCTTAACTTGAGGAAAGGGACCCTCGCCCTCCTTTTCCAGCCATGCCTCTCCACCCCTCCACTTTTTCTGGGCCCCCTTTTCCACCTCTTCTATTTTCCCCAGCTCCTCCCACCTTAGGGGTGGGGGATGGGTTTTATAAATAAATCTATATATATATGTACATAGGAAAAACCAAATATACATACTTATTTTTTATGGACCAACCAGATTAATTTAAATGCCACAGGAAACAAACTTTATGTGTGTGTGTATGTGTGGGGGGTGGGGTGTTCATTTTTAGGGGGTCTTGTGGAATTCTCTCTGCTCTTTTTGGGGGTGCCTAGAGGTGGAATTGGAGGGGCCACTTGAGGCCCAGTATCACTCTGCCCCTTCCTCCTCCTGTTTCCCAAGACATATGGGGTGCTGAGAGGCCCCCACCAACCCCCAAAGCTTTAGGCACAATTCTTACTGGCTGTGTATGGGGTCCTCTCTGTTTCTTGCCCCCTCTTGGCTGCTGTCCTACCGGTACCCTGACCAGTGCCCTTCCCCACCATTGTTGAATGTTCAGAGAATTGCAAAGACAGTGCCTTTTACAAATGCAGCCTATCCCCTGGTTTTGAGGAGCAAGTGGGCAGTGGAGAGGGCATCTCCCTTACCTCCTCCTCTTGCAGTGGAAACTTTGTATAAAGAATAGATAGTTTTGCCTCCCCCCTCCCCTCACCCCCAGTGCCCCCATGTGTGTGGCCTTTGCATCATTTATCTTGTGGAAAAGAAGATTCAGGCCACAGGAGGCCTCGGCCCTTGAACTTCCCCTGTGGTGTTAACATTGTGAACCGCTTCACTCCTTCTCCCCCACACCCCCCCAGGAGCCCGCACTACCAAGGCTGGTGGGGCAGTCTCGCTGGGGGCTGGCGTGGAGAGGTGGAGGCAGGGTGACCTCACATAAGCACAGACCCCAGATTTGGCCAAAGGCAAACAGTCCTCTAGTCCCCTCCCCACCCGCAGCTGAGGCCAAGTCAGAAAAGAGCAACAGAGACATCTAAAAGCACAAGAAGACAGAAACCTGTAGGTCTGACCTCAGCTCCATCCTGAGAAGTCAAGTGGTCCACCCCCATGAGGGGTGGGTCCCAAGAGACCCCTGCCCCCCTGTTTTCCTCCAATGTACATAGATCGGATTGTGAGGGGAGGAGGCAGTACTCTATCACAACTGCGTGTTTGGGGCCGGGCATCCCCCAATGGGTTTGTCTGTGTTCACACCCTGTCCTATGTCTGAGGTGCTGTGGCTGGCTGTACCCTTCTGCCCTGGGATGTTTGTATCTCCTGGCTTTGTAATAAATGCTGCATACTCTCCGGAGCCTGTAGTTCTTTGGGATACAAGGGACAGGAAGGGTGGGCGGGGTCCTCTGGCCTCCTCTAGTCTCTGGGCTCATCCTGCTTTGCTGCTGCTACTAAGTCACTTCAGTCATGTCCAACTCTTTGCGACCCCATAGACGGCAGCCCACCAGGCTCCATCGTCCCTGGGATTCTCCAGGCAAGAACACTGGAGTGGGCTGCTATTTCCTTCTCCAATGCATGAAAGTGAAAAGTGAAAGTGAAGTCGCTCAGTCGTGTCTGACTCTTCCCAACCCCATGGACTGCAGCTTACCAGGCTCCTCCGTCCATGGGATTTTCCAGGCAAGAGTACTGGAGTGGGTCATCCTGCTTTGGGGGACCCTGTATGGAATGAACCTGAATTGTTTCCTCCCTGCAGCCAGTCTGGTATCGCCAGCCCAGGTTAAGATCCTGAAGGGGGATAGGTCTTGTCCCTCACACCTATGACCACAAGAACACCACTCTGGGCTAGCACGTCTATTTAATGCCATCTTCACCAGCAGGCATCAAAGCCAGAGCCTGTTCCCATCTGCCCCAGATTGGAGACCTTGGGTTATCGGAGCAAGCCCTTCATAAACCAGCTATGGGTGCTGGGATCCCTGGGGTGAGCCACCCCTCAGAGTGGGGAGCCCAGTTCTGCCTTCTGCACCTGTTCACTCTTGTGGGTACCATCGCAGTATGGGGGCTTCTGGGTTGCCTTGCAGGTACAGAGCGCCACCATGCGGGTCTCCTGGGCCTTGAACTTCAGTGGGGATAGGCCAGTGCGTTTGAAGAAGTGGGAGCCATCACAGAAGGGCTAGTGAGGAAAAGAAAGAAGTCAGAGAGACCCAACCCCACCTGCTGGGGCAGGACAGCACTGGTAGGGGGACAGGTATCTGAGTGACACTGCCCAACTTTTTTCATCTGTAATGTGACAGTAATCAGAGTAATCGCAAGAAATAAAATGCATAAAGGTTTATCATGCACTCTGCCAGTAGAAAAGTGTTCAGTAAGTATGTCCTTACAGGAATAGTTTCTGGGGGACCCAAGAAGAGAATTTTCAAAGCAAAATGGGCCCTTAAGGATGAGCAACTTTTATACTGATAATGGTTTTTTGGGTTTTTTTAATGGCTCTGAGTCTCCATTGGTTCATGACATTCATTTTCTTTCCCATGTTCTTAAGGTACAAACTTCTCTGAGTGGGCTTTAAGACTGGGGTATCACTTTTGTTTGGCTCCAAGAAACAACTGGGCGTATTCTGGGGCGTGGATGTTGCGGGGAGGGGAGGGGAGGGGAGGGGAGTGGAAAGAAGGGAAGACGGTGAGGTCCTACAGCAAACTGGCTGCCTGGTGTGAGCATCTATGCCCTTTCACCCCAGAAGGTGTTCCTACACAGCCTGAGTAATGGAAACAGGCCCAGACAGGTGGTTTGCTACTGAGTGGCAGAGCTGGAGCCAAGACCTCTTGCCCTTGGAGTGAGGGTGGGATAGGAGGGTGGATGGGAGAAGTGTGCAGATGAAAGTCAGCAAACTGGTCCCAGAGGGCAAGAGGCAGAGAGACACAAAGGGCCAGTCGGTACCAGGCCTCACGGGCAGGCAGCAGAGCGCCATGTTCATGAGGACCTGCTCAAAGTCCACAGCAAATTGGTGGCAAAGCAGGACTTCGGGCCCTGGGCTGCTGACACCACATCATGCAGTTTGGAGGAACACTGTTCTGAGCCAGCTCAGAAAGGAAAGGGGCCCCGAGGCTAAGAATGTGGGGCAGGTTCCTGAGGGGTGGAAGGCTCCTGGGGCAGGAGAGAGGGGAGCGGGCAGCCAGGATGACAAGACAGCAAGAAACCAGGGAAGTCACAGAAACTGAAAAAGGGAGTTTTCAGGAGCAGACACCAGGAAGGGCACACTTGGGACAGAGAGGCTGCTCAGAGTCTTCCAAATGTTGGGGGCTGAGGCCCGGGAACCCAGATGTTTCCCAGGAAGAAGAAGGAAAGAGGGGAGAGAGAGAGACAGGCAAGCCTTTCTGGGCAGAGCCCGCAGCCTCTGAAGAGTAAGGAGCACCAGAAGAGGACAGAACTCTGGTTCCACCGGCCTGGCCCTAGGACTGTTTCTCTTTGTCTCCACCTTGAAGGGTGGATGCAGAGAACTGGGAGCTCCGGGCTGGCCTGAGAATATCCCCACCCCCACCCTCATGGTCGCTCAGGTATCCGTGGGAAAAAGGAATGTCTTGAATGGGAGTTCCTGGGCCACACGTGGTGTCCCCAAACCACAGGTGTGATATATCAATGGGGGGGATACAGGTCTCTCACCTGCTTTTTGCTGCGGCCACACACACACCACCTGTAGGTTTTCCCAGCCACCAGCTCCACCTTGATGGGTGTTTTTAGGGCCACCACGGGCTTGGCTGGGGTTTTGGGGAACCATTGGGCCTGTGGCAGGGAAGATGAAAGGTCAGCTCATGCCTTGGAAGCACTTTCTGGCCTGTGGCCATGTCCAGCTTTCCCAGGGCCCTGGCTGGTGACAGGCATTCTCTGCAGGAGGCTGATCTGACTTCACCCTGCAAGGACCACCCCCTCCCCACCGTGAGGGCCCCCGAGCTGAGGATAGAGAAGAGATTTCAATACCATGAAACCACATAGGTTTCAGGGTCCAGGCTTTCCCTTCAAGCCCTGGCTCTCACCCTGGTGCTAGGGGTGGAGGGCCAGGATCCTGCCAGCCTTGGCGGAGCCAACGGCACCTGGGACTCGGTTTATCAGGCACTGGGGTTGCTCATGCAGAAGCCTGCTCCCCGTCCTCTGCCGTCCGCCCTCACCCCATTTCCCTTGAGCTAGGGCGAGGCGGCTATAGACAAGGGAGTCTCAGGCTGGAGTTTACAGAGCAGGGCTGACCCATTCTGGCTTCCTCCTCCGGTCTCTACCTCGGTGGTCTCTCTGGGCCTGGGGGACTCAGGTAGAGGGAAGGAGAAACAGGGTGGAGTTGGGGGGTAGGGCTTACCAGCCAGGAGGTGATGTCCCGTCTCTGGTTCAGCGTCTGCAAGGCAAGCAGGCATCCGCGGGGCGGTGATTTGGAAACAGAAAAATAAAATCAATGGAAAGCGGAAGACTTCAGAGGGAGGGAAGAGACCGCAGGGCTTAGGCGCGCGTTAGAAATACGAAGGTAATAAGCGCTCCCGAGAGAGGAACGGGAGCTGCTGGGGGAGGTGCTGGCACCCAACGGGCGCTCAGGGACGGCTGCAAAGCACCAGGCTACGCAGGGGTTTGGGGGAAGCTCAGCCGAGGGACAGGCTCGGAGAGGCGGGGCGATGAGCGGAGGATGCTGGAGCGGAGGATAGGGGAGGGCCCCGGCCGCGCGGGTGCTCACCCAGGCCGCCGGCCGCACGAGCGTCCCCAAGCCGCGCACGGAGCCCATGGCAGCCCCGCTGCCACCACTGCGCCACGCCGGCTCCGCCTCGCGCCCCGGTCACCTTCCCGCTTCCCCGCCTCCCTCCGGCCCAGCCCCGCCTCGGCCCGGAAGACGCCGCGGGGTTCGCGCGGTGCGGGCCGCGGGCCTGCGCGGGCCGTCCAGCCCCAGCTGCCGGAAGTCGGGCCGAGGAGCCGGCCCGGCAGCCCCCTCGGAGCCCCCAGGGTGTGGAGGGCTCTCCGGCGCCCCCTTCGGTACCCGCGTGTCTGCGAAGGACCTGCGCGGAGCATCGCCGCCCGTTTCATTGCCTGCGCCTCCCGGCGACCCCCTCCCTCCTTGTGGGCCGGGATTCTGCCCGGACCGGGACCTTTTTCTCTTGCCGAACCTTAAGGCAGTGCTTCTAGAAGTGCGGTGTGGATATATCTCATCACTTATGGAGTTGTGGGTTTTTTTGTATTTTGTTTTTAATCAGATTCCGCCTGGCCCAGACCTACACATTACATTTTTATGCGTGGAGCAAAGGTATCTGATTTTCAATATGCAACCTGGGTATTTTGTGCATTTTGGTCTGTGAAGTACTATTCCAAGTACTTAAAGAAATGTTAGTAGACCATCTACCCACCCCCACCTCCATCCCCTCCCAAGGCTCCCACAGTTGGCCCTCCACCTCTCTTTCCCTTCAGTAAAGCCAGACAAACCAAGGTCTCTTTGGTTTTTTTTTTTGTAAAACATTCTTTTATTAAAAGAACAAGTGCTGTTTACGAACTGCCCTTCGTACAAATAACATCCGTTATACAAAGATACAAGATCCGGGTTATGCACAATTCCAGGCTTGGAGGTGGCAGGGGAGGGGCATTGCCTTTTGGGTTGAGGATATAAAGGAGGCTTTACAAAGAATGTAAAAGTAGCTCCTGGGTTTGCAAACTGTGGCTTCCCCTCCCTGCTCCCCTAGGAAGGGTCTGCTACATTGAGAAAGGCTGGGGTGCAAAGAGGGGGACAGGCTGGGAGCCAGGGTTTGGGTCTCTAGTCCCACCACCTAAGTCCCAAGTTGGGCTGGAGGACGTAAACAAAGGGTGATGAAGGCACCCCTCAGTCACCAGCTTTTCAGTAGATCAAGTCAAAGGGACTGGGAGCCAGACACACTTTTAATCTGGACTGATGTGATTGGAGGAAGCCAGGGTACTGCGCCCCATTTTCCTACAGATTCCCAACTGAAGTGACCGCAAGCCCTCCAGGAAACTGGGATAAAGGAGAACTGGGAGCAAGCTGCCTACCCTTAACTCTGCTGACCACATACCAAGGCAGATGCTGGCAGGCAGAGCCCGTGTCTTTGAAAACTCTGCATTTCCAGTTTGGGAAAAGGCAGCATGGAGGTCACCCTTTCTCAAGAGCTGGCCCTCTCTCTTTCCCAGACTCTGGCTCCCCTCACTGTCGAGGCCCTTCCTAGGAGTACTTCCCTAGAACTCAGGACAGGAATGGGCAGGCGTGCTCTCATCAGCCTCAAGGTAAGGACACCTGGAGGCAGCAATAGACCTAGGAATCTGAAGGGAAAACACACACACATCGGAAAAACTTAGACAAGAAAAGGCAACCTTTAAAGTGTCATTGTCTCTGGAGAGGATCCATCAGCTCTGAGCTAAGACAGTCAGTGCTTCACAGATACCCCCCACCCTGGGCACAGCCCTGCACTCACACCACACACCACACACACAGGGACAGACGGACAGCCACACGGAGGCAGTGCAGTGGGGCAGGAGAGCCAGGACCAGGAGGCCAGGGTCCTGAGGACTGGTCACGGCTCTGCCCCTGAGCCCCTGCCCCCACTTCCTAGGCTTGGAGCTATCACCTGTGGGGCAAGGAGCTGGCTTGCAGGATCCTAAAGATAGGTCCCTTCCAGCTCTAACATTCATGCACTCATTGTGAGGCCAGACAGCGGCTCTGCACGCACACCGCACTCACACCTCCACACTGAAGGGGATGACATACTGAGCCCCACTCTGCAGTTTCAAACTCCACTTCCGCCCTGCAAACCACATCCTTCCCTTCCCCTAGACAGAGCCACCTATAAATCTGCATCCTTTCCTATTCCCCATCCAAATTCATCCTAGAAAAAGGGACTGAGGCTGGGAGCAGACGGTGGGGGCTCAAGAGCCATGCCCTTTGCACTGGGACCCTGCTCTGTCCAGAAGCCCTCCAGACCTTTCTTATTATAAAGCCCCCCCCCCACCCCAAAAGAGGAGACCCACCACCTCTCTCTTGTCCCCCTGCCCCGAACTGAGGGACAGCACCAATCCATACGCAGCCTGGGGCCCTTCTTCAAATCTAACCTGCCTACCCGCCACTGCACCCCAGCCTGGGGAAAATCAGAAAACAGAGACTCTTGGAGATGAGAACCCCAGACTTTAGGGTGCTGGAGGGAAGGGGAGGTCTTGGTTCCAGGACCTCTCACTCTCTGCCACGGCAGCCTTGGGGTAAATGGACTTCCTTCACTGTCCAGAACAGAAGCTGACTTTGGTTCTAAGTGGGTCGGCCTTGGGCAAGAGCGTGGGTGTGAATGAGCAACTCTTCTAAGAATCTCTGAAGGTTATTTTTCTTTTCAGTGGTTTGGGGGCAGGGAGTTAGCTTAATAGATGAAGATGAATAAAATGCTGACTTCTATCATTCCTTTCTAACTGATATTTAGCATTAATAAAAAGTGAGTATTTCTGAGGTCATCACAACTGCCTCCCCCCTCCCCCCAAGCCCTTGCAAGTGCCTAAGAAATTGCCTCTGAAGGATTCCCACCCACCCCCTCCATTATCAGCTCCCTAACATCTTACAAAGTCTTATCAACAGGAATATTAATATTATTTTCAGTATCAGAAAAAAACCAGTTGAGCAGCACAGGCAAAAATATATCTGCACTACGTTTCTGTCATTGCCAAAAATATACACATCTTTTCTTTATTAAAAAAAAAAACAAAAAGAAACAAAACCAACAACAACAGAAACCCAAACAGAAACCCACACACACACACGAATCCACACATGCAAAGAGACTGACTAAACGCGGGCATCAGGAAGCTGGCCACGCTCCGCCCGGCTCCGACCCCGGGGCACCGACACAGACACGCGCTTCAACCTCGCCCCTCTCCTGGCTGCCCTCGCAGCCCTTAGCCTCGGC
Source organism: Odocoileus virginianus (assembly GCF_023699985.2). Taxonomy (NCBI): domain Eukaryota; kingdom Metazoa; phylum Chordata; class Mammalia; order Artiodactyla; family Cervidae; genus Odocoileus; species Odocoileus virginianus. The sequence goes on along the minus strand of NC_069690.1, from coordinate 37,594,645 downwards.
CACCAGAGGCTCTGGGCAGGTGGGGACTCTAAGGTGAGACTTGCCCACTGCACCCCGGGGAAATAGCTGGTGGGTGAAGGGACAGTTGTTAGGTCAATTTAAGCTTAAGTCTCCCCTGGTTGGTGGGGGTGAGGAGGGGTAAGGTGCAGGGAGGCAGGCTGGCTGATTCTGGGAGGCAGTTTTCACTATAAGAAGTGGTACTTTACCCCCTCGCCTTGTCCCCTGGTCCCTAGGGCACCCCTTGTGCCAGGGAAGCAGGACCAACTATCAGTGGTGGAAGGGGAGCGCTGGGGGGGGGGGGGCACGGAGACCATGCGGAGTCTGGGGGAGGAAAGGCAGGTTATTACCCTGATTTAAAGCCCCCAGCCCCCAGTTACTCTCCAATATTGGAGTACGGTTCTGGTTTTTGTTAACCATTCGGGCCCCAGAAAGGGACCAAAGTTGGTGAGGTGAGAGGGTGCCAACAAGAGCTAACAGCGCCCCTCTGGTACTGCCTCATCAGAGCACTACTCCTGTCCCTGCCTTCGGCTGCCTGGGGGCCAGGGGGAGACAGACAGACAGAGAGACAGACAGACACACACACACAGTGCACAGGCACACCCACACACGCTCTCTGAGTCAGGCAGCTCTATCTCCCCACCCTCGGCACTCCGAAATCCAATAGTGCAAACAAGGGGCAGGGTGCCAGGGGGCTGGGCCGCCCACCCCTGCCCTCCCCCAGCCCATCACAGGGACCCACCCCGCGGGAGGCAGGGAGGCCTGGGCCAAGTTTGATGCCATCCTGCCCCTTCTTTGGCCCCCCAGTCTGTGGGCTTTTACAAGCACAGCTTGTGACCCTTGTGGGGGGCAGGGGAAGGAGCCCAGCAAGAAACAGTCCATGGGAGCCCTCCTACCATCTGCCCAAGCTGGGTAGAAACTGGTCAAGTAGGGTCACCCCTTCTTCCATAAAAGACTTCCACGCAGGGACAGGCCCAGGGCCTAGTCCCCACTTCTCCCACTCAAGTGCTGATCCATTTTATGTGGGGGGTTTAACCAACACCCCACTTATGCCATGGCCCACTTTTCTCTCTAGGGAACCCTGAAACATTCGCTGAGAGTGGGGGCTCCTAGGCGGGCTTGGAGCCTGTCCTAAGCCCCTCACAAAGGGGCCAATGCAGAGGCAGGGTGGGGGGGGCCAGATGGAAAGGGCTCCCCTCTGGGTCTCAATCCGCGGCATTGGGAGCACCCCCCACTCCCCAGGCCTCAGCATGTGCTCTGGGGCTCTCCAGTGTTGGGGTGCAGGTGCCCGCTGTAGGCTGGGACCCCTCAGACCAGGATCTGCCCCTCCGCTTGTGGGGTCTAAAGGAGTGTGGGTGGATTTAGCCTTTTTCCTGGTTGGCTGAGGCTCCTTTGTCAGCAGTCTGGAAAAAGAGGAAGGGAGACTGGGGATTGGGGAGGTATCTGGTCCGATCACCCAGTTGAGAATAGCTTCCTGGGTCAAGAAAGCTGATGTTGGGTGCAATAAGGGGCTGGGCTTTGACGGCTGCACACCAGGGTCAACTTCCGTGTATGTATGTGTCTGTTGGGAGAGTTGCCCTGCATAAGGCTCCCAGTTAAGCAGGCATGTGCCGGCCAAGGGCTCCCCAGGCTCTGGCTCTTTGCCCTCAGAAGGAGGGATGCCTTTCTTGAAATGGCTCACCCAGAGCATCTTTTTCTAAATGGTCCAATCAGAGAGGAAACAGCCTTTTCTAACGAGTCTCTCCAGGAGAAAGGAGACAGGACGGTCCCTCTGCCCCACTCCCAGCCCCTCCCCTAAGCCAGACCCCTTACTCACCCCTCCTTTGGGGCCACTGGCACTGCCGTCTGCCCCTGACAGGCTGAGGAAAGGGTTAGTTTGGGCAGTGAGGACTGGAGGCCCGCCTGCTGCTGCTACTGCTGCGGCTGCAGCTGCTGCGGCCATGAGACTTGTGTTGTTGCCGAGTGAGGGCGCCACCAGGGCTCCGGCGGGCAGCAGAGGTGGGGCAGATGCTGTGGGCAGCAGGCCAGGGGTGCCCGCAGACAACAGCGGGGTGGAGCTTCCGGCCAGCAGGCTGGCCATGGGCAGCTGGGAGCCCCCGGCCATCTGCAGCCGCTGCAGCTCCCGCTTCTGCTGGATCTGCTGGATCATCTGGTAGACAACAGTCTGGTGTTCCTGCGAGGGGGCCAGATGGCTTACTGGCCAGTGGTCCCCAGGGTCATCTTACCCTGATTGGCCTGGGCCCCATCCCATCTCACTAGTACTATGAGGCAAGAGACCCAGGAGACAGTCAAGGTCCCATCTCTAACTCCCTACTCTGGGCCTCAGTCTCCCCATCTGGACAAGAAAGTGGTTGCACACCATCAGTGTTTGTCAGCTGGGGTACAACCAGTCAAGTGCAGGAGGATTATCATCCCTCCCCCACCCCCACTAAGTCAATTCCTCAGTCGTTATGACAAACACAAATGTCCCCAGGGGTGGCATGACCCCAAGTTGAGGAAAACTGAATGAGGTTAATAGTTTTCAACTTCTCTATTTTTTTTCACTCATTTATTTTTGCTTTGAATAGACAAAGCATTCTCAGTGTTCCAAAACCCAAAATAATTTCTCAAGGCTTAAGAAATCTTGCTATCTTATTCCTGCTACCATCTGGTCTCTGTAGGTAACCAGTCGAGCTAGTTTATTGTATATCTTTCTCATGTTCCTTTATATAAAAATGAGTGCTTTTCTATTTTTTTTCAACTCTCTCCTTTTTATTTTTAAGTTTTTATCTTTTGGCTGCATCGCATGGCAGGTGGGATCTTAGTTCCCTGACCAGGAATTGAACCTGCACCTTCTGCATTGGCAGCAAAGAGTCTTAAGCACTAGACCACCAGCGAAGTCCCAACAACTCTCTTCTTTCTAGAAGGAAGAATTCCTTTTCTCCTAGGAATTCTTAGTAGAACTCAACAAACAAGAAAGACCTAAAAGGGGCTGCTCTGGTTGAGGACGTGTCTGTCACCTGCTCAGCCACCTCTCTGTGCAGACCCTGAAGTTCCCCACTGAAGAGCCTTGGGGCTGGGACTGGAAATGCTCAGTAACTGAGGGCTCACCTCCCTCCAGATCCTCTTGCTGGGATGTGATCTAGGGCCAATATAGCATTCCTTCCCCAGCACCCAGGGGTCCCCAAGAGGAACCCTTATGCCCTCTGTCCTCACATGATCCATAGGGGCCCGGCCCCACTCCCACAGGGGCAGTCTCTCCTTCCCAGCCTGGGGCTCCCTCCCCAGCCGGGGGCTGCCCTCCCCAGGCCGGCCCAGACCCTCTGAGACCTTTCGGGCAGAGCTGGGGTGGGGCATTACCGGGGTCAGCTGTGGGGAGGCCAGGAGCTGCTGGAGCTGCTGCAGCTGCTGTTCCTGCTGCTGCAGGAGGTGTCGCTGCTGCTCGGTGAGGCTGAGGCAGGGGGACAAAACAGACCATGGGGAGGGCCAGGGCAACACTGCGCCCTGCCCCCGAAGTTCCCACTCCCCCTCAGGCCCAGGTGGAGAGAGAACAGGCTGAGCTCCGAGAGGACGGCGGAAGGAGACACGTGAGCTGGGAAAACTTCCCCAGAGGGAAACGTCAGCTAGGGCACAAGGGGTAAACAGATGACTTTTGTCCCTGAAGAGCTGCCATCCAGAGGGCTCTCATGTCTGCATCCCAGGAGAAGCTGGGGCTGAGCCCTCCTGAGGGACTGTGGGTGTTGGTGGGGGGTCCCTCCCAGAGCCAGCCTCCCCGTCCCCTTCCCCAGCTGCGCTCTCCCTCACCTGTTGAGACAACCTGGCAGCTGTAGCGTGGGGGCGCCGCCAGCCTGGCTCAAGCCTGCAGGGTTGGGGGCGGCAGCCCCATTCAACCCCCCCAGGAGCCCATTGAGCGGCAGGGCCCCGCTGCCCGCCAGCCCCCCCAGCAGCCCCTCAGCCATGGGCACGGCCCCCAGCCCCGCTGCCCCGGGTGCCCGGCCCAGCCCATTCTGCGGCTGAGGCGGGAGCGGGGCAGGGCCCCCAGGCAGGGCCAGGGGCAGAGAAGCAGGGCTCTGCTGGAGCAGGGGCAGCGGTGGGGGCGTGCTGTGGAAGGACAGCGACGAGCTGCTGCGGCTCGGGCAGCCTGAGTGTGGGTCCTGGGGAGGGAGGGGGAAGGGAGGGGTCAGAGGGGCAGGGGGCCAGCGTGACCCTTCTGGCCCCCGGCCCAGCACCCACCAGCATCCTCACATGGTCACCCCCACTTTACTCCCAAGCAAAGCCACCCAGGAGGAAGAAGCAATGCCCAGGGATAAAGGCTAAGAATCCAAACAGTCTTCACAAATCACTTCCTGGGGCCCCAGCACCCACCATGATGCCCGTTTAACACTGAAGAGTGAAGTTGGTATAGTGACCACCTAGTGAATCAGACCCAAGCTTCAGTGCTTGACCTGTACTAACTTGCTACTGGTGTTTATGGGTGAAACCACTGGGTCTTAGACAGGCTCAGTAACTCTGCAGGCAGTTGAACTGAAAGACGGGCTCAAATCCCATGCCCGCAATTTAATGGTTTTGGTGGCTCTTCTGTTTCAGTTTCCTTATTCATAACACGGGGCTAATAGGAGAACCTATTCCGTAAACGTCTTGTGAGGACTAAACACACCAACGCTTGAAAAGTCTCAGGCCAGGACATGACAAAGGGCAAGGATTCAATTAATGTTTGCTGTTATTATGATTATTATTGCCCAAGTCACACAGTAAGTGGTAGGGAGAACAAGAACCCACTTTGTTTAATTTCAATAATAACCACAGCATAATAATAGCAACTGCTACCCCAACCACCACCAAATTACACAGGGATTGTTTTCTGTGTAGCTAAAATAAATTGTAATAAACTCTTCACAAACACTTTTCAGAGCTGCCTTTCCTAACCACCTTACACCCAGAGAAAAATACCACCCTCCATTCTTTCTCATACCCCTCAAATGATTTCCATCTTAGCACTTATCTCTATTTGTAATTATTGATTTTCTTGAATTGAGCCTGTCTCCAAGGGCAGGACTCTGTTCAGTTTGCTCACTGCTTGCTTAGCCAATGACTGGACTTAAGTAGGCACCTCCTAATTATCACTTATTTAGTAAAGGAATGAATGGGTCAGTCGACCAAATTACTCGGCCAATCGCTTCACTGCCCAGCCTCCGACAGCCCAGCAAGGTGGAAACGCGACTAGGAGGCCCTTGAACCTCCCCGCTCCAGCCCCTCCCCCCGCCCCTTGCCCCTCCCCATGGCGCTCACCTCGGAAGACGTGGACAGCGAGTTGTCCAGGCCCAGACTGTTCTTCCCCGGAGGGCTTTTGCTGGTGCTCAAGGAATCGCTGCTGCCGGCTTAGGAAGGGAGATCAGAGAAGGAGCTCAGCGGCTGGAGTCCGGGCCAGTTCCAACTGCAGAGCGGAGGCCCCCATTCCCGGCCTGGGTGGGGGCCCCTTACCTTGGGGAGGCAGGCCATAGGGCCCAGGGACAGGGCCGTTGGTGGCAGGCAGAGCGGCAGGCAGGGCGGCGAAGGGCACAGAGAGTTGCACGTTGAGAATCTGCAGTCGCTCCTTCTTGGCCGTAAGGCTCAGGATCTGCTCCTGAAGCCGCTGGTTTTCCTTCTGCAGCGCGTGCAGCGCCTTCAGCATCTCCACGACTGCAGACAGAGGGCGAGAGCGCCTGAGCCCCGCGGGCCTGGGAAGGAGGGGCGATGGCTGGGGCGGGGCCAGGTGACCAGGGGCGGGGCCTGGCAAAGGAACCAGGACCGAGACCTAGCAGAGAAGGCTCCGGCTAGCCAGAGACTCAGGTGAGTCCTGGGGAGCCAGAGGTGTGAGGACGACAGGTGGGGCCTAAGGCTCAGGGTTGAAGCCCAGTGCTTGGAGGGAAGGGGCGGTCGGAAGTTGGGGCTTAAGTTAGATCAGGGCCACGAGGTCGTGAGGGCCAACAGCCGGGCGTAGAGGGGGCGGGGCCTGGAGCAGGTCCCAGCGACGGTTAAAGGCTAGGCCTGGGCTGGTTCACAGTTAAGGCAGGGGCGTGGCCGCAGGAGGAACCTTAAAAGACCTCTGGGGACCTCGGGGAGAAAGGTGACCGAGTTTGGGGGTCCTAGGACAGTCACCCAGCCCGATGTCACCCTTGCTCACTGTTGACGCCGGCCTCGCCGTCGCCCTGCTTCTCCAGCAACTGCTCCATGTTGGTCGTTCCGGGGGCCGCTGGGTCTAACTGGCCGCCCCCGCAGGGTGCGGACGCCGTCTGGTCGAAGAGTGCCGGGAGGCTGCTGATGGGGGACCTGGGGTCAGAAGGGAAAACGGGCTCAGACTAACCTTACTCCCCCACTCCAGTCTCCCTGCCCTTCTCCCGCCTCGCGGGTGTCAGTTAGTTACCCGCTCTGGATCCCACCTCTCCGCGCGCCTGCCTCTTCGCACCGCGCCCCCCCCCCCCCCGACCTTGGATTCCTCCGCCCAACTCCCAGCTCCCCCTCTGCCCCCCTCTCCCTCACATGGAAGACAGACTCTCCTGGGGTGAGGTCCCCCGACATCGGAAGCTGCAGTCCTCCAGGTCTGGCTCTTGGAAGGAGAAGGGAGGCAGGGATCAGCGAGAAAGATGTGCAGTCGGCCCCAAAGTCCCCGCCTGGGAAGTGGGTGCAGATCTGGGACCTTACCGCCGACCTCTTTCCCCAGGATCTCCCAACCCCCAGACAGGCAGTTCTAGTTCTTGGGAGCCCTGGTTTGAAAACCCAGCCCCTGGGGAGGCAAAATCATGAAATCTCTTCCTCCTCCTCTAGGCATAAAGGCTCCTGCATCCTTGCTACTTTCAGCTTCTCCTCCCAACTTTTTTTTCCTGGGAAATTTATAACTTCATAGTCATAGAAACTTGGGGCCTAGACAGTCCTGAGTTGAACTTGGATACTTGCTATGTGACCGCGGGCTTAAAACTAACTTCTCCGAAGTGATTGTTATGAAGTAATAAGGTAATAAATGTGAAGTGTTAAGCTGAACAGTTTAGCTGCCATGTAGCAAGCCCTTAATTACTGTAGCTATTATAATCAGTTTTATATGACTTTTATATTAATAAACTCACAATTAGATCGCAAAACCCTATGTTGAGCCACAAAATTCCAATTTGGGTTTTGGAAAATACAGTCATCTACTCTGTACGTTCTTAATTTTGGAGTCAGATTCGCCCCCTTTAAGGCTTACCTGAAGTGGTAAGCCCCGCCCCTCAACCAGCCAGGTGGTACCTCTGCACCAATCAGCTTTCTAGGGCTGTGTTCACTCTACTTGGAGAGGGAGGAGTGCTTGCGATCCGCCCCCTTAACTCCTGAATACCCAGAGAGCCGGTTGCCAAACTAGTGGGATCTCTATAATCGCCATTCTCGAGAACTCACTACGCGGCCAGCAGGGAGCTTTGCTACAGTGGTATAAGAACTAGTCTTGGAGCCAGGGAGTCAGAATTACAGCTGCTGCTCTGCCTTTGCCTACTTCAACAGCCTTGAGCAAGTCATTCATCTCTCTTGCCTTTTGCTTTTGTGAGATGGAGTAGTAGTAATTCTTCCAGGTCATGCCCCAACGCCTAAGGGGGTTTTGATGTGAAAGTGATGTACCCTGGTTTGTTGTATATGGAATGTTTTTTGCAGGGTCAGCAATGGCCAGAGGGTGGGGGATAGCCAGAAAGCCCTCTAGTCCTTTCTGGGTTGACAAGCCGGTGACGGGTGCCCCTTCGGGAAGAAAGGGCAACAGGGTCAGAGACTCACGTACCTGTGTGGCTGCTTTCGGCTTGGGTGAGGAGGGGGTTAACGGCACCCATGGGGGTTCCAAAGATGTGGGTAGAAGGGAGGCTAAAGGTAGAGCCAGCCAGAGAAAACACCTGAGGGAAAGGAGGTAGAGTCCAGCCTGGTGGTTATTCCTGGATCTAGAGCACAACTGTGGGCACCGGGGTGGAGGGGACCAGGTGTGCTGGGGAGGAGAGAGGACCAGAAAGAGGGAGAAGTTCTGGTGGTGATCAGGCCCAATCTCTCAAGTTCCCATGGAAAGCTGGGGTCCTCGGCAGGCTGTCCCCCACCTGCCCAGGGATGGAGGAGCCCAGGAATAAGGCCTCACCTGAGTGGTGGAGATAGAAGCAGAGGAGGAAGGGAGGGTGCTGGTGAATGGGGAGCGACTGAGGCGGGGCAGGGCCGAGGTCCCCGGGGGCCCCAGGAGGCTGGAGGAGAGGGGGGTGCTGCAGACAGCCCGCAGCATTCCACCACCGTGAGAGATGGGGTCCTTATTACTGGTGTAGATGCCTACAGGCACAAGAAGGACACAGAGGGAAGCTTAGAATCACCTCTCCCCTGCCCCCTCCTCAGTCAGTTCTGGAGCAGCCAGTCCCCAAGGCCGACACTCCCCTGGATCTTGCCACACACCAGTCTCACCCTCCTGCTGCAAAGATGTCACTTCTTGCCTGAGTGACATCTGCTTGCCAAGCCTGCTTATTCTACTTCCCTGCTCAAGCCTGAAGAATTCCCAGTTTTTCTAATTCCCCAACCCAAACTTGGTTAAGTTCTGTTGGCAGTCTCTCCCACCACAACCATGCAGGAGATGGGTATGGGGGAGTGTCTCAAAGGTGACTGTCACCTCCATCCTTTGTCTTCTGGAGCAGTTTCTGTCACATTTCCTTCTAACTGCACGTTTATGCCTCTGTCCCCTCACTAGACTGGCTGGGCCCTAAGACACCCTTGGTCCCCAAGGGTCACTAACCTGCCCCCAGCAGGGGGGACTCCAGGCTCAGGCTGGGCAGGCTCCCGGAAGGCCCAAAGGTACGGGAAGCCAGACCACCCAGACCAGAGCTGACAAGGGAACCTCCAGAGAAGGGTGAGGCAGCAGTGGCGGTGAAGCCAGCCAGCTGGGCACCGGGCAGGGAGGGAAGGGCTGGGCCCCCAGTGCCCTCCTTGTTGCGGCTGCCCTTGGGACGGCCTGGCCCGTGTCGGCTCCTCTTGCTGGCTTTGTGCTTCTTCTCCTTCAGGCCTGTCTCGGGGGTCTCCTCGGCAGGCACAGGGGTGGCACTCAGTGTGGGCATCCGCTTGTGGGTGCCTGCAGAGGCGCCGGACCCCGAGACATGGGGAGACTTATAGTCCCCAGGGGATGGGGCCCGGGCCCGGCCTGAGCTGGAAGTGGTGGTGGAGAAGCGCATGATGGGCCCGAAGCCAGAGAAGACCACCTTCTGTTCAAAGAGGTCAGCCTTGGGGGGCTCGGGGGCTGAGGGAGAGGGAGGGGCTGAAGGGGGGGGTGCAGTGGGCTTGGAGTACTTGTCTTCTTCTGGCTGCTCCAGCTTGGGGAATGCGGAGAAGTCAGGGGAGCTCTGCAGGGACGAAACTGCAGAGAGGGACACGGAATTACAGCTGGACCCCAGAGCCCCTGCCTTCCTCCTGCTCCCAGTGTGTACTAGAGGGGAGAGCTTTGGTGGGGGGTGGGGAAGCTGGGTTTCCTGTCCCAGCTCTGCCACTGTCTCTGTGTCCTGGGACCAGTGTATCCCCACCTTCCAGCTCTTCTCACCTGTGAAAGTAGAAGAATAGCTCCCACCCTACTGACCTCACTGGATGACTACAGAGATTACAGGAGATTAGTGTCAGTGCTTTAAAAATGGTACTTGACAGCATCAGTGAGGGAATAATGAATACATTATAGGGGTTGGAGAGGTGGGCCCTGAGGGAGATGGGAGGGGAGTTCCACCCTGAGAGAGGAGGAAGTGTTGAGGAGTCACTGGCTGGGGATTCCTGCCCCACCAGGCAATTTAAGAAGCAAATGAGATGCAAACCAATATGCAAAGGGCCTCGCTAGAAAAGCTCATAGCCAAAGACTGTCCCATTCCCACCTCCTCCCCAGCTCCCACATCCTGGGGTGCCCATACTCACCTGCAGGCTGGAAGGGTCCTCCAGACGAGGAGGAAGAGGAAGAGGAAGAAGAGGAGGAGGCAGAGGTGAAGCAGCTCACACCTTTCCCACTGCTCAGCTTCTTCCCCTTGTGACTCAGGCTATGGCTGGAAGACTTTTTCCCCTTGGAGTCCCTGCTGCCTTCAGAAGTCTCTTGAGTGCTGGCCTCGTGGTGGGAGGAGGAGGAAGCCGAGGAGGAGACCTGAGGGAGGGAGGAGAGGAAGGCTGGAGCCAGTTCCGGGGGTCTGGGCTCACCCTGACTTGGGAGTGGAGCCCCGAGGACACAGGACCTAGGGCTCTATTGGGAGAGCTCAGAGTTAGCTTCAGGAAGGACTATGGGGCAAGGAGATAGATGGTGGTGGGAGCTCCGAGACCAGGGAGATGGAGAGGCAGCTCTGTAATTTCTAGAGGTGAAGAGTTGGGAGCTCTGAGCCCAAGAAGCTGTCTGTCCTTCATCTCATGCAAAGGAGAGATGAAAACAGTCCCAGAGTCTGTTCACAAGTATGCATCTGCTCAGTCATTCAGTTTAGAAACACTTAGGCCTAAGAGGGCTGGATTTGTGCTGGAAAGTGGTGCGTGCAGGGAAGAGGGACTCCAGGGAGAATGGGCTACCCTAGACCCATTCTTGGGCCCTCCAGTCCCCGCCATGCCCTCCCTGCTCACCCCCCAGCTGCAGCCACCTGGCTAACACTCCGCTCCCTGGCTACTCCCCGGCCTTTCCAGACAACCTGAGCTTCCATGCCAAGCCCTCTGCCCAGACAGCCTAGCCTCCCTCTTCCTGGGAAACATCTTCTTCAAAATTCAGCTCAAAAGCCCCCTCTTCCGTGAAGTCACCCGATAGCTACCTGTGGTGGAACAAATCATTCTGTCCTCTATTTCCTGGGTGCCCTGTACCCACCCACATCAGCCATGTCAATAGTTGCCACATTGTATTGAGAGACTGTCCCCCATGTCAGAGGGCGGCAGCAGTGGCTGGAAGAGCAAGGGGCTCTGGGGTCTGTGAACCTGGTGTTTCCTACCATGTATGTATGTTCTCCACCTCACCGAGCTTCAGTGTCCTTCTGGGGCTAATTATCCCTCTTTGGAGAGTTATGAGGAACACAATGGCAGATACATAGTATGGGGTTGACGATGATGGTTCTGATGGTGCGGCTGCTAGCAATACACTGCAGAGAGTGTCCTGTGGTAGTTGAGAACAGGTCTTCAAGCCAGACTGCCTGGGTGCAACTCTTGACTCCACCATTCCCTAACAGTTTGCTTTTAGGCAAATTATTTAACTTCTCTGTGCCTCAGTGTCTTTATTTATTAAATGGGGTTAATAAAATACCTACTTCATTGGATTATTTTGAGGCTTAAATGAGCAAATCCCCATACATCCCCTCCATCCCCCTGTTCCAGAAGGGAGCCTGGCATGTGGTGAGTGAGTCAGGGCTCTGTAGTAACAGTCAGGGACGGCTTTTCCTCCTGGTCTCCACCAGGTATCCAGTACATGAACAAATGCCAGAGGGAGGATGGAGAGGAGGATGAGCCACCCTGTGCTGCCCCTTCCTGGGCGGAGCCCTCGGCTCTGTCTTTTTCTTTGTTCTTTTCAACAGCTGGAGTTCTGAAGGGAGCCAGATGTGGTTCTGAAAGCAAAGGAGGAGAGGGCCCGGGGGAGGGGTGGCTGAAATGCTGGGGTGGGTGGAGGGGGATGGGCAGAAGGCTCCAACATGTCCAAAGGGAAGTCCAACCACTGGGGTAACTCCTAGATCTCTGGCCCACTCCTTCCCCATGCCTGCAGACCCCAGGGAGAGATCAGAGGGCAAGGACAAGCTTTTCCAGGTAAGCCCTGGGCAGCTGGGAAGGGAGAGGGTTACTGGGACAGTTGCCACAGCAACATCACCCTGGAAACCTGATACCCGAGTCTCCTGCTAAGATGCCCAGAGCCCTGGCAACCTCCTGAGGCTGGTGGAGGTGAACGGGCAATAATGGCGACAGGACGAAGCTGTATCTCCAGGCCCCTGTTTTTCTGGGGGTGAGGGGAGAACTGGCTGGAAGGAGGGGCTGGAAGGAGGGGCTGGAAGAAGCTGCTGTGGCTTGGATTAGCAACTCCCTGGCCTCGGGTAAGGCCTGCCAGTTGTTTATCCAGATGGTGCCCATTTCTGGAGTCAGGCCTGCCATGCCATGCCCCTGCTGGGAAGATGGGATGACCAGGGATCTCAGGGTATGGTCCATGGGTCTGCCCTGCAAGCCGCCACGGGCCACACTTTGAGGCCCTCCAACCTGCATGGAGTGGGCTTTTGGTTAGGTGACCAGGCTCTGAGCAGCCTCCTGATGTGTGTGCGGGGGTGGAAAGTGAGGGGGTCCTCTGCCTCTCTCTGGAGAAATGGGCCCCAGAAACTCGGAGAACTGCCCTAAGTACTGCATCTGCAGACAGGAACCCAGAGCCGAGGCCCTCTGTCTGGACAGAGGCAGATGTGAACATCTGGCAGCCTGCAGGAAGGCTGGTGCCCCCCCACCCCCACCCCTCCTGGTTGGTCAGTGTGACTAGCGGGGCTGAGGGGCAGAGGCCCCTCCTGGTCTAGAACAGGAGTAGTGTGGGGTGTGCCGCAGAGTCATGAACGTGAAATCGCAAGAGTTTCCCAGGGCTGCACGCCCCAGTCCCTCACACTGTGCCTCCCTCCCGCTGCCGTGGCCGCCCCTCCTGGGTGTAAGCCGTGCTACCTTGTCAGCAGCGGGGACCACAGGTGGGGTGAGGATGCTGGGTGACTCAGGCCGCTTCTTGTGCTTCTGTTTAAGGCGTTCTTTGTCCTTTCGGCTCTGGGGAGGAAGAAGGGACCAGACGCTGATGCTGGGAAACAGTCTTGGTGAGGATAAACATAACACACGCATGAGGGGAGTGGGGTCCTCTTAGGGACAAGGCTCTGTGGATGCCATCTCCCCTCCATGGAGGGACTGGGGGACTTTGGCTGGACAGGAGTGGCCCCGGCAGGTTCCTCTGAGAGCTGACAGCCCCTCTCTACCCCCATCCTCCGGTGTGTTGTGCTGTGCTAAGCTCAGGTCACGTCTGACTCTTTGCGACCCCATGGACTGTAGCTCGCCAGACTCCTCTGTCCATGGGGATTCCCCAGACAAGAATACTGGAGTGGGTTGCCATGCCCTCCTTCAGGGGATCTTCCCAATCCAGGGATCGAACCCAGGTCTCCCGCATTGCGGGCGGATTCTTTACCATCTGAGCCACCAGGGAAGCCCATCCTCACTGCGTGCTAAAAAGAACCTATCCCATTATCATGCCAGTGACACAGGACACCTCACACGGAGGCACACACCTGTACAGGTGTCCCCTTGGGACACGGAGCCGTGCAGAGGGACAGAAGCCAGGCACACTGGGACGTGCAGCCCCTGGGGACGCAGGCACGTGCACCACAAACACACACGGCTAGACGTGTGCAAATGTACAGGGCCATGTGTTGGGGTCTCTGGGGAGACTGTCATGTTGTAGGAACAACACAGAGGAACCACACAGATACAAACAGCCCCAGGGAAGCCAGGCCTTCACCTCACCCTCTGTGACCCTCACAGGTCACTTCCTCAGCACCCCCTCGGTCCTCAGTGGCCTCAGGAAGGAAGGGGGCAGGCACCATCGCCTCTGGGATACCTGTGGTGGCTTTGTGCAAGAAGCAGGTGTTTGTGAATGTGGGCAGGAGGGGCAAGGGGAGAAGACGCTTACCTTCTTCTGGCCCCTCTCGTGGTGGGAAGGGTGCTTCTCCTGCTGGGCGGATGGGGAGGCCGACCTGCTCCTCCGGCCAGCAATAAAGCTGCTGCTGCCTCCCCCTGCACCACCCCCTCCTCCTCCTGCTCCTCCGCTGCTGCCCCCGCCCCCGCTGGAGTGCCGGGATGTCTTCTGCAGAGAGAATTGAGAGGAACTGCCACACCCTCCTCTCTGTAGCTCAGAGAAAGGTTCTTGAAGATTAGGTGATCCTGGGGGCCAGTAGCCCCCACTGCCACCCTGCCTGTCACAAGAGGACCCTGTGTCCTTAATGACACTCTGCTCAACAGAGTGCATTCCCTGGCCTGAAATCCTAGAGTCTGCCCAGCTGGCTTACCCAGGGCACAGATTCAGCAATTGAGGCCCCGAAGAGGTGGGGAATCTCGGCCCCAGCCAGGTACCAGGCATAGATGGAGGTGGGCGTCAGGCCTGTGTCTCTCTCTCCACCACTTCTTTCCATGGTGCCCTCTTGGCCCTCTCAGGTGCTCGACCTCGGCCCACCTCAACCTCCTTCCCTGGGGTGGAGGATGTGCAGTGTGGCCCTCATGGGAGCCCCTGCTCCCCAAACCTCATCCTTCCATCCAGACACTATGCTCCAGCCATCACCCCTTCTCTTCTTTTCCTGGCCCTCCACCAAACAGTGGTTCCTTTTGTCCCAAAGGATCTGCTGCCCTTAAAAATAGGGCAAGGAAATATCCATAAGGAACACCCAAACAACCCCTGTGCTATCATTCCTCCCAGCCAGGGCCTTGGACTCCCCAGTGCCTGGTCTGATGTCTTTACCTGTCCTAGACTTAGAGCTGTTCTAAGATCACCCACAAACTCCCAACTCTCAAATTCAAGGACTAGTTTCAGGCCTCATCTGACCCAGTGGCTCCCCAGCAATGGGCATCACTCCTACTCTGCTAAGCTCTAAACTCCCCATTTCATGGTTCTCTTCATACCTTAGCCCCCAACCCCTAGCCTTATACACCTGGGGCTGCCACACCTATGGGGGCCTGAAATCTGAACACAGCCACCAAATCTAAACACCTTCACTTTGACACCTGCTGTATTCCAAACCAAGCTCGCTGCCTTGTCTTAGTGTCCTGTGAGTCATCCAGTCGTGTCTGACTCTTTGCAACCCCACGGACTGTAGCCCGCCAGACTCCTCTGTCCATGGAAGTCTCCAGGCAAGAATACTGGAGTGGGTTGCCATTCCCTTCTCCAGGGGATCTTCTTGACCCAGGGATTGAACTTGGATCTCCTGCATTGCAATGGGATTCTTTACCACCTGAGCCATGAGGGAAGCCCCCAAGTTGATGTCAAACCCTGAACCAAGGTGACCTTATGACTTATCCAAACCAGGACACTTTTGAAAATGAAAGAAGGAGCTATTAATAATTACACCAAGGCAACAGGCACAAACTGGGACTCTCTGGGGCAGACCAGGACGTATTCTCAAAGTCCACTCCACTGCCTGAGGAGCTCAAGCCCCATCTATCCAACATTAAGAGCCAGGATCCTATGTGCCACCCTCAACTCCTCCTTCTCAGCCACCCCCACATGTAGGCAAGTCTATCTAGAAATAATTCTAGAATCCAGCCTCATCCCTCCATCCCCCCTCTCTTGCAGCTGTCTCCCAGTCACCAGCCTCAGCCCTTTGGATCTGGCTTCACAGTGGCTGCCAGGGTAATCTTCCTAAAAAACAAATCTGATCATGTTACCCTCTTGCTTACAAGCAGCCTCCCAAGCCTGTGGCCTGGGGGTGAGGTCCAAGCTGCTTTCCTAGTCAGGCCACAGGCATACCTAGTCAGGACACCCTGAGACATGCAGGTCTCTCCACCAACATGGGTTAGCACTCCTTCTCCCACCTCTCCATGGGCCCCTGAACCTGAGGCAGAAGCAAGTCCAGCTCTGGCCCTGCCTGAGCTTTTTCACCTCATCTCTTGCCTTGTCCCTACCAAACATCCTGTTCTGTTGCTTATGAATGGTCTTTCTTATCTTGGGACTTTGTCCATGCCAATCCCTCTGCCTGGGATTCCTGTCTTTCTTGGCAGGCTCCTGAGGACCTTCAGACTGTTTTTTCTAAATCCCACATACCAACTGTGAGATAAGTCACATAACCTTAGTGGGTCTTAGTTTACTCATCCGTAAAATGGGTAAATGCAGTACACCTAGTTCTTAGGGAGGACTGCAAGAGCATGCACACCCACATGCACACGCACATCCACATGTAAAGAGATTAGTACAGAAGCTGGGGCACGGTAAGCCCCACAAATGTTGGCTCTAATTGTTAGCTCAGCTTAAACACTGCCTCTTTCTTCAGGCCTCCTGGACTCTGATAGGCAGGGTCTGAGCTCTGTCTTCTGGGATGGACTGCTTTGGCTCAACTCTGATTCACACCCCTCAGGCTGTACTTAAATTTATTCCTCATCCAACGGTGAGCTCAAGGGCAGGGACACAGTTCCTTCCTCCCATGTCTGTCAGCACCAGGCACCCTAGAGTCCACACCCTCAAAACCATGGCTGACCAACCCACTCACACCCAGAGGAAACTCACCATCTTGCTGAAGTGGTATTTGCAATAGCCACAGTACTTGACATTGTCAACCTCCAGCACTTCTTCCTCACACAGCAGGCCTGCCATTTGGGCACTAATCGAGAGAGGTCAGCCTGAGAAGGATGTGGTCCCAAACCAGACCAGCCACCTCCCTTGCACCCTCCAAGACCCCTGCTGGGGCAAAGCCAAAACCACCCAAGGAAAGTACTGCCATCATCTCCAGAGACAGCAGCTAGGATGAACCCATTTGGCAGCCATCCATAGCAAATCTCAGGAGAAGGTTGGGACAGCTGGCCAGGGATCCCAGAGAACCCTAAGGAGTGGACGCAGGGAAGGCAGGGGTCTCACCAGGTGACATGGAAAGCTTGTCGACATCCATGGCGGTTACAGGTCATGCAGGCTCCTGAAGCCGCCTTGCTCTCCCGGCCCTGCTCTTCACAGATGTAACATGTCTGCAGGACACAGGGCAATCATCCCCTCCTCCCTTCTACTTGAGGGATCCTTTGGCCTCCCTGCTCAATTTCATCCTCTCCCCATGATCCTACATCAGACTATCCGATAGCACTTTCTGTGATGATGGAAATGTTTGAGACTGTACGGTCTGATACAGGACCCATGAACTACATGGGTTATTGAGCCCTGAAAAAGTGGCTAGTGTGACTGAGAAACTGAATTTAAGTTGTATTTAACTAACTTACATAACCATTTGTGGCAAGTAGCTGGTACACTGGTTAGTGCAGTCCTTGGATGGTGAGTCCTGTGAGGCCAGGGACTGTGTCTGCCTTCCTCCCCAGCGAGCTCAGCCTCGCCTCTGGGCCTTTGCACATACTGTTCCTTCCACCTAGAACCTGGCCCTCTCCTCACTTCTCAAGGCTGGCTCCTTCTCATCCCCCAGGTCTCAACCAAAATGTCTTTCCGTGACAGCTTTATCTAAAATAAACTCCCCCCACACCCCCTGCCACCCCCGTGCTGGTATTCTTTATTTTAGTACCTTCTTGTTTTCTTCACCGCACTTACCACACATTGCATTTACTTTGCCTGTTTACTGATATCTATAGTCGTCCCACACAGGAGTGGGAGTTCTGTGGGGCAGGGAACACATCTGTCTTGATCAATACTAAACACTGTGTGTCCAGCACCTTGCCCCAGTTTTTGCACATAGTAGACCCTCAGTAAAATGTGCTCAGTGAATGAATAAGTGAACTGCTCGCTCAGATCTCCCCTCAGGCAGGACTACAAAAAAGCCTGCTATTTCACCTGAGCTCGAGCGTGAGTCTGTCAGTGGAAGGTGCCTAGCCACCTCCTGAGTTCCCTGAAAGTGTAGGTTGGAGAGAATCAAATTACACTGGGTGAAGAGAGGGTTGGAGAGGGACCCAAGAATGGTTAGGGAGGAAGGGGCCTGGCATGGGGCACAGCAGGGGCCGCTGACCTTGTTGAAGCGATCATGAGGCACGTACTGCAGCACGATGGGTTCCATGGTGAGCACGTTAGCAAACTGCACCTCAGGGATGTAGAGGGCACACACCACGTGGGCCCAGCCTGGGGCGGTGTGGGGCCAGCCTCAGCTGCGATGGCCAGTCAGAGACCCTGACCCCTCACAACCCCACACTGCAGACGGTCCCCTCCTCCATGGCCTTCCCATGAGACTCTCCACTGCCAGCCAGGGAAGGGAAGGGAAGCCCGGCCTCTGCATTCCACCCCTGCCCACAGGCTGCTCCTGCCTTCCCAGACCCTGCTCAGGGGGTCTGTCTGACCTCAACAGATGAGCCCTAGGGCTCAGCAACCCCCTCACCTCCATTGTCCGTCCTCTTCAATGCCCCGTCTTTGTGTGGGCACAGCTCACACCTCTGCCAATACAAGGGGGCACAGGGATTTGGGGGATGGGCTTTTCCAAAAGGGGGGGTCTGCTTGGCTGAGCCCTCCCTGAATACATTCAGAGGGCCCCAGGATGTAATGATTAGATGTCTAAGGGGGAACTGGTGGGGGTACAGAGAAAACAGGTTGACCATGAGTGATAGTTGTTGAAGATGGGGGAGCCTCATCACCAGGAGATGAATTATAGTATTTCCTCTACTTCTGTATAGGTTGGAAACTTTCCATGATAAAAAGCTCAAACAAACAAGAAAACAAAAACAAAAATGCCTGTGGTGGGGCAGAGTGAGGGTTAAGCAGAGGGAGAGATGGGGTTGGTGATAGAGGTGCGCAGGAAACAGGAAGTCCTGTGTGACACTCCCACCCCAGCCTCAGCCTCAGAGCCCCCTAGCTCACTGGGGAGGGAGGGGATGCTCAGGTGTATATGAGAGGAGAGGGAAGTTTCAAACTCACCACCCTGGCTGCTCGCTCCTGAGATTCACATTTCCGGCAGAACCAGGGTCCTGTTGGCACCTGGACGATGCCATAGCAAGCTGGGGGTGAGGGAGGAGAATCACCAAGCAAATCTGTCACCAGTGGTTTTTCTCGGAGTAACTGGGGTAGGGGGTGACTCTTAACAAACCAGAGCCAGTTCCAGCCAAGGGGCTGCTCCCTGCCCGGGGGTCACTCACAGACAGCAGGACCACAAGGAATGCCCAACAGCACACGCCCAGCTTTCAACCACATAACCAAGCACTCAGGCAGAGGTGGGAAGTCTGAGACCTTGACTTTAAACTTCTAGAAGATCCCACCCCGCCCCAATGCCCTTTCGGTACCCAGCTTTCTGGTTCCCAGCTCTTACCAGGATCAGTCCTTATCATCAGTAACGGAGAATATTAGAGGAACAACATTTAGGATAGTCAAACACGTTTTGTTGTTATGGGGGTGGGGGGGCATTTCTTAAAGGGCCAGTAATAGAAGAGGCGGGTAAGTGGAGGGTCTAAGGGACCTCATCTTCTGCTTGTAATTATAATAGGAACAGGTCAAAAGTCAAGGCCGAGGGCAGGTGCACGGCAGGTAACCAATAGGAGAGTGGCGGGAAGAGCCAACAGCGACAGGATTAAGGGCTGTCCCAGGAAGGGGGGGGCCCAGCTGGCTGAACCAGACAGGCGGGAGATGCCAGCCTGCGCCCTCGGCAAGATTCCTCAAGGAGTTAACTCCCGAACCATGTGCTGCTGGGGGAAACTCCAAACCTCCCTCTTCTCGATTCCCGGCCCCCTGCGCAACCTCTCTCTATCCGCAGCTCTTCCCGGGAGGATTTTAGGAGTCCCCTCTCCCCTGGGACCCTTCTCTTCCCTTCCCAATTCCGCTCCTCCCAGTATCCGGAAGCAAGAGGGGAGGATGACCCCCCCTTGACCTCTCCCTCCCAGAGCCGGGACCAAAATAACCGGGCGGGAGGGGACACCTCGCAGGTAAACATTCTCCTAGCAGCCCCGACACCGGCGGTGTGGGGCGCGGAGAGTGCACTCATTGCCCTCTAGACTGTCCCCAAACTCCCTCAACTTGGGGTGGGGGGCGCGGGACTGGAACAATAGGCAAGAAAACAATGCCTGACCCGGTCCTCCAGGACCGGGCGGGGGGAGCCCCCCGACGCCTCCCTTCTCTTCAGGTGGGGTGGGGGAGGGGCGCCCGAGCCCCAGGAGGTCTCGGGAGGGCGCGGCCGGGGGCGCCCTGCGCACGCCGCCCCCAGGGTCCCGCCGCCCCCCACGGCCACCCCCGTACCTTGGTGGACAGCCACGCTGCACGCGTGCCCATCACAGTAGACCAGCGGGTTCTCGGCCCAGCCCCTCTCGTCCGAACATACGCAGCAGCCTCCTACCATCTCCTTCATACTCCCATGAGCTCCCTCCGGGGCTGGGGTGGGGGCCCGGCCGGCGGGGGTCGGGGGTCAGGGGGGGAGGGAGGGAGCGGGGGGCCGCGCGCCTCCTCGCTCCCTCCTCCTCCTCCTCCGCCGCCGCCGCTTCTTTTCTTTGCCTCCTCCTTCCTCCTCCTCGGCGTCCTCCTCCTCCTCCTCCTCGCTCGCTCTGTCTGGCCGCCCCCCCCGCCGTGCTCTCGCCCTCATGCCCCGACGGGCCCCCCCCCCCGCAACAATGAGACCCGCGCGCCGGGCTCGCCCCCTCCGCGCCGCGCGCCCAGCTACCAGGGCCGCCCGGCCTCCGCGCAGCCCGGGCCCGGCGGGGGAGGCGCCGAGTGGCACATCGCGGGCGCTCGCCCGCCCCGCGCCGCCCGCTCACGCGCCGCCCCCCCGGCCCCCCTGCCCGGCCGCGGCAGCCATGGCCGCGCGCCTCCGCTCGCTCGCTCCCGGCCCGCCCGCCGCCCGCCGCCCGCCGCCGGGTAAAGTCTTAGGTTCAGGGAACAAAAGCCTGGCTTGGTAGGGAGCTTTTCGCTCGCTTGCTCCGCGCTCATTTTCCCTCTTTCTTTTTCTTCCTCTGGCTCTCGGCTGGCGCTCCTGAGCCCTCCCATCTGCCTGCCCTTCGGTCTCGGCCCCGGGTCTCCGATTCGCCAGCTCCTTCTGCCCAGGTCTTCTCTGCGACTGTTCAACCCCAAGGAAACTTGGAGATGGAGATCAGGGGAAGGGGCGCTAGAAAGAGCGCGAGCGACGTCGGCTCCTCACCCCTTGGTGTCCGGGGTAGGGGGGCTTTTTGGATGGTCGTTCAATGGCTGTTTTCTTGGAAGCCTGTCTGGAGGGCAGACACTTACACGCAGACATCTGTTCATTTCATTCTACAAATTTTTATTGAATGCCTACTATGCGCAGTCGTTGGGACAGAGCAATGAACGTACGAGTATGCCTGCCCTCGGGGAGCTTCCGGTTCAGCTCACACACACACACACACACAC
This sequence comes from Odocoileus virginianus, assembly GCF_023699985.2. NCBI lineage: Eukaryota > Metazoa > Chordata > Mammalia > Artiodactyla > Cervidae > Odocoileus > Odocoileus virginianus. Next base: position 37,573,701 of record NC_069690.1, on the reverse strand, counting down.
GCCCTCGTAAGCACAGCGAGGCACCCACAAATACACACACTCACTCAGCTTCATACAGCCACACTATCCGACCCTTCCAGAGGGGCACAGACCCCGGGTCCAACCCCTCAGGCGCGCTTAGAGACCTAAGCGAGTTAGGGAGCCACTGCTGCGGAAGTGCTCGCGAACAACCCAGTTACACTTGAACTCTATGCGTGTACCAAAGACACAACATAAAGTCACACACAACGCCCCCAGAGGACTAAAGTCCCAGAAATTGGGTCTGGGAAAGAAGTGAGGGGGAGTCAGTCCGAAGGCTTCATCCCCAAGACCGCTGTGGGCAAGGGGGAGGAAACTTGGCCCCCCTACTTCCTAAAGGGGGACGGGTGGACGCCCGCAGGGACCAAAGGTCACACTCCCGCAGCGCGAGATGGGGTGGTGGAGGGGAGAAGGCAGTCCTGGTGGCTTCAGCGACACTTCAAAGACGTCGGGGCCGAGAACGCTTCCTGCGGGGGAGGGGCAGACGGAGAGGAGAGGGGGAAATCGGCAGGAGGACTAAGGGTGGAGGAGGCTGCCCCCGCTTCAGCGCAGGCCCCCCGGCCGACTCTTCCGCCGGGACCGCCTCCTTTTCAACAGCACCTGTTCAACCGGAACATCAAGGGGCCCGGGCCGCCATCACCCCTCCCTTCGCGTCTATTTAGTACTTTTCATCCGAGAAGGGGGGTGAATCCTCGCCCAGGAGTGGGGAGTAGGGCGGGGGAGAACTTGTCCTTGACCTGGTCTGTGGCGTCAGGGATTTAGTCCCTTAATCCCGACGAGGCTGGAGTTTGGGGAGGTCGGGGACGCTGAGTTCTAGGCTGCAGTCCCCACCTCCCCTTGCTCCTGCAGGGACATAGGAATCCAGAGGGCTGCCAGGACGTAGAGGCTCTGTCTAAATGGGCGGGGAGGGGGGTTGGGGGAGGCCTGTCTCTGCCTCTTCCGTGTCTGGGGGAGGGGGCCAAGAATCAGGGTATTGTTGGGGATCCGTCCGAGGGTCGGGATCCCCGCGAGGACTGCTATGCGTCGATATCTTCATCTGCTTTGTGAACTTCGCTCATACGAAAAGTTAAAACAAGACACAGACGAGAAGTCTCACTTAGGAGTTTCTGACGAATTGCCTTTTCTGACAAGAGTAAAACATCAAGGAAATTAAACGCAAAAATATCAGCCCAAGCCTTGCGCCAGTTTTTGGAATATTTGAGTAATTGCTTTCGGAACCGATTTTGGCCGAGGTGGCCAAAACCGAGGTGGCCGACCGTAGTTTCGGGTTTCGCTGGACGAGGGTCACTAGAAGAACCGTCGGTCCCTGCGTTTAGGGATGGTCGACTTGGGGACTGGGGACAAGCAACCTTTGTTCGGGTCCTCACCGTTTGTGGGTGCACCGCCCGAAGCTTGTGGGATGGACGGGTTGTACGTTTAGTTTAGAGTACTAGGAACATGGTTTCGTTTAAGTCACCCACAACCCTTTAGGGTGTTAATACTCTCCATTTTATTGATGGAGTAACTTAGGTTCGTCACAAATGAAGTGACTTGCCCAAAGTCACACTGTCTGAAAGCGGCAGAGCGGGGATTTGAACCAACTCTGTTCTCTGCTAGAGCTGGGGCTCCACCACCGTGTGTTCCCCGAATGCCAGTGTCGAACTGGGATGCCCGCCCATCATAAATGTTCGCGTCTGAGGTCTGGGGAAACCCGGTGCCCCGCGGGCTGGGTGGGATTCGCAGGGGGTAATCCCAGGGCTGAGCTGTCAAGCTCCTTCTCCATCTTCCAACATCTTCCAGAGCACCTACTATGTGCCGATTGACGGAAAAATGAGCAAGAACAGCACTCGGCCAACAAGTGGTTCAAGTTCATTGCGCTCTCCTTGGCGTCACGGAGCACTGATCTGGGATGTCAGGCTAATCCTGGCTGTGCAGTTTTTGGCGTGTGACTTCACCTTTCAGAGGCTCAACTTATCCCTCTTAAAAGGGGCGTTAACCCCCTCTGGCAAGGATTGCAGTGAAGATCTAACGAAAATCCTTTTGTAAAGCGCTAGGGCACACAGTAGGCGATCAATCCTTGCTCTTCCCCCTCTCCACCCCTCTAAGGGTTCCAGGGCAGCGGGTTCCCGCTCTGGCTTCCCGCCTCCGGCACGCTCACCCGCCTAGCGCGTCCCGCGGCTAAGGGACTGGGGCAGAGAGGACCAAACAGAAAATTATTTCCGCCCGCTCGGCCCGCCCCGCCCCGCCCCGCCCCGCCCGTCCCCGGAGCCAGAAGGGGATTGTGGGGCCGCCGCGGCCGCTGCCGGAGCGGAGCGGGGCGGAAGCGCGCATCGCGCTGCTGATCGGGCCCGACCGCGCCGGCCCCCGCACCTCCCGGCCCGGGACTGCGGGCTGTGGTCGGGGTGGTCCTGGGATCCGAGGCGGCTGCCGCCGGTCGCATTTCCACGAAGCCTTGTTCGCTCGTTCCCGGAACCTAGCGGGGGAGGCTGAAGAGTGTTGAGGTTTCGCTTCTCCTAGCTGGCCGGGCGCTTGGTTTCGCCGGTCCCGGGGGCGCGCCCTCCCCACTAGAAAGCCCCGGGCTCCGGGAAAGGATTGCGCTGGCGCCCGCGGGTTTGCATTTTATTTGCGTCCCGTTTGCTTATCATTTTATCCCCCGAAAGCAAAGCTTCTGACCTTGGGGGCGTTCAGAGAGGTTAGGTTACTTTTCCGAGATAACCCAGACAATAAGAGGCCTCAGGTGGTTTTCTTGCGGTCTGGGAGAGCCTGGCCTGGCCAAGAAGAAAGATGGGACCCTAGAGTCAGAAAGACCTTGGTTTGGTACCCAGCTTAGTCGTTTACTGACTTTGACCATAGATTAGTAATGCCTTATCTGGGACCCTCAATTTTCCCATCTCAGAATGGGGACACAGTACCTCAGGGTTGATGTGAGCAGTGACAATGTCAAGTGCCTGGCATAGGGAAGGGTGATTTCCCCGTCAAGGGTTATGACTGCCACGGTCTCTACAGCAAGCTTGGTTGGGGTGCGAGGGTGGGTGAACAGGTTCTTTCCTAAGTTAGACATCCTGTGCAAGAGGAATAGAGGCTCGATTTAAAGAGGAACTGGTGGGAGTGAGGGGATTCCCCCAAGCATTAGGCGGCCAGTCGTCATGATTATTGTAACAAATAGTGACTCTACCCTGGTGGAATTTTTGGCTTTTCAGATCTTTCTACGGGAAGAACACAGTGCTTAGTGTCAAAGCCTACCTCTGCCATTAACTGGCAGTGTAACACAGATTCTCACTGTCTCTATTTGCCAGTCTGGAAAATGGGGATAATTGGATCCTCTCCTCCAAAGTGCAGGGCTTTGACAACTCCAGCCAGCCAAGGTCCCCGCAGGTGTTTTAAGAGCTTTGAGCCCAGGAAGTTCCTTTGGTCACTTAAGGCACAGGGGACTTCCTTTAGGGAGTTAAAATGGGTAGGAAGGGAAGAGGTTCATGGAATAAGGTAGCCATCTGCCCAGACTTTCCAGAGGTATTTGGAACCTCGTCCAGCCCTGCCCCTAACCAGCTGGGTGACCTTGGGCAGAGCAGTTGCCCTCTCTATCATTTGGTTGGGTGACTGGATCTTGAAAATCCCCTTGGAATTAACATTCTGTGGTTGATGAGTTTGCTGTTGGGGAAATTTCCAGGCTGAGGGGTGACAAATGAATAGCACATTTGCCCTCCTGTGTTCTTTTTCACCAGTTCCTCCTGAAATCTAATCATTCCTCCTGTTATAATTGCCATCAGGACAGATGTGGGAAAAGTTGTATTATTCTGTCTTTCGGCAAATTCTTCATTGAATCATTATGGGCAGGCCATAGGAAATACACAGTACCTGGGATGGTGGGAATGACAGATATAGACAAACAACTTCAGTTCAGGATGATAATGGCTGTGATACTGCTAAGAACAGTGCTAACACCGGCAGGAAGGAAGGAACTGTATTTATGGGGTTAGGGAAAGCCTGAGCTAGGACTAAGTGAGTGAGGGAGGGTTTGCAGGCAGAGAAGGGACAGAAGAACTTTCCAGGCAGGGGGGGAACAGCATGTTTAAAGGCACAGAGGTGGGAACTAGCAAAGGTGGGAACCAGTATATTGGAGTTGTACATTGTGGACACCCCATGGTGGTATGTGCAGTAGGAGAACAGGAGGGAGGGTTAGCGAGATGGCCAAAAACCAGATTAAGGGGACCTACGTTATTTTGCTAAGGAGTTTGGATTTAATCCTGAGAGCAGTGGGGATCCAGTAAGGGCTTTTAAGTAAAAGATGCTTAGCCTTATTTGCACGATGGTTGTCAAGTCTGGGATTGGTTAGGGTTGTGGGGAGGTTAGATGGATTAGGACAATTCTCAACCTTGAGTTCACGTGATTCCCCTGGGGGGTCTTGTTAAAATGCAGAGTATGACTCAGTAGGTCTGAGGTGGGGGTTGAGACCCAATATTTTTAGCCAACTCCCAGGTGGTGCTCCTCCAGAGAGCACAGTTGAATAGCAACTGGTAGGAGACTTCAAAGGATCCAGTTGAGAGATGAGGGTTTGACTCCGGCAGAAGCAGAGGGGA